>NC_081558.1:106789914-106905047 GCF_022355385.1 Mustela nigripes
ATCCTTCGCAAAATAAGTCAAGCGAAAGGATAAGGATCTTTCAAGCCAGGGGAACTATGTGAACAATAGAATGGTCTCTTGAAAATAATTTCATGTCTCCACTGCATAGTGAGGCAAGTTCTAAATCAGCTTTCAGAGTAAGAGAAAGGAAAAAAACTGAAATTAGGGTCAGGGAAGAGCTAACAGGACTCCTGGGATTAGTTCCTAAAACGAGTCAAGTCAGGAAAGTGGTTAAACACAGATGTATTCTTCTATGAGTTAGACACTTCTAAGGAACAAACCCTTTAATCTGTAGTTCAAGTCCAAGAGTCACGTTCAAGGAGAAAAGGAACAGAAGTTACAGGGAACCTCTTCCTTTGAAGAGATTCTCATTAAAAAAAAAAAAAAAAAATCTGTTTGCTCCCAACCTCTTCTGGAAGAAGCCTTAATTCAGTCCTTCAGTGAATCTGCAGGATGCCTGCCAGTTTCCTTTTCTGACATCTCTTGCCTTCAACATTGTTTTTCCTCACAGATATCACATTCTCTCTCAAGCATAATGAGCATCATTACAGTATATTGTATGGCCTATGCACATTTTAGTTCACATATTAGTTAATTTGCCTATTACATCAGAGTCATGTTTGCTTCCCCTTTCCCTCACTTGCTCAACATCTCCTATTTCTTCTATTTGGGAGAAAAACAACAACAGAAATATGTCAGGCTTTGCCTTTTCTTGCCCTCTTCTCCTCTGAACATGAGACTCTGACTTTGTAAATCTCAGCTCTTCCTATCTCAGAAACATTTGTCTTGTCATCTTCCTTCAGAGGGCCTTATTCTGCATGGAGAAGAGTCAGTAGCCTTCTTTCTTTTAGCAGGTGGATTTGAAATAGTCAAACTAATAGGAGGTACCCAAGCAAAAACAGCACCACAAATGGACTCTTACTCTACTTTTTTATTCATTTTGTTAATCATTAGATATTTTGCTAGGGTTTATTATGTACCAGGTCCTCTTGTGGTTGCTGACAATGTGGTTATAAACATGGCAAACAGAAACCATAACATATTGAATCTGATAGTGCAATAAAGACAGATAATGCACAAAAAAGCAACATAGTAATTTTTCAGAGTTGAGACATGGGCCAATCAGGAAATGTATAGCACAGTGAGAGCTATGACAGGCAGACTAACCTAGTCTGGAAAAACCAGAGGTTTTGCTGAAGAATTTTAATTGAGACTTAAAATGGAATGTGTGTGTGTGTGTGTGTGTGTGTGTGTGTGTGTGTAAGTAGGGAGAGGGAATTCCAGTCTTTGTGGGAGAAAGTAGCTTGACATTTTTGAAGAATTAAAGAATATTGTGGCTGAACTGTGGTAAGGGAAAGATGGATCTGGACAAATTGAAGATGTGGGTAGGGGCAGATAATGCAGGACCTTATAGACCGTGTTAATACATTTGATCTTTATCTTAAGTGTAACAAAAAGAAGTTGAAGGGTTTTAAGTAGGAATATTACAGATTGATATTTGCATTTCCAGAAGAGTACTCTATGAGCTTTGTGGGAATAGATTAAAGAGGAGCAATGGTGGGTATAAGGAAATTTGGTAATAATGGTAAGTCAGTAGTGTAGGTGTGAGACATTGGCTTCCTAGTCTAGGAAGGTGCCAAAAAGATAGACATGGAAAGACTGAAAAATACCTAAGAGGTTTAATGTCAGAACTTTGCAGTTGGGTAGAAAAGTTTGGGGAGTAAGGGAGAGGAAGAATAAGTGGCCATGCTGCTCACTCAGGTAGTAAACTTTGAAGATAAGTGAAACATTAGAGTGAAAATGAAGGGTTCATTTTTCACTTTTGGATGTGGTTGAGAACCCCGTAAAAAATGGTATTCAAAAAAGGGGTAAGGAGAGAGGAAAACATTTCGGAGTCACTGGCATGTAGGTAGTGATTAAAGTTATGCATTTCCTGGAAGAGATTGAAGCATGATAAGAAAAGAGAATCTAGAACAAAACTCTGACAAATTTCATTTTTCAAAGTTCAGAGGAGGAGGAAATGTTAAAAGAAACTGAAAAGAAATAGCTAGCAAACTAGGAGGAAACCAGGAAGTTTTTCAATGAGAAGGCTATGGTGAACCAAGAAGACTCTGAAAAAGATAGCCAGGAGAGGAGAACCAGAAAGGGTTCATTGAGTTTGGCAGCAATGAGATTTTTGGAGAGGGCTGTTTTGTTTTGTAGAGCTGGGAACAGAATGGTAAAACCAAAATTGAAATGGTTTGAAGAAAATATGTGGGAAAGAACTAGAGGAAGGAAATTATTTCTGGAAGTTTGGCCCTGATGGAGAGAGAAAGCAGTGACAGTGGTTAGAAGACACTATAAGTAGTCCAGTGAAGTTTACTTAAGATTAGAGAAATACCTTTGTTTAAATGATAGTGGCAAAGAGAAGTTCTGATTCTTGATGTGAAGATAGATCATCTTTACAGCTATTATCACCATAGTAGCTGAAGGAAGAGGGTGAGTTTAGAGCCATTTGCTGATGGCCAGCGAATCTATCCATTAAACTGAGACCTAAGCCGTTTTCTTGACAGTTTCTTCCTTTGAATGCAATTCTGAGAGTCTTGTTTCTTGCTGCTTAACATCTGTAGGCTTAGAGAATCTTTTTTTTTTTCTTTTCTTTTTTTTTCTTTTTTCTTTTTTCTTTTTTTTTTTAACACAGACAGTGCTAATATATCCTGGATTTTTAATCTAGTTTTTCCTCTCTCTCTTTCTCTCTTTTTTTCTTTTCTTTTTATTTTATTTTATTTTATTTTATTTTATTTTATTTTATTTTATTTTATTTCTTTTCAGTGTTCCAGAATTCATTGTTTATGCACCACACCCAGTGCTCCATGCAATATGTGTCCTCCATAATACTCACCACCATCCTCACTCTACCCCCTCCTCCCCTCCAAAACCCTCAGTTTGTTTCTCAGAGTCCACACTCTCTCATTTGCCTCCCCCTCCAATTTTCTCCAACTCACTTCTCCTCTTCATCTCCCAATGTCCTCTGTGTGATTTCTTATGCTCCACAAATAAGAGACCATATGATAATTGACTCTCTCTGTTTGACTTATTTCATCACCATAATCTCCTCCAGTCCCATCCATGTTGATACAATAGTTAGGTATTCATCCTTTCTGATGGAGGCATAATACTCCATTGCATAAATGGACCATATCTTCTTTATCCATTCGTCCACCGAAGGGCATCTTGGCTCTTTCCAGAGTTTGGCGAGTGTGGCCACTGCTACTATGAACATTGGGGTACAGGTGGCCCTTCTTTTCACTACATCTGTATCTTTGGGGTAAATACCCAGTAGTACAATTGCAGGGTCATAGGGTAGCTCTATTTTTAATTTCTTAAGGAATCTCTATACTGTTTTCCAAAGTTGCTGCACCGAGTTGCATTCCCATCAATAGTGTAAGAGGGTTTCCTTTTCTCCACAACCTCTCCAACACTTGTTGTTTACTGTCTTGTTAATTTGGGTCATTCAAACTGGTGTAAGGTGGTATCTCTTGATTTGAATCTCCCTGGTGGCTAATGATGATGAACATTTTTGCATGTGTCTGTTAGCCATTTGTATGTCTTCTTTGGAGAAGTGTCTGTTCATGTCTTCTGCCCATTTTTTTTGACGTGATTTTCTGTTTCCTGTGTGTTGAGTTTGAGGAGTTCTTTATAGATCTTAGGTATCAGCCCTTCATCTGTAGTGTCATTTGCGAATATCTTCTCCCATTCTGTGGGTTGCCTCTTTGTTTTGTTGACTATTTCCTTTGCTGTACAGAAGCTTTTGATCTTGATGAAGTCCCAAAAGTTCGTTTTTGCTTTTGTTTCCTTTGCCTTTGGAGATGTAACTTGAAAGAAATTGCTATGACTGATGTCGAAGAGGTTACTGCTTATATTCTCCTCGAGGATTTTGATAGATGCCTGCCTCACATTGAGGTCTTTTATTCATTTCAAGTTTCTCTTTGTGTATGGTATAAGAGAATGGTTGAGTCTCATTCTTCTACACATAGCTGCCTAATTTTTCCAGCACCATTTATTGGAGAGACTGTCTTTTTTCCACTGTATATTTATTCCTGCTTTGGCGAAGATTATTTGACCACAGAGCTGAAGGTCTATATCTGGGCTTTCTACTCTGTTCCACTGGTGTCTGTATCTGTTTTTGTGCCAGTACCATGCAGTCTTGGTGATTACAGCTTTGTAGTAAAGCTTGAAATCAGGCAACATGATGCCCCCAGTTTTGTTTTGCTTTTTCATCATTTCCTTAGAAATTCTGCATCTCTTCTGGTTCCATACAAGTTTTAGGATTGTTTATTCTAGCTCTTTGAAAAATGCTGGTGGAATTTTGATCAGGATGGCATTGAAAGTATAGATAGCATCCATTCCTGATTAAAACTATTCAAAGTATAGGGTTAGAGGGAACATTCCTCAACTTCATAAAATCTGTTTATGAAAAACCCACAGCGAATATCACCCTCAATGTGGAAAAGTTGACAGCCTTCCCTTTGAGATCAGGAACATGACAAGGATGCCCACTCTCACCACTGTTGTTCAACACAGTACTAGAAGTCCTAGTAATAGCAATCAGACAACAAAAAGAAGCAAAACGTATTCCAATTGGCAAAGAAGAAATCAAACCCTCTCTCTTCACAGAAGACATGATACTTAAAATGGAAAACCCAAAAGACTCCACCCCAAACTACTAGAGCTCATACAGTGATTTAGTAATGTGGCAGGATACAAAACCAGTGCACAGAAATCAGTTGCTTTCTTATCCACTAACAATGAAAATATAGAAAGAGAAATTAGAGAATCGATTCTGTTTACTATAGCACCAAGAACCATAAGATACCTGGGAATAAACCTAACCAAAGAGGTAAAGGATCTGTACTCTAGGAACTACAGAACACTCATGAAAGAAACTGAAGAAGACCCATAAAGATGGAAGACCATTCCATGCTCATGGATCAGAAGAATAAACATTGTTAAAATGTCTATACTGTCTAGAGCAATCTATATTTTCCTCTCTTTCTGTTCCCATGGACTGTGGTTTTTTTCACTTCAGTTACATTTTTTAAAGATGTTCTGTTTTGTATCATGTGTTGCAAGGGAAGAACTTTATATTTAAACCTTGATTTTTAAGCCTCCATTCTGACCAGAATCTAAACCTCTATTCACTTTTACTAAGAAACCTTCTATGCTTTCAACTATTATCAAAAGTGCTACGTGAAAACACACTAAACTCCTATATTATAGTATGTCTATGCCTGGAAATTTCTGTTGCCTTGCCCATCTACTGGTGTAAAGCCCTTTCTGTATGTTAACTCTTACTGGTGTTCAATATTAGGCGTATATGTTATTAGGATTATTATTCTTCCCTGGATTCTGCCAGAGATGTCTTTATTTCTCATGGTCCTTAGTAAAGAAGTGACAAAATATCTCAGTGTTTTATTTCTATAGCAAATAATAAATAAACAAATTCCATGGGTTGGCAATATTACTTGTTTACTAAAAACTATAAAACAGTTTTGAAAGAAATTAAACACATAAACAGAAGGACTATGTTCATGGATTGGAAGAGTTAATATTTTTAAGGTTGTAATATTTCCCAAATTGATCTAAAATTTAATGTAATCCCTATCAAAATCCCAGTTGCCCTTTGTATAGAAATTGATAAGCTCATTCTAAAATTAATATGAAAATGAAAGAGATCCAGAAAAAAGGACAAAGTTGGAAGTCTCACATGTCCTGATTTCAAGGCTTACTACAGAGCTACATTAATCAAGATAATATGGTAGGGGCACCTAGCTAGCTTAGTTAGTAGAACATACAACTCTTGATCTCAGGGTTGTAAGTTCAAGTCCCAAGTTGGGTATAGAGATTACTTAAAAATAAAATATATTTTTTTAAAAAGGTAACATGGTGACATAAGGATAGACAGACTGATCAATGGAAAGAAATTGAGAGTCCAGAAATAAAACCACATATCAACGAAAGGTGATGGGACAATTAGATACCCACATTTAAAAGAATAAAGTAGGACCCATGTGGCACACCATATATTAAATTTAGTGCAAAATGTGTCAAAGTCCTACATTTTAAAGCTAAAAGCATAAAACTCTAAAAGAAAATGCAGTCGTGAGTCTTCATGACTTTGAATTAGGTAATGATTTTTAGATATACTAAAAATACACACACACAAAGAAAAGAAAATAAACAAATTGCAGTTTATCCAAATAAAAACCGTGCTTCAGAGGCCATATCAAGAAAGGGAAAAGACAGCCTATAGAATGCGGAAATATATTTGCAAATTTTATGCTTAATAAGGGACTGGCATCCAGAATATAAGGAACTCTTACAACTAATAACAAAAAAAAAATAATCCAATTTAAAAAGTTATAAAGCTATTGGAATAGACATCTCTACTTTATTTTGACAAATAAAGTCTTTCTGAACTCTTTAAAATGAAAAAAAAATATCAATGCACACACTTATCACAGCCTCTACTTTTGCCTTCTTTCTTCTGTCTGCTGTTTTCTTTCACTCATTTAACTGTATGTTAGGAATTCTACTAAGAAATAATGGGGTCAGAGGAGGGTCAAAATAAAATTGTTTAATTTTTTTACTCACTGGAAAAAAAGCCCAACTGTTTAATAGAGTCAGAAAGTAATTATTCAAATGTATTTGAGTCACCATATGGACTCTGATTATCTGTGCTTTTCCTGTCACTCATTATGAGAATAGTTAAGATGTAAATGAATCTTAGAGTTATCTATACATTGTAATATAATGACAGTGTCTTCACTGACAAAATAGAAATGTTATTTAGAAGTAATGACTGAGATACAGACTAAGTGATCAAGAGGATTGCTTTTGAAAATTTGAAGCAAATTATTCGTGGAGCATCACCAATAGCATGGAGGACATGGGGAGTTAGAGAGGAGAAGGGAGTTGGGGGAAATTGCAAGGGGAGGTGAACCACGAGAGATTATGGACTCTGAAAAACAATCTGAGGGTTTTCAAGGGGTGGGGGGGGTGGGAGGTTGGAGTACCAGGTGGTGGGTATTATAGAGGGCACGGATTACATGGAGCACTGGTTGTGGTGAAAAATAATGAATATTGTTATGCTGAAAATAAATTTAAAAAAAGGGAAAAAAAGAAAATTTGAAGCAAAATGTTGTAAATTTCCTTTAAAATTTGGGATCTCTCTGATTGGAATGACCAATCACTTTCCATTTCTAGGTTTTCTCAGTTGTGGACAAGAGACAACGTGGATAAGGGTATGACTCTGAGGTAGATCTAGGTTTCCTTTTGGCTCCATTACTTTCTTCCTTTGCTGTAAAAGGTGAAAAATCAAAACAACTTTATAATTTTTGAGGCACTACTGTAAGAATTAAAAAAATAAATATGTGAAATGTTTAGAACAGAGCCTGGCTTAGATGATTGCTCAATTAGTGGCAACAATAACCTTGCTATGTACTATTACTGTGTATACTAATGACTCCAGAAACAAATATTCTAATTTCATTTATCTGTTTAATACAATCAATCTTGAAAGTTTGTTTTCATTTAAACAACAAATTAGATTATATACTTAGCAGAGTTTAGTAAAGTATTTTGATTATTAAGAGAGAATGATTTAGTTAAAGATCTCTGTAGGCTTTTTTCCCAAAGTGGATAGAATGGTCACAGATAAGGAAGTTATTTTTCATCACTTCCTCAATATCAGATAAAATATGACAGGAGATTCAGGAGGTTACATGAGATTTCCTGATGCAAATGTTTGGGGAGCAAAAGTCATACATAAGATTTTGTTTAGAAATGAATCATCAGAGCTCTCTCTTCCAGCCATCTGAGATGCTGAAAGGACAGAAGACTAAGAGGAAGAAGCTGGCTCAAGCCCCTGCTATTGTAAAGAAGCAGGAGACCAAGAAGATGGTCAATCCCTTGTCTGAGATAAGGCCCAAGAATTTTAGCATCAGACAGAACATCCTGCCCAAAAGAGACCTCATTTGACAAATAGTCCTACTACATCCGGCTGCAACGGCAAAGGGTTATTTTCTATAAATGTCTAAAAGTGCCTCTCATGATTAACCAGTTCACCCAGGCCTTGGATCACCAACAGCTACTCAGCTGCCTAAACTGGCCCACATATACAGACCAGAGACAAAGCAAAAGAAGAAGCAGAAATTGTGGTTCTGGGCTGAGAAGAAAGCTGCTGGCAAACGGGATATCCCCACTAAAAGGCCTCCTGCCCTTCAAGCTGGAGTTAATCTTGTCACCACCTTGGTGGGAAACAAGAAGTCTCAGCTGGTAGTGATTACACATGATGTGGATCCCATTGAACTGGTTGTCTTCCTGCCTGCACTGTGTCCTAAGCTGTGGGCTTCCCTACGCATTACCAAGGGGAAGGCTAGGCTGGGGCATCTGGTTCATGGGAAGACCTGCACCACTGTTGCCTTCTCACAGGTTAATTCAGAAGACAGGGGAGCTCTGGCTAAGCTGGTAGAAGCCACCAGGACCAAGTACAATGACAGATATGATGAGATCCACCATCACGGTGGTGGGGGGAGAGAGGAGCAATGTCCTGTGTCCAAAGTCTGTGGCTCACATTGCCAAGTTGGAGAAGACAAAGGCTAAAGAACTACCCACCAAACTGGCCTGAGTGGATGCTGTTGAATTTTCTTTACAGAAAAGTAATAAAAAGTTCTCTTTCAGTCACTTAAAAAAAAAAAAAGGAAATGAGTCATCAGTACCCAACCTTATCACAGAAGGCAGTTAAATTAAGTTGCCTCTTTTAAGAAGCAAACCCTATGGGAATTGGGTTCCTTGTGCTGCTATTTAACATCAAATTTTTTAAAAATCCAAACAATCTTTTTTTATATTTAAAAACTTTTTTTTTTAAGTTAGGGAGCCATGATCTGAACATGTTTTTAATATTGACTCATATTTAACTTGCATTTTATTTGTTATTTTTTGCCATGCCTTCATTTTGGATTATTAGATTTATTATCCACATATTTTATATACAATTGATCAGATTTATTATCAGTGAATTTTATACTTTGTTTTTACTTTTTTCTTTACTAATTATTTGCAATTATACTATTTTTCATCATGGTTGTATATTCTTTGTCTACTAAGTAATACTCATTTGCTATTTTCCATATTGACATACTATAAAAATAGTAGAGTTTAAAAACCTAATACAAATAACTTATTAAATAAGTAATGATGGTTTCGAGGTATGTTTGAATGATGGAATGTTTTGAAATACTGTGGTAGGATGAACTTTAAGGATCAACTTGCAAAGACACTGTTCTTGAATTTTTAGTCTCAGGAGAAAACACACTTAAGGAGGTGCAATTATTCTTTCCATTCACTTAGCTTGATATCCAAATATAAAGTCTAAAAACATTACTGGGGAATGTGTCAGGGACACTCTGAAGTGAGGAAGTGCAAGGCATGTCCAGGAATTGAAAGCCTATTGTGATTGGTGCAGAAGAACATGCAGTGGCAATGAGCCTGTGGAGGAAAAACAAGCCTGAATACCAAACTAAGTAGTTGAGACTTTATTCAGGGAATTTATTAAAGCAATGGGTTCGTGAAAAGTTGGATAATCGCATTTCTTTCACATTATCACGTGCTGCCCTTTATGCATGGGGAACTGAGTCAGTTTTAGAGCGAATGCATGGAATGTTCTTCTGACAGAGAAGTAAATGCCAAGGCCAGAGGTCATTAGCACATCTTCAGAGCCATAAAATTGGAATTGTGGATCTACTGAAAGACTTTGACTTAAAAAGAAAGCAGTTACAATTAAAGCAAGTATTAAAGAGTGTAATTGACGGGACATTTGCCAACTTTGAATTAATTAGATTTAGCTTTAATCTCTAGAAGTGCTGGTTGCAGCAAAATGAAACCATCCTTCTTCAATGTTGTAAGACATTAATGTTCCCATTATGATTCATTTACAGATTGAGCTCTTCCCAACTCTAATCTATCTGGTTGGTTAAAAATGAAGCGGTGGTTGCAAATAACCTGGGCTATTAGGAAGACCTCCATGGGATTCTAAATTAGTCAAGTGAAAGGCATTGCTCCCATTTCACTGTTACGAAAATGTAACCAACAAGTTCTACATTGCCAGGTTTTGCTCTGTGCTTGTGCATGGGTCTGAGTGCGTGAACATGCATAGGAATGCGTGCTTTTAGTGAAATGGGCAGGTATGAGATGTATTGATTGGGTTCTTCCTGTAATTGACTGAGTAGCAAACCTGTCACTTCTCCAAGTAGTGAATCATGTTGACAGAATTCATTACATTTTATAAGTTTTTGTCTTTGTCCACATCATTTGTAGTTGAAGCACATTTGGCATCTTTTAAAAGTGATCTCTGCAGCATTCCAGAGCCACTGAAGTATTTATCTTGACTTGGATAGTCCAGTTTCTCTGCTAGCACAGAAGAAGATTTTTAACATGAACAAGGTCCTTTCAACCACTCTTTGCTTTGGACTCCTAACTTTGTTAACTGTAATGATTTTTTTTGGAATTGGTGCATGGACAGCCATATCTTACCCAAGGTATGTACAGATGAATCTAAAATCCTATAGATGGGTAAATAATCCCTATCTTCCTGTTTGCATTGTCTTAATTTTTCTGACATTATTAAAATAATGCTGTAAGGCATTACTATGATGTAATCATTAAACATCCCTTCAAAAGCTACTGTTTTAAATTAAATGTAATCTGTGGTGTTGTTCTGCTCAAGTAAATTAATTGTAACCACCACCGTACTAAATTTATTTTGATTACATTGTATTATTTTTTTTTCTAATCATGGGGCACCTTTTTCTTACATCTACTCTATGACCAAAGGTAGTGAATGTATAAATATTAACACAATCAATTAACTAACATGTGCATATTTTAAAAATACATTTGGGGAAAGAAAAATAATAGTTTTACCCAATAAGACTATAAATAAGTTACTTGTGAAAGAAGAACGGCTCAGAGAAGAACTCATTAAGGTGGAAATTTGTGTTTGCAGAGATTTGGAAGTAATAATGCACGGGGAAATCTACACAGTATTTTCAGGAGGATGATGCTAACACCTACATTATGCATTGACTGTATTTATCAGATTTCTAACATATTTAGGGTACTTATGTTAAATGAAATAATGTAATCTATGACATCTACAAATATTTACCATGTAAAGTTGGAGAAAATAAGTTCCTGCTTTTGTAGTATTGTAACTTATACTGATCTTTCTTTAAAATTTTCAATGCATTTTGTAGTGGAAATAACTCTTCATCTGAGAATCAGTAAAGCTAAATTTAATGTTGATTCATTAGGCAAACAACCTCATTGAAACTTTTGCATAATTCTTTATGTTTGAAAAATAGTAACTTAAAATAGTGCTCTCTATTTTCCCTTCCAGCTTGGGATTTTGAGGTTACTGTCATCTAACTGACCCTCTTGATGGGCTGGAAAGAGCCTTTTGTCCTACTGGGTCAGAACATTATACATTTGGTTTATATAATATTGGACTGAGAAGGGGGCTCAAGTTTCTCTCCCTTTCAGAAGGAATTCAATTGTATTTGACCATGTTGCTTTAAATGCAGTTTTAAAAGTCAATGAAAAAGCAGTTCTTTTGGTAAAGAAACTAAAATTGCATAAATCCTTGTTATTTATTTATAGGGATTTTTCCATTGAAAAAAAAAATTGTCCCAGAGACATAAACAGAAACTTGGGAATCAAAAAGACTAGATTTTATCCATGGCTCACAGTTTGTCTTTGGCAGGTCAAAATCATTACACTTGGTAGGCCTCTATTGCTCTTCCTGTGAAATAATGAAATTTTCAATGTTCTTATCATAGCACAAACGTGTGGAAAAATGAGACCATTCGTGAGGACTTTGCAAAATTAGGATGTTAGTGGTAAATGTACCTTCTGATTTCATATGCACGTGGGATACAGCAGAATCCAACTCTAAAGCATTTTTCTAGATTAAAATTGCATAACACCTCTGACCCCAGAATACCACACATTGATGTCCTTCTATCACTGGCAGCGCATTGGAAAGGTTTCTCTCTGGGACTCCCTTGGATCTGTTGCCTTGTATGTAAATGGAAAAGATGAAATTACTAGTAAGGTTATTTTCTGAACTAAATTGTATGTGATTAGAGTATGCCTCTCTCCATGCCCACATTTGTCAAAGCAGCCAAACATTTGACTTATTGTGGTTTTTTGACACATTTTTCAAATAAGCATTTGTCCACTGACAGAGAACAAAGTTGGGATTAATCATCTCTTGCTCTGTGTTAGACAATATTCAAGACAAATGTCACGGTCTGCCAGCTTTAATTTGGTGGGGGTTACAGAAAAGCCTGGCTCCATGGGTAAACCTGACAATGAGCAAACTACCTACCACAAAAGATGGAAGAGTGACTACCATGACCCGGAAGACTATGGAAAATTTATGAATTTTTGGTATTATCATTATGGGGGGGGGGGGGTTCAGGTTTCTTTCTGGTAAAAATTTCTCATCTGTCTCCACTAAAATGCTTCAAATTTGAACAAAAAGCAAGGAGACAACAAAATCTTTTAAGTCTATCTTAAGTAGTAATGAATCAATATTATCTGTGTCTTTGCAAAAGCATTTACTCAGTCACGTCTGGGTAACTTTGCCATCCTTTGTGCTAAGGGTGCATCTACACTCAGGGAGTTTTTATTCAAACATTTCCTTTATCAATATTAACCTTTATAATTCATTTTTTTAAAAATAACTGTAGCTCAAAGACAGAAACATAGTCAAAATATGTGTTTTTTTTTTCTTTTAAAACTGTAGCTGTTTTAAAACTAAAAATGAAAACTGCTGATTTCCTAACAGTGAACGGGAGAATAATGAGGCACAAAAAAGTCAGCAGTAAGAGAGAGGGGAGCAGAGGACCACAGCTGAAAGGACTGTCACGGGAACAACTTCTCAGTCCTGTATTTATTAGATACAAGATAGGAACAAAGGAGAAGAAAATAAGGCTATACAATAGCCATACGTCTAGTAGGTAAACAAGAAGGAATGTGAGTCACAAGTTGGTCCCAAGTCTTAGAGGTAAATGAGGTAGACAAGAAGAGGAGTAAGGTGTGTGGGGTCCAGCAGCAGGGAATTGTAGTTGAGCAAGTGCACTTAAAGGGATTGCCTTAACAGCAGGCTTTCTCTGAGGCAGGGGAGACCAGGAAACAGGGAAGCAGGCAGCCATTCCACCCTGAGTGGGCCTGGCATTCCCAGCTGCCCCGCTTCCATGAAGCAGGCGATGTCCCACTCTGGGTGAGCCAGGCATCCCCGGCTGCTCGGCTTCAAGGACATTTATCATCCCCTCCACCAGAGGCCTGCTGCTAGTACATGTTTTTCTCAAGGTCATCTTGGGCATGCTTGTGTGACCAGTACAACTCCTCATTAGTTGTTATATTTTAAGCAGTATCTTATTCTGAGGGATGGTTACAGAAAACAAGAATAAAAAAGGTTCATTTCCTATTATATATCTTAGACAATACTTTCTTAACTTTAAGAATAAAAAATATTAAAAAAAATTTTTTTTAAAGATTTTATTTATTTACTTGACAGAGATCACAAGTAGGCAGAGAGGCCGGCAGAGAGAGAAAGGAGGAAGCAGGCTCCCCACGGAGCAGAGAGCCCAATGTGGGGCTCGATCCCAGGACCCTGGGATCATGACCTGAGCCGAAGGCAGAGGCTTTTAACCCACTGAGTCACCCAGGCGCCCCTATTTTAAAAAATTTTTGAGAAAACTTTTTTCTTCAGAGAGTCCTGTAAACAGTGGTTGCCTTAACAGGTAGTGACAAGACTTTTTGAGGACACTTATGCAAGTGTAGTTACCGCAAGCAAAAGTGGTAAAGAAAGACAAATAGGTTAATTTTCTTTTGTGAAAAATGTTCCACTTAAATATGCAGAAGTGGATTGTGAATTAAGCATATAAAATCTTCAGCTCTACTTTTCCTCCTTACTTCCTTCTTGTCTTATACTTTCTCTAGTTAAGGCAATGAAACAGTTGCTCTTATCACAGTTCTCTGACACAAGTAACCATTATCATCTGGCTATAAAATGTACCTTATGTCTTTTTCAAACAGAAACATTTTAAAGTTTATTATTTAACGTTTTCATAAACAACTGTAGTAACAATTATTGTATTGCATGGCCACGTCTTAAACTAAACTCTCTCTGAGGGTCTTCATTTAATTAATAGTAAGCAAAATTTCCATTGGTATTTTATTAGTGTTTTAATTAATCAATAGAAAAAACCCACAATGTCACAGATAATTTCTATGTTTATGATGTAAAGAAAATTGAAGAGCTGAGCACCAATGAACTATGTTTGGTCAGTGTGGAAACAATGCTGTCACTTGCCCCAAGTCATCCATTTGCTTCCTCACCAAGGCTTTTTGATTTCCTTCATTAGCCTCTCAGTCCTTTGAGTTCATCAATAAACATTTTCTAGACACAGAAAAGGCAGATGGTTTTATGGAATAATATAGTCAAGTCATGAGCCATTTCTGTAGCTAAAACCACAATACTCTCGCTTCTAAACTTCAAACTTACAAATCTAGCTTCTGCTCACACTGTCAGCTTGTCTGAGGAAATAAGAAGTAGAGAAAAATGATCCAAAGAAGTTCTATGATAAAGGTTTGATTTTTTAGGCCACCTCACAAAAGTTTATTTTATTTGTAATACACTAGTTATTATTTCAATTGTGTTATTTGTTCATAGCTATCTTATTGGGTCTACATGTTTTATAACTTGAGTAAAGGTTATTGTCCTGATTAAAAATATTTAATAAAATAAATATTTACAAAAAATTGGGTGATATTTCTGTTTTTAAGGTGCTGAAAGAGTTGGGCATCTGGTCAGTGAATAGAATGGGAGGGAAACTGACAAAGATAGAAAGATGTCAATTGGGAGAAAATAGACATCATGCAACCTCATCCACAGGGTTCCTTAGATAATTTAAATGCAATCTCCAGAACACAAAATGGCTCATATTTTAATGTGTATAACTCATAAAAATCTTAAAATTAAAAAAATATATAGATTTTTTCTTTAAAAACATACCTTTTATGTTTTTCATATTAAATACAAGAGTAGAAAATTTCAATAATGCAGGTAAAAAATAAGAAATTTACCTGTAATTCTACTACCTAGGAATGAAGGCAGGTAAATTTTAGGATTTCACCTTTCAGACATACTCTCTGTCTTTCCTTCTCCCTCTCTCACAGTCTGTCTTTGAGTGCTCCAATTCATTCATTGATTTTTTTTTAACAGCCTGTTTTTTTTGATTACACACCTTTCTCCACATGCCTTTTAATGATGACTATATGCATTGATAGTTACCAGTAAAATGTATTTAATTAGAAATACTTCCAGTGATACAGATAGAAAAGAGGAGTTTTATTACATTAAGGTGATTATTACAGGAAATGAACTATTTCCAGATAAGGAAGATACAAATCATGAGGAACTACTGCTGGCTCTACTAAATAAACATTTTGATTTCCAAAGACCTTCCAACATTGGTGAGTCAAGAATTTATTCTGTCTACTAGAACTAGAGGGTATCATGCTTAGCAAAATAAGTCAATTGGAGAAAGGCAACTATCATATGATCTCCCTGATATGAGGAAGTGGAGAAGCAGCATGGAGGGTTAAGTGGGTAGGAGAAGAATCAATGAAACAAGATGGGATTGGGAGGGAGACAAACCATAAGTGACTCTTAATCTCACAAAACAAACTGAGGGCTGCTGGGGGGACTGGGGTTGGGAGAAGGGGGTGGAGTTATGGACATTGCGGGGGGGTATGTGCTATGGTGAGTTATGTGAAATGTGTAAACCTCACAATTCACAGACCTGTACCCCTGGGGATAAAAAATATATTATATGTTTATAAAAAATAAAAATAAAAAAATCATACAAAAATAATTTATTCTGTCTTCTAATCTGTTCTTTCTAAATATTTATTTATATTAAATAAAATAATAACTACTCCCTTTTATGCTGCACTGATGGCTTAAGTGTTTTTATTATTTCATATTCATGTAAAAGCAATGGCATTATTAACAAATATTAAAATCCTATTTTCTTCAATTAGAAGGTCCTAGTGGTATCGGTAACCATGTAGTTACACCATAGTGATCTTTACTCATATTTTCATATCTATGCAACTTCTTATTGGTATAGTTTATACACACACACACACACACACACTACACAGATATATATATATATGTATATATATATATATATACACACATACACACACATACACAGATATATATATATATATATATATATATATATATATATATATTTTAGCTAAATGCTTCACATCCATTCATAGGTTTCCATTAGAAATTTCACAAATTAACAGAAGTCTCATAGCAGTTAAGTTAGCATATTTTGCAATCAAATTCTCCCAGTGTGAGAAATGGTTAAAGTAGAGACCATTGGGAAGTTTAGTCTACACCAACTGAGATTTTTTCTTTCTTTAAAGAACAGAAGAATCTAATTTATGTATCAGAATGTTCTCCAAGAAATGACAAATACTGTCAGAAACTTGGTAAGTCTAGCCTGAGAGAAAATGTGACAATATGTCAATGTGGTATACTCTCAGAAAACATCTGGTCTTCTAAAGAAAATGTCTATTCATGGGACAATGTGCTGACTACAACAATATTTTAATAAATATTTTTAAAATACAAGGTTTTAAAATTAGAAGTAAGATATTCTCTTTGAAAAATTGAATGAAATTATACAAGAGAAAAACTTATACTCAAATTTTAACGGGGGGAGTTATTATTCATATTTTAGGTGTTTATCAGTTGAATTACATAGATGCTTGTGTCCTGCTCTTTTTGCTTAAAATTGTTTTCTAAGATTTCCTCATATCAGTAAAATAGTTTATTTCTAAATAATAGCACATGTTAGAACTATGGTCTTTTTTAGAAAGCTTTATGTTTATTACTAGAAATCAGATATTTTCTCATTACATAACTGGTTACAAGTCAATGTTATAGACATTGAGAAAGTATTTGGGTTTTATATTAGGAATGATGGGTGGTCTTAAATCATATGAAAAAAGACTTTGCCTTCCAGATAAGATCCTAATGCGTGTCCTGAAGTGAATAAAATATTACTTGCAATGAAATTTTTCATATGAAAAATGTATCTTGCAGATAGACAACTGGCTAGCAAATTGGAAGAACTTAAGCAGGTGAGAATGTGCAATACTTACATTTCAATTTTAATAATAATTATAAGGCATTTTTTTGGGTACAGTTTTGAAAAATTATTAGTGCTATACTGTTAAATTTTTTTATTCCTGCTAGAGAAAAAGTGAAGTAATTCACTAGGGAAAAAATAGTCAAATTACACTTAAGCTAAAAAAAAAAAAAAGAAAAGAAAAGAAAACCAAAATGAAACTATAGCTGAAGAGATCTTGAGACGAAATGCATCCCAGCTCTTCAATTACCTAACTATAAGACATGGATAAATTAAAATTCTCTGGATTTAAATCTTATCTGTAAAATGGGAGGCTATACTGAGATTGGTGATTTTTAATAACATAGTTATTATTTTAAAAAGTGAAAATACTTTTTCCCAAATAAATCGGATGTGGTGCTAGTAAGTGAAGCACATGAAGGTGGAGCTCTTCTGCTTAAATCACCTGGTTGCAGGCCTGAAGTGTCACCTTCCTGACCTGCTCTTAGCCCTTCTGATTGGGAGCCCCTTAGCAGCCTTATTTCTCCACTGCTTGACAGGTTGGGAAGAAAATTCGAAAATCACCAGATTAGATGATTTCAAAACTTGTCCGCATACATGCATGCAAATTCATTATTGTAAAAACTGTGTGGCTGTTTGGGAGAGAGAATTGTACTCCATCATTTTGAGCAGGCTGGACATGGACACCTTCAGTAGCCAGGCTGAACTCTATTTTGGTAGAGTTAGGTCTTCAGAGCATGGGCAATCAGAGAGCTTGCTAAAAATTAACATGGGTTGAATACCAGGTAAAAGTCCTAAGGCCTCAAAATACCTCCCCTTTCCTTCTGGAAAGGAGAAATATTTCAGGAAATTCAAACATTTACATAACTCTTTGAAACTCCTTGAAAAGGAATGCTCATTATGGGTGACATAAAATCCAGTCCAGCAACACAGGCTGTGTTTATAAGCTCCCCATTAATTAACACCTGGAGTTGACTTCCTTCACTATAAACCTGTTTTTTCCTATCTCCTGTTGAGTCATGTACCTTTCCAAACCAGTCTCTAACTACAAGTTTCCTTGGATTTTCTATTTAATTCTTTTTGTTTATTTTCTTTATTATTTTTCTCCTTTTCCATTCCTTTTTTCCCTCCTTTCTTACTGCCTTCTTCCATTTTTTTTCCATGATTTTTCCTTTCTTTTTCTAATTATTCCTCTTTTTCAATAGAAAGCAGCATCATTCTCATTAAATATTTATAATTTTTATATTTGATTTTTAACAGTTGGAAAAGCTAAAAGAGCAGTTTACGGAGGCAAAAGATGTTGAGATATCCTATGCTATAGATGGTCCATCTTCTTCCCCTCCAAGCAAGCAAGGTAAATTTTAATTTCAAAGTTCTAAAATTGGCATCTGATAGATTACTTTCACAATTATTACTAAAAGGGAAAAGAGTGACTTGTCATTTCTTAATCCTATGGTGATTATTAAGATTGAGGTTCATATTTTTTAAAAAGATGCCAATGAATATGTTCCTTTGTGAATATATCTGAGCTCTGTCATGTTTACAGAAGTGGATAGTAAGGTCATATGTAAAATAGGCCCTTATTGCTAAAAATTGTAACCTACCCTTGTTATTCTGGTTAAAGACTGGAGTTGGGAGAATCATAAATAGAAGCAATCAAGTTTTAAGTCAATTCAAATTTTAGAAGATCTTTATTGAAGTAAGGTGAACCTTCATTGCTCTAACACTTGGTTCAAGTTTTGAATCATAACATTTAATTTTAGAAAGATTTGTCTTTTATATCCTTCTTGTTTTTTCATAACATTTCTTGGGAAATTCTTGTTTCTTGCTGAATTAGTTATATTTGAAAAAACTTTGTATATATTTCTCCATTCATATAGTGATGTGAGCCTTCCTAAGACTCCTTTTATTTATCTACATTTCTCCCCTCCTTCCAGATTTGTCTTTAACTTGTACAAAAACCTATTTCACAATGCTAGTAAGTGGGAAGAGGATGCACTGGTATTATTTAAACACTTAACATATTCAAGACATTTTGTACTTTAATATGTCAAAATATTGTGGTTAAATACACAGGCTCTAGAGATAAACTGCCTGGGTTCAAATCAGCATTGACATTTCCTACCTGTTTGAACTTGAGCAATTATAAAACATCTTGTGCCTCATTTTCTTTCCCCCAAATTGCAAATTATAATAATAATTATCTTTATGAGATTGTCGGGAAGATTTGATAGGTAAATATAGGAAAGACATTTAGAATAACGCCTGGTATATAGTAAGTACTAAGTAAGCCTAACTTGTTTTTTATGGTTTTGATCAATACTATAATTATTATTTTATTTTCATCATAAACACCAAAGGATAACTATTACTATGCTTATTTTATAGATGAGGAAATTATATCTCAGAGAGGTGAAATTACATGCCAAAAATAACCCAACTGCTAAGTGACTCAAAGGAAAGTGTAGTAGAAGATGAATTGAAGATGTAAAGGAGAGAAACTTCAGGATTTTTAAGGACTTTAGCTTTTATTGAGTATCATATGGAATATCATTGGAAACTTGTAGCAAAATAGAAATATGAGATAAGATTTAACGGAGCCACTCTGATGCTTCGTGGAGAATACACTGCAAAAGATGGGCAAAGGTAGAAGCAGAGAAACCATTAATGAGGAAAATTTAGTCATTCAGATGGTAAGTGGTAGTAGCTTGGATTAGGGTGGCAGTAGTGAATTGGTAAGAAGGGGTTTGATTCTGGATATAAGTTGAACAAAAAAATCAACAAAATTTGTTGTAGAATTGCATGTTTGTTTGTTTTTTTAAAGGAAGACATCAAAAGTGATTTCAAAGTTTTTTTTTAATCAACTAGGAAAAGAGGGTAATTTCTATTTATTGAGTCAGAGATCGCTGGAAGAGGAGAACGTTTGGTGGTATAGAAGCACTGGGATAGACATTTATTAGGCCTTCCCACAATTAGCATAGTTTAGGTTATCTTGTGGTATCAGTTTTAATCCAAATCTCAGAGGCTTATTTTATAATAAAGTCCAATGCATGTTGCACAGCCCAGTTCTATTTTCTGGCTATATCATCTAGAAGGTTGTTATAGCTTGACTGCCCCTAATATTTCCAAGACACAGGAAAGGGATAGAGGATACATCCCAGCTCTAAATTCCCTGAGTTCAGAACTCAGTTCAGTGACAGGTATCAGTTCTCCTGAAGTCTGTTGGCTAGAATTAGTCATGTGGACTGCCACCAAAATATTGGCAAGACAGGCTGAGACATTTTAGGAAGTACGTATAATACTTGGAAAGCTCTGCCTGTACCACACGCGGTCAATCCTTTGATCTCCCCTTAACCACATAGACTATACTCAATGCCTTCCCTTTAGAGACAATCCCAGATCTCTTTCAGTGACTGAACCCAGAAGTCAGTGAACAGGCTCTCCAGGAGGAGATACGTACCAGCCTTCATCAGCTACAGTGTGGCTTCTTCTTCTTCATTCACAGACCTGCTGGCTGAAAAGACAAATCCAAAAACTGGCAGAACCAGGACAGGATAATGAGAACTGATAATCCCTTTCATAAAGGAAACCAAGAGACACACAGAATGCTATCCTCCAGCAATTCTGAAATCCCACTGGGCAAATATTATAAAGGTCTCCTACCCTGGGGTTGGAAAAAGGTGTCTTGACTGGAGCCTGTATTATCTAAGAGGAGTCATTTGCCTATTGTGATGTTTCCACTGGCTGCACTGTTTGAAATTTTTGCTTTTTCGTTTTTATCTCTGGACCCATTTTATGTGCCACTCGGGGATTATTCCTTTCTCCAGATGGCACAGTTTTCTCAGGTCTCGTCCTACTTTTGCAAAGTTGGAGGTACAAGGATTATTTTGTCTTTACGTGTTGAAGATATTTTTATTTTAGGATCTATGGTTTCTTTGACATTGATGTTCCTTCAAAAATTAGAAAGCTTCTCATGTACTTGCTCCATGCACACACTTTTTAAAAAAATCAATTTTAATTATTCTGCGTTCTCACCCCCAATTTAGTAGCAGTTGCCTTCAAAGTATCTGGAATATACCTTAAAGACTACATTACCAGTCTGATTTTTGTCCTGAGTTCTTTATTCCAACTGCTATTTACAGAGGCTCTATCACTTAGAGTGTTTTAAAATCTCATAGTGTTTGGGACTTAGAAGAAGTTAGTTCTTTCAACATTTTGAGATTTTGTTTTCTGGACTCTCTTTATTCCCACTGTATTTGTTGTCAAATTGTATTTGGGGATAAATTAGGCAAACTCCATTAGCAAACTAACCTTATGATTTCAGTAATGAAGCTACTTTAAGATTTATGTTTTGATTACATGAAGCCTCGCATATGTTGGTCATTTTCCTTTACTCTGTATCTACTCTATGTGTTCCCGAGGTAGAACGGGAGAGAGATGGAGGTAAACACACTCTTAACTGCTAAAATTAGGCACATGATCTTAATTTAACTGAACAGGGTCAGGAAAGCACCTGGAAAATGTAAAAAAAAAAAAAAAAGCACAAGGGTTATTTGGAGAATCATATTTCTACCACAGACATCTTGAGCTTGTCATTACCATGCATAACAGTATCTCGACAGTATAGTAGCCTCCTCATGCATGTTTTGTAGTTTCAGTTACCTGTGCTCAGCCATGGTTCAGAAGCAAACAATCCTCCTCTGATATGTCAGCAGCATTTTGGTCAGTAGTAGCCTGATATTATGTCATAGAGCCTGTGTCATTCACCTCACTTCATGTCATCATGTAGGCATTGTATTATCTACATCATCATCAGAAGAAGGGCGACTAGAGTATAAGATATTTTGAGAGAAAGAGGCCAATTTCACATAACTTTTATTGCAGTGTATTGTTATAATTGTTCTAGTTATTAGTTATTAGCTATTGTTATTAATCTCATTGTGCCCAGTTTATAAACTGAACTTTATTGTAGTATATATGCTTAGCAAAAAACATAGTATTTATAGCATTCTGCAGTATAGAAACTGCAATACTATCTGCAGTTTCAGACATCCACTGGGGGTCTTGAAACATGTCTCCCACAGATAAGGGGGGACTTCTTTAGTGATCTGAGTAGACCATTGAATATATTAATTTGAAGTTTAAGGAAGCAGCTCATATTGGAGATATAAATTTGACAGTTATCAGCATATCAATATTGCTTGTTATTGTGATCAAACCATCTAAGAAATGACTCTAGGTATAAAAGAGAAGACAGGGGCGCCTGGGTGGCTCAGTGGGTTGGGCTGCTGCCTTCGGCTCAGGTCATGATCTCAGGGTCCTGGGATCGAGTCCCGCATCGGGCTCTCTGCTCAGCAGGGAGCCTGCTTCCCTCTCTCTCTCTCTCTCTGCCTGCCTCTCCATCTACTTGTGATTTCTCTCTGTCAAATGAATAAATAAAATCTTAAAAAAAAAAAAAAGAGAAGACAGCTCAGGTGATTCCAAGGTTAGAGGTTGGGCAGAAGAGAGAATCAGCAAAGGAGGCTTAATAGAGTGGCTACCAAGGAAGAAAGTGACCAATAAAGAAGACTTCACAGTTTCTAGGAAGTAGTGTAAGTGTATTTAAAGCTATAATAGGCCCATTAGTTGATGACTTCAACTTTCCTTCTGAACAGCAATAAAAGATAATTAACAGCTTTGACAAGAATTGTTTTGTGGACTTTGGCTAAAGAGAATATGATAAAGCAATATTTTTATCATTTCTCTGGTACCACTGACAATAGACACCACTTTTGAGAAATCTTGTTCTAAAGGGTATAAAAAATTAGAATATTAGCTAGAGCACTTTGAAGTCTGATCAAAGAATCTTCTTTGTTTTTAAGCAAGGATATATTAAAATATATTTGTATGTAGTAGGAATAAAATAAATATTTGTGGTGATAAACATGAAGTAGATGCCCAGGTTAAGTCACAGAAACAACCCACCTTATAGTTAAAGTGTTGTTCTATTGTGTAACTAGAAGTTGTTCTACTATGAATTCCCTTGTGTGAAGGTAAAATGGACACAGAGATCCAGCTAATGCTAAAGTAAATTATACTTACCGGGAATATTATAATTTGCTTTAATCGTTTAATATATAATTGATAGACACCTGCCAAATTCACTAAGAATGGTGCTGTCTAATGTGATAAAATACAACATCTTTTCATGATAAAAACCCTTAACAATATTGGGTATTGAAGGAACATGCTGAACTTAGTAAAGGCCATATATAACCAACCCACAGCTAATATCATATTCAATGAAGAAAAATAGAAAGGGATTTCTCTGAGTTTGAGAACAAGACAAGGTTACCCACTCTCACTACTTCTATTAGGTATAGTACTGGAAGTCCCAGCTAGAGCAATTAGAAAAGACAAAGAAATAAAAGGCATCCAAATCAGGAAGGAAGAAGTAAAACTGTCACTAATTGCTGATGGTATGATCGTATGTATATAAAATCCTAAAAAGTCAATCAAAAACTTGTTGAAATTAATTAATGATTTCAATGAAGTGGCAGATTAAAGAATCAGCTTACAGAAATCAGTGGCATCCCCTTATGCTAATGATGAAGCATTGGGAAAAAAAATCCCAATCACAATAGCATCAAAAATAATAAAATACCTAGTTAATAAAATGTTATTGAATTAGAGTTGATATACAATATTATTTTAATTTCATGTATGCAGCATTATAATACAACATTAGGAAGTGGTCACCAAAATAAATCTACCTACCATCTGTTACCATATAAAGTGTTTAAATATTTTTAACTACATTCCTTATTTTGTACACTGTATCCCCATGTCTTACTTATTTTATAACTGGAAGTTTGTACATTTTAACTCCCTTCCTCTATTTCACTCCCTCCCCTCTAACAACTGCCAGATTATTCTCTGCATCTAAAAGTCAGTTTTTGTTTTCTTTTATTTATTCATTTGTTTTATTTTTTAGAGTCTACATATAAGTAAAATCATATGGTCTTTGTCTAACTTATTTTATTTGGCATAATACCGTTTAGGTCCATCCATGTTGTCATGAATGGCAAAATTTAATTTTTAATAGATATTCCATTGTGTGTGTGTATAATCAATCTTCTTTATTTATTCATCTATTGATGGACACAGGTTGTTTCTATATCTTTGCTATTGTAAATAAGGCTACAGTCAACATAGGAATGCATGTACCTTTTCAAATTACTGCTTCCATTTTCTTCAGTTAAATACTCAGAAGTAGAATTGTACCATATTGTAGTTCTATTTTTAATTTTTGAGGAACATCCATACTTTTTCAGTACTGGCTACACCATTTTGCATTCCCACCTATAGTGTACAAATATTCCTTTTTCTCCACATCTTTGCCAACAGTTGTTATTTATTTATTTATTTTGATAACAGCCATTCTGACAGGTATGAGGTGATATCTCATTGTGGTTTTGATTTGCATTTTTTGGATTATTAGTGATGTTGAACATCTCTTCATATATCTGTTGGCCATTTGTATTACTTCTTTGGAGAAATGTTTACTCAGGTCCTCTGCCCATTTACTTAGGAAAAAATTTAATCAAGGGAGTGAAGGATCTGCACAATGACAACTATAAAACTGTGCTGAAAGAAATCGAAGAAGACACAAACAAATGGGAAGAAATCTGTGCTCATGGACTGGAATAATAAATATTGTTAAAATGGCCATATTCCCCTTAGCCCTCTACAGGCTCAATGCAATCCTCACCAAAATATCAAAGGCATTCTTCGCAGAAATAGAAGAAAGAATCTAAAGTTTATGTGGAACCATAAAAGACACCAAATAGCCAAAAAATATTCTGAGCATAAAAGAACAAAACCTGATTTCAAATTACACTGTAAAGCCATAGTAATAAAAACTATGTGGTACTGACACAAAAATATACATATAGACCAATGAAACAGAACAGAAAGCCCAGAATTAAATCTCGGTATGTACAGTCAACTAATATTCAACAAGGGAGCCATGAACACCTCTGGGGGGAAGGATAGTCCTTCAACAAATAATGCTGGGAAAAACATGCAGAACAATGAAATTGGACCCTTATATCACATCACTCACAAAAATTCACTTGAAATGGATAAAAGACTTCAACATAGACTTGATAACATAAAACTCCTAGAAGAAAATATAGATCAGAGGCTTATAAATATTGGTCTCAGTAATGACTTTTTGCACATGACACCAAAAACACAAGCAACAAAAGGAAAAATTAACAAATGGGACCACATCAAACTCAAAAGTCCCTGCACAACAAAAGAAACAATGCAATGAAATGACAAATTATAGAATGGAAGGAAATTTTATTTTCTTGCAAATATGGAAGAAATGGAAGAAAATTTTGTCAAATTGTATATTGGATAAGAGGTTAATATCCAAAAAATATAAAGAATACAACTTAATAAAAAATATAACTTAATAACAACAGGAAACCCCTAAAAGCATCTAATTGAAAAATGGACAGAACTAGATTTTTTTTTCTAAAAAGGATATCAAAATACCCAAAAAAGCACATAAAAGATGTTCAACATCACTAATCAGCAGGAAATGCAAATCAGAACCACAGTGAAATGTCATCTCACACCTGTTAGTATGGCTATCGTCAAGAAGACAAGAGACACTGAGTGAAGTTGAGAACATGGTAAAAGGGAGCTCTTATACACTGTTGATAGGAATGTAAATTCATCCAACTGCTATGGAAAACAATATGAGAGTTCCTCAAAAAAGTAAAAATATATGTACCATATGATCCAGCAATTCCACTTCCAGGTGGATCAATGGATGAATGGATAAAATTTATATATATATATATTTTTTTTTTTCAGCCATGAGAAAGGAGGATATCCTGTCTTCTGCAACGACACAGATGACATCTGAGCCCATTATGGTAAGCAAGATAAGTCAGACAGAGAAAGACAAGAACCGTATGATATCACGTATACGTGGATCTAAAAAGGTGAAACGCATGAAAAAATGGAGTAAAATGGTGGTAATCAGTAGATCATGGAGGCAAGGGGCTTGGATAAGATTGATGGAGTTAAAGTATACAAACTTGTAATATACAGTAAATAAGTTACAGAAATCTAATGCACAATGCAATGAAAGGGGACAATAATATTGTACTCTAATGATGTAATCTGACATAGACTACTTCAATGGCAATCATATTACAAAACATAAATTTATCAAAGTAACACACTGTATACCTGTATACCTTAAATTTATGAAATATAATGTCAAATTTATTAAATTTTTTAAAAAGGAAGAAAAAAAAGTCTCCTTAGCTCTCACTCTGGTCTATTTACTTAGTTGTACTCCTAAGGACTTTAGTTTTTTGGATTCATAAGCTGATGTAGGATAGAAGCAGCTCATTTGAAGAAACCTGGGGATGGGAGGTGAAAAATAAACATATAGCTGTCTAACACATAGCATCCTGCTGAAAACAGGGTTACAAGAGTGAACCGGAGAGACGTCAAATGACACCAGAATGCTAGCAAGAAGTTTCCTTCAAACAGACTAAATATAGAATAGATAAGCATTGAAGAATTAAGCTCTACTGGGGATATCATTCATGACACTTCCTTTCATCCAGTTCCAGAAAGCTTCCCAAACTATATTCCATTGCATACTTAATCGAGCCACTCATGAGTAATTTTTGGATACGTGTGCATTTCTATTTTCCTGACAGATACTCAATGATATCTGAAGGGCCAGAAAAGGTAGTGATGGTAACTTTCCAAAGCACACTATAAAAAGAAGATTGGATTAATGGGCCAGGCTCCTCAGTTTAATGTCTGAAAATAAACTCCTTTCATAGGATTTGAATATGGTTTCATTTAAAGGAAGCTGTGGCTCTTGTAGAAATGAAAAGTAGACTCTGAGTGCTGTCACAACACTGGATGTGTAGGTGGTGATGAGCTTGAGGGTTACAGTTTACAGAGTGAATAGAGAGGGAGGGAAACCTGGCCAGCAGACAGACTTTTACCGTTTATTTCAAAGAGGATTTCAATGAGTATCTTTTTTTTTTTTTAAGTCTTTTTCATCAATAGTAAATCAAAAACCTGTCTCCCTGAGGTCTTAATTTTATAAACCACTTAGACTGAAGGAAATTAAAGAAATTTATAATGAGTCTATGAAGTTACTTTAAGTCAGGCGATTGGGAATAACCTACAGAAGATTTAAAATGACTCAGTCCTGCATTTGAAGATTAAAATAATGTTAGAATTGGTTTGATTTTTCTGAAGCATCATTTCTATGATCAGAATGTGAAGACTGAATGTGACAATTAAATTACTTAAATAACAAATGACCTGCAAAGTGAACGTTAAACTCTCTCCCTACTTTTCCTCCCCCAGTAAGTTGAAACATATTTATCACAGTTTTTACTCATGTGACTTTCTTTTTGGGATTTCAGTTACCCCAGATATAAAACAGAGGGTTGTATCTAATAGGACAACTGTATTACATGCATTATCTGAACTGTATTACACACATTATCATGTAGAAGAGTACTATCCAATAGAACTTTCTGTGATGAGGTGACTACTCTGTAATGCAGGGCTCATTATGGTAGTCACTGGCTACAAATTACTAATGAGTAATCTAAATGTGGCTAGTGTGATGGAGAAGGTGAATTTTCAGGTTTTATTTAATATTTATCAATTTATAGATTCCCATGAGGCTGATAACAACTGTATTGAATGTTCCTTTTACAAAACTCTCTCATGCTGAGGCACACATAACCTATTTTATTCAAATGTAATGTTTCATCAAATATCCTCCTAATAAAGAATGTATTTTGCTTTCTTTTTTAGCATGCTTTTGGAAATACTGTGTCTGAAGTTTTTTCCTCTGGATACAAAAAGAGAACACTAGAAAAAAAGAGATACAACCATTCCCTACTGCTTAAGGGTTATAGCTATTTTAAGCATAAAGAAACAGTGGCATTTATTCTGCCTGTTATATACTTGAGGTTTAAGGTGTGAACAATGACAAATCAGTTGCACTTTTGCCTGGCATGGGCTATCAAATGGCCTTGTAGCGCTCAAGTTGACAGTGTTGTATCTATTATTGTATGCTGTCTATAGATTCATCCTCTACATCTGATTTTGTCTGGTGATAACTATGTTATTGAATGAACAAAGTATTTTAAAAAGCATCTTGGAAATTAAAATAAATTATATTGTCTCAATTTATGGAAAAATATGCATCATTGTCCTTTCTCTTTCTTATGATTTTGCTAGCTATTATTTCTTTTCTGTTCATTTGGACAACTGTCACTGAAACTACTACAACCAAATGAATATATTACTAGCAGGCAGTAATATATGGTTTATTGGACTCTGAGAGAAAGTAATATTAGATGTCTCAGAGATAGATATTAAGAAAACTTTCTTACAAAGCAATTTGCCTTTTCATTTCTTAATTCTCTTCTTTGCCTCCACAGCATCATGAACTATTTGAGACACAGCATGTTTGGAAGAGATGACACTCATTGTGGTAAAAAATAAAACAAAGCAAAAACTCATTGGCTTTCTCTTGATTCTTTTTTTTTTTTTCTTCTTTTTCACATCTGTGCATCAAACTGCTCGTGCTTTCATCTGCACAAGCTTATTTAATCAACTCAAGGCTGGGAGTTCAACTTCAATCTTGTCTGTTAACTGTGATAGCACAGAAACATCGCCAAAGTAACTTGAAAGAATATTAAGGGCTAGAATAGATGGTCAGATGAGCCTATACACAGTTCCTTAATACACAGTATGGGGGAAATGCAGCTTGTCTACATAATTCTAATTTTGTGGTGCTTAAAGAGAAAACTATCTCATAAGAGAGGATGAACAATATTAAGTTAAAAAAAATAAAACAAACCAAGTTGAGTCATATCTCTATAGTGCTATTTATATACTTGTTAAGAGCCACTCAAATGTGCATAAATACCAGTTGCTCAGTAATATCTAATTATTCTTATATATTTACATTTGTTGTAAACACAAATATAATATTGTTATAAAGAAAGACAAAAACTCCTGTGTTCACCATCTCATGTTTATTAACTTTGGAACAGTTAAACAATATGCAGGCATTTTGAACCTTCAAGGGTAAGGTCACTCAAAAAAGCCTTTGCTACTTCTTCCTTTTAGAAGAATCCATTAAATCAACTTTTAATAGTTTGCTTTGAGAAATTTAATTCCCTAAAACTATCTGTAGATTAAAGGTGTTGCTAGACTTTTTGTAGTGAAGATTTTAAGACGATGTAACCAGGAAAGAAATACCTCATGAAAAATTAGTTATGTGATTGATGCCAGAACACGGAAATCCATGTTTACAATGTGTTCTGTGAGCTTCACAAATGAATGAGATGACTCATCATATCCTTAATCGAAATTATGTTTTAATTTCTTGCAGTGTTAAAAGAATGCCTTAGTTCAAACAAGGGTACTGTTGACTTATTTTCTACTTTGTATAAAATAGTGGTAAAAATTAAAATATAAAATTAAATGGTCTTAAGGGGAGAAAACATTTTTCTCATTTTGTTCATTGAAGACTTGAGTATATATTATGAGATAAATGCATTATAGATTAGAATAGAGTATAAATCCATATAGTGTGACCTCTGATTTTAATTAGACTGAATGCCATAACTATAACTTTATTAAAAAATAAAGATGAGAGGAAATCAATTTATTTAATTTGACTTTAAATCTTCACCATGATAAAATTTTAGGCTGAAGTAGGCTTTAATACCTTTTGTCATTGCAGGAAGCAGCAGCACCCAGTTGGATTAGAACCTTACAAATATCCAGATGGAGAAAAAGGGAAGAAAGAACTTCCAAGGAATATAACATATTTCTATAATTCAATAAAGTTTGGGGAAAAGTGTCAAGAGACATTCTAACTTCTTAAATAGTTTTCAAATAATGAGTTCTACAGGATATTTGTCCCTGTGCTCCTGCTAAGTTTATAGTTTATGAAAAACAGAATTAGTTAGCGCTCTCAAAATTCATTTCTCTTTGCTATAGCCCATCTATTACAGTTAACAGAATTGTTCATTTATTGTGTTTTTTTGTAAACTTAAATTTGAAGATTTTCAGTAGTTGGAAGAATTTTCCCCCAAACACATTATACTTTTCAATGCCTTATGAAACAGAGTATATGAAACCAATCAGTTTCTTGAGTGAGTCAGTACCATCAAGATGACGGCTTATTGTACTATGCCAAAAAGTACCATGCTAAAATTATATGTATTTAATTGCATTCCAGACTATTCTAGTGGTTTACTACTGAGTGATTCTTTGCTTTTCCCCAATAATTTCATCTGTTACTCCTGTGTTCTTTACAATCTGCTGTTCTCGTAATTAGCTGCTGCTGCTCTTAATTAACTACCAGTTGTAATTTAGAGAAAAGAAAAGTTGTTAGAGGACATGAGATCTCCAAACTTGACAAATGAATGATATCCTTCACTTCCTAATTTGGTCAATATGCTCTGACCTTCAAGTATTTTCTCAATTGTTTCGAAGAATAACATTGATGGGTTTAATTACTAGCTGGGTTTTTTTTTTTCCTTGCTTATAAATCATTCTTCTTTTATTTCTAGAACTGGAGCTATGTTTTATGTGCCGGAACCTCACTGAAATGTGAATATGCGAAGACAAGCCTAATTTCATAATCATTACCCAAGAGGCTCACTGACAAAGTATACAAAAGAAATCAAATATATAAGAGAACATACACAACATTGTCTTTCCTCATCTCTCAGTAATGAGCAAACAGACTGTACCTAAGTTGTACAGAAAAAAAAATCAGTCTTCAGTTATTATTCTTCAACTGCATAAATGTAAATGGTAAATGCATATAGAAAGCATTTCATGTATAGTGTGTTTTGACTGTTTCTTAGAAAAGCAAGGTTTGGAGCTAGGGAGCCATTCCCGTTAATTAAAATATATATTTAAAAAAATATCCATGCATTGAAGTGGTCTGCATAATTTAATTGAAGTTATAACAATACTGTGATATGACTGACTGAAGTTCTGACTGTGGAAAGATTTGCAGAAGGTCAGTTCTTTGAATGTTGAATCATTACTGAGTGTAAAGAACTTCACTGAAGCATCTTCCATGTTTCTGTGACATTTCACCGGAGAGGCTGTGTCTGTAAAAAGGAAAGTTGAAATTGTTACAGCTACGGGAAACTCCATAGATAAGGGGAATACCATCAACTTCAGTTGAGAAGAGCTGAAACTCTAAATGATGTTTCATTATAGATTTTTTTCCTGGGACATATTTTAATTGCAAAGACAATAGTGCAAAGTGATCATTTCAGATCAAAACACATTAAAAACACCATCTTCAATGTATAAGCCATTTGCTATTCTCAAGCCATGGTTCCTTTCTTTGGGTAACTGCTATATTCTATTTCTTTTCAGTTTTAAATCTTGGTTCAGGGATGTTGCCATGACATAAAAAGGAAATAAAGAAAATCTAACTATTACTTTGTTTATTGCTATAACACATTGATAATTTTATATATTTTGCTCTCCTTAAAGGAACCAAGTATAATGCTGGCATTTAAACATAATTTTTTCTGCTCTTCAAGAGTTCTGTTAATATGTTTGAATGATAGTGCGTCAATATTGGTCTAAAATTTAAAAAATTATCAGTATAATACATCAACATGTGCCTTGTATTATTAAAAATCTTAGCGCATATGGTAGCAAGAGGTAGCATAATTAGTAGTCCTATTTCTACCCAATTTCGTCAGGAAGGTATCCTGTTTTCAATTGTAGAGACTTAGAACTTGTTAACCGCGTTTAGACAAGCTGCAAAATCTTAGACAAAATCCCTCTCTGAATTTGAGTTGCTTAGAGCTGACACATATAAAAAAACTCAAAATTGTGGTCAAATACATTAATGATTTGAGGAAGACATTGTTGTAAATACAGGTTATCTTCTTTTCCAAAACACATATTGAGAAGAGGTTAACATTTGTTCTGAAAACGAGGTAACATACAGCAGCTGTATCTAGATCTAAACTCAAACCACACAAAACTTCCACGATTAGAACCAGTTTCACTTTTAGTGTGAAGACTTGTGAAACCCAGAAGGTGAAAACCCACAAATAAACCTTCTTTAAAAGAGTATACATTAACTCCCACAGAAGTGGAACAAAGATTTTCACAAAGTCTGACACACTGCTTCTGTTTGTTTTAGAAATGCGTAAGCCGAGAAGTTGGCATCCAGCAATGACAACTTAACCTCCCGAAGACCTTCTAGGTCATGAAGAGAATGCTGACTTAGAAGTCCAGAGACCTGGGCTCTGGATCTTGCCTGTCTGAGAGTGTAAAATGTTGAGCAAATCGTTTTCCTCTCACAGACCCAGTGTCCTCATTTATTAAAAAACAAAACAAAACAAAAGGGTAGGATTAAATGAGACTATGTTCTTGAATCTCTTAGTGATTTTATCAGTCATTAAGAATAAAAAACAGTGTATCAGAAAATGATTTTGAAAAGTTAAATGGAAATTAGACATATTTATTTATTTATTTTTATTATTCATAAACTGAAAACCTAAAACTTCGTATGAGAAAGTAAGAAAGCGTCTGAAAAACCTCGGTGACAGTGGCAGGAAATAATGACTAGAAACCTAATGGTTGATGGGTGCCCCCTGCAATGATCGACAAAGGGAAAGAAAAAAATACATGGTGTTAGGTTTTATTCTAAATCTATTATGTTGTGGTATGACTATCTTGAAACTTCAGTAATAAGGACAGTGGTTGTCATCATACTTACCAAAGCCTATTAGATGAAGGATATAATATATGAATTTGGATTTTGCCCATAGTGATCCAGGAGACATTATATTAATTCAAATACCTTGCCGTAGTTCAGTGGCTATCAGGAGTTTACATGGTCTGAAACTTCATATGAAAACGTAAATGAAAAGGAGTTTCCTGCATGTATTTTTTTAAATCATAACCTGTTTTGATTTAATTCAGAAATACTAGAATGGTGATAATCCAGGGTATCCAAGGTGGTAGAGTTCCTATGGAAACTAATCAAACCTAATTGTTTTAATCTCAGTGTCAGAATGTTCTCAACACATCAAGAAACTGGAGGATTGTGATCCTGATTTCAAGGAATTACTCAGTTTTTAATAACAATTAATTAGATCCTACTCAAATATAATGTGGTGATTTTTAACAATACTAAAGAGTAACCATACTTGGTATATCTCTAGACAAAAAGAAAGTTCAGTCCGCATTTTGAAGATGGCACTACTCAAAATACATTGTTCTTCACATACTAAGTAAGTCCTCTTATATCTGTGGACATTCAGTAACTTCATAACTTCATTGATCAAGAGCTCCATGGTGAAAAAAAATTCTTCTAACTAAGTCATTCTGAGAATAAGAAAGTTGAAGTAAAATATTCACTTCTCACTGTGGTTTAGGGCATTTGATGAAGAGAACAAACAGGCATGACCTAAACTGAGAGGTTCAGGGTTAATGTGATGTTTTGGGGGACTCTGCATCCTTGGTCAAAGGATCATCTGGAGAGAAATAAAAAGCATGAAAGTCATGCTTGAAACTGTCAAAACAGTTCCCGTTTGTCTCATCTGCCTGGGATGGAGGATGCATCCTCTTGTAAGCTTTACTGAGAAAAAATACATTGCCTAGATTTTATGTTTAGCATTTCATGTTTAAAATATATAATATGGGGGTGCCTGGGTGGCTCAGTGGGTTAAGCCTCTGTCTTTGGCTCAGGTCATGATCCCAGGGTCCTGAGATCGAGCCTTGCATCCGGCTCTCTGCTCAGCGGGGAGCCTGCTTCCCCCTCTCTCTCTACCTGACTCTCTGACTACTTGTGATCTCTCTCTGTGACAAATTAAAAAAAAATCTAAAATATATAATATGTATGGCTAAATATACTTTTAAAAATATAAACTCAGAATTTGACCTTTCTGGATTTAAATGCTACTTATGTCACTAGCTATATGGCATTGTGAGTTAATATATCTACGCTTTCTATTATTGTATAATACTAATATTATATAATATAGTATAATAATAATGATGATTATTGAATATTTACATGTCAGACACTATTCTAAATGTTTAATACGTATCAATGCATTTAGTTCTCTGGACAATGTAGTGTGATGGAACTTCATTATTATCATCCGTTTATGGAGGGGAATTTTAGAATTTAACCAAGGTCCCACGGCTAACAGGTAGAACAACCGGGATTTGACCCACAACACTGGCCTCTCCTGCTGTCACCTTTACCCCTTAGACTGTACTACTTCTCAAGATACTGGAGACAGCAACAGGATCTACTTTAGGGAAAAGGTGTGTGCCCAATACACATCTAATTTAATTCTCACGATACTAGTGTGTTACTATTTAAATGAACAAGATGTAGAGAAATAAGATATGGAAACAAGATAATGAACAAATGAGTGACAGAGCCAGGATTTGGAGTAGGTGTTATGATTCCATGACCAATACTCTTCTTGCTACACCATTCTCTCTCCTGTGTTCTGTGTTTTCATAAATCTGGGAATGTAGTTATTGGCAACAAAATGCTGTGTGACACTGAAATGTGTCTTCCTTATAATAGAGGGGTTACTACACAGTTATGTGCATGTATGAAGGTGATTAAAACATCAGTTAGAATTTTAACCATTGTTCATATATTAGTATCCCCTAATTGTATAAGAATCTGTGGGGATAATTGAATCTTCTTTTTAATGGTGAAGTAGATCTAGGACATTCCTTTGCTTTTTAAATGTCATTTAAGTTACTTGCATCAATATACTAATTGAGTACAGAAAAGCTGAAACAGTGAATTTATAAGCTAGGAAATTAAAAGGGCAATTTATAAATCAAGATGGATCAATGAACTCATTGTGAAATGTTAATCAGAAGCTTGAATATACTGTTACATACCCAAATTGTACTCATGGTTAGAATCAATTAGCCTCTGGAATTTGAGAGACGGCTTCCACCAATCCGATCCACAGGAATACCAAATCGTCTTTTTGGATGATCTACTACTTTCCTGAAACAAACCAAGGAGATTATTTTTAAGCTAAACTCTAAGTTATCAATTAATGAGTTTTGCTCTTTTATTTCTTGCAGATTTAGGTGTTTTATTTGGGAGTTGGAATACACATGATAGTTTTCATTCACTACCACCCACTATGTGCCAGACAGTATCTCTTATTCTTTGGATATCGGTCAAAGTGGGTCTAACTGCCTCCATTTTATATCTGAGGAATCTGAAGCTTTGAGAAATTAAGTTACTTATCCAAAATCAAACAGTGCAGATGAAAAGCGGGGTCTTATTAGCATACCAATCTGTTAAGTGTTTAGCTTGGGTAAGTCCCTTTCTCTCTTCAAATGTTGGTGTATTCCTCTGGTGATGGATGACAACTACACTAGCTCAGTGGTTTTCCCCAATCTCTGACTCAAAATGGTTCTTCTTGGCAAGAATGGTGGTGGGGGAGGAGAAAGTGCTGATGCCAAGACTGACTGTAGACGAAGTGTGCTTCTCAGGTCTTCACTTGGATTTTACCCAGGGAAGCTTTGTACACAATGGTCTCTGTCTGTCACATATTCTCTGTGTCAAATATTATTTGGAAAAAATTAGTTTCATTATTAAGATGGGAGGATTTCTGGCTTTTATGTTTTGTAAAATCTCCCTTTAGAAAGAAGAAACATATTCTTTTGATTTGCTATCGTCATCCCTTTGTTCTACCAAGTCAAAATCCTAGTGTTCTCAGATGAGTGATGATTTGATGTAAATAGGTAGAGGGGAAAAAAACTCTCATTTTTACTGACACCAAGTTTTTACCTTAACTACCAGGTCTAATCAGTGTTCCTCATATCACTATTAGGTAAATAATTGATTTAAAAGCTTTGAGAAATATAGAGAATAATGGAAACATGGAATATTTTTATTACTGTATCTTACACATAGAACATTCCAGAAACACAGTTTGACTGTACTCAAACTAATAAATTTGATGGTTATTAATATTTACTTAATGCTTTATATATGTCAGGCACTGTGCTTAGTACTGTGTATACAATGATGATAAAAATAGGCAAGAACCTGATTTGGAACTTATCCCTCAATGATACTGCAGGAACCAGGCACAGGGTCATGTTATGTGTTTTATTTGTTTGATTGTTTGTTTTTACTTAATTCAGCGTTCTTTTCTGTTGATTCATATCCATCTGCCTTTACAGGCTGGCTCTTGGTTTTGCAAGTCAATGCAGATAGCATCATATATATGATTTTATAAGGCTGTCTGTTAAACAACAGTTTGATCAATAGAGGAAAATCCAGGAAAAAAATATTTAGTGTTTATCCTTAACTTAGTCATACCTCTGCTACTCTTCACATTTCTTTTTTTTTAATTTTTTAAAATTTATTTATTTGACAGAGAGAGATCACAAGTAGGCAGAGAGGCAGGCAGAGAGAGAGAGGAGGAAGCAGGCTCCCCGATGAGCAGAGAGCTGGATGTGGGCCTCGATTCCAGGACTCCAAGATCATGACCTGAGCGGAAGGCAGAGGCTTAACCCAGTGAGCCACCCAGGTGCTCCTACTCTTCACATTTCTGAAAAACATACCCTCTTCAGTGAGGTCCATCATTTGTACTTCTGGATTTTTGGATACGATATGCACTACAAATTTTTCAACTTGATAATCAAAGGGGATTAGTAAAATTAGTGTAAAATAAATGTGTAAACCTGGTGATTCACAGACCTGTACCCCTGGGGATAAAAATATATGTTTATAAAAAATAAAAAATTAAATGTTGATGAGACAGAGGAAATATGTATATCACCAGTGCTTAAGTATGCTGATGTAATTATAAATAATTATTACTGGAAAAAGAAAAAAACTCATATTTTTTTATTTTTATTCATATAATTTATAGACTTTTATTTTAAACAGTTATTTTCTTTGTGGTAGTAAGAATAAGGTCTCCTCAAGGATGTCCACTCCATAATCCACAGAATCCACAAGTATGTCACCTTACACAGCAAAAGAGACTTTACCGATAGAATTAAAAAGGACCTTGAGATGAAAAGATTATGCTGGGTTGTCTAGGTAGGTCCAATCTAGTCCAGTCTCTGTAACAGTGGAAGATGACTGAAGAAGAGTGGGTTGGTTGGAGAGCTGCACTCTGAGAAGGACTTAACCCACCATCCCTGGCCTTGAGGATGAAGGAAAGAATCAAGAACCAAGGAATGGTAGGTAGGAGCGCCAGGGTGGCTCAGTCAGTTTGGCCTCTGACTCTTGATTTCTGCTCAGGTCATGATCTCAGGGTTCCTGTGTCTGTTCTGCCCTCAGTGGGCAGTTGCTTGAGAATTCTCTCTCTCCCTTTCCTTCAGCCCCTTCCCCTCTTCTTGTATATGCTCTCTCTCTCAAATAAATAAATCTTAAAAAAAAAAAAAAAAGGAATGCTGTGACTGCTAGAAGTTCTCAAAAGAGAACCAAAACAGATGGAATCCTGTCCTATAACCAAAACAGACTGAAGTCTTCCAACAACCTGAATGAGTAGGAACTGGATCCTCCTCTAGAACCTCCAAGGAGAGCAGCCCAGTGACCTCTTGACTTCTTCCATAGCTAGCTGGCAAATCAGGCAAAAGAAAGCACAGAGCAGCTAGCAGGGACAATTTTAGAGGCTACAAAGTGCCTAACAATCAATCACATGGCTGTCCCTAATTGGAAAGGAGAAAAGTTGTATAGATTGGTATATGGCGACTGCCATATACCATATTGGTATATGGACGTCCGGCCTATAGAATTGTGAGACAGTATACCACATCTTCTTGATCCATTCATCTGTTGATGGTATATATACACAATGGAATACTATGCAGCCATCAAAAGAAATGAAATCTTGCCATTTGCGACAACATGAATGGAAATAGAGTGTATCATGCTTAGCGAAATAAGTCAAGCAGAGAAAGACAACTATCATATGATCTCCCTGATATGAGGAAGTGGTGATGCAACATGGGGGCTTAAGTGGGTACGAGAAGAATCAATGAAACAAAATGGGATTGGGAGGGAGACAAACCATAAGTGACTCTTAATCTCACAAAACAAACTGAGGGTTGCTGGGGGGAAGGGGGTTGGGAGAAGAGGGGTGGGGTTATGGACATTGGGGAGGGTATGTGCTTTGATGAGTGCTATGAAGTGTGTAAACCTGGTTATTCACAGACCTGTACCCCTGGGGATAAAAATATATGTTTATAAAAAATAAAAAATAAATTAAAAAAAGAATTGTGAGACAGTAAATTTGTGTTGTTCTAAGTCCAGAAGCTTAAGGTAATTTATTACCATAGCAATAACTTATGAATATATCTGTGTAATTTAGAGCTTACGTCTGAGGGTAACATTGTTGATATATATTTTTAAAAAATCAGACTTGATAGGATTTTTTATTCTTTGAACCTTTCAATTCCTATACTGACTACCTCCATCGTAAGTCCAGGAAAAGGGTAAGATAGAAGCCGCCTCAGGGTGGAGGAGAGTGCTCAGGAGAAGTTCCAGACAAGTAAGAAGAGGAAGTGAGAAACCAACCCCTTTGGGTGTTTCAAGGACTGGTGTGAAGGGGAAGGAAATGCAGCTGGGATAAAGAGTAGTGCCGCACATGTGAACTAACCTCCCAAAGCACCTGCGGGTTGGATGGTGGCAGGAACAGTCACACTTCTGCTTCTTTAGAGGAAAGTATGATGGTCTCATGCATCATTATAAATTAGAACAGAACATTTACTGGTTAAGAGTACTAATGCACACTAATGAGGTACTACATCTTGGCTAATTGAATGTAAATAAAAAAAGAGTACCAATGCATTTTTTTCAAAAATAAAGGTAAAATAAATGAAAACAGCATTTTTTCATTCTTTTCTACAATGGATCTTTTTTGCTCAAGCAACTAAGAGGCAGCTGTAGTGGTGGAAAGCAAAATAAATTCTTTTTTCCCTCCTTTTTCCCTCATTCTATCTTCCTTCCATTGATCCCCCCAAATTTGATTAAGAACCAGGATATGAAAGACAGATTCTACCTGATTCTTCTACTGTAAGCATTTGTAGGACCGTTGTCATTCTGATCTTCTCTTTCTTTTTTGATGAGATTTAGATAATACCTGCTCTGCCTATCTTTCAGGCCAGTTTGTTTATTTAACACTTATTCCTTAAGTAAATTTGATTGCTTTATGCACAATCATTGATATTTTTTCTCTGTACTGGGGATACAGTGGTGAATAAGACATACATTACCTGATAAAAGCTAATGAGGTAACACACCTGAAATCATTCTACACATTTTAACCGATTCTACTATTATTTCCTAACAGTCCTGTCCACTGGTTTTAAAACTATTTGTAGTTTATTATGTCTACAAACAAAGGCTTTATAAAAGGGTTCAGTACCTAAAATGTTCAGTGAAGAGCCGTCCCTATAAAGAAATGCCCCACCTTCTCCTATATTGTGGACTCTGTAAGAGCTTCCAGAAACACTTAAGAGTGCTTAGAGCAGAGTTTGAAAACCACTGGTCACGTGGATATGAACGTTTTTGTCCTAACCATAGATCCATAATTACTTTGATTCATTTTCTAAAATTTGGGACTGGTTTCAAATGCTCACATGTATCTTGATATCAAATAAGAAAAGTAAATAAACAAATAAATGTGAAAAGCGATTCAGAATTTAAAATATTTAGCACTAATACAAAATGAAAACAATTATTCCTGTAAAGCAGTTAAAAAAAAAAAAAAAGACCATAGCTCTGTAAGTTAAATAATTTCTATGCAGTCTCCATCCATTTAGAAGTAAAATGGCATACTAGTACTTATCTTAAGGTTTTTGCTGATATGAAATATATATCACAGTCCTATACTCTGTAACACATACCCTTATAGGAATAAACAGTGTGTAAAACATAAATGTTAAGACAGTGAAATATTCTTAAGACCAAAGGGGAAAACTACTTTCTGACTATCTAGTCCCTCTTGTGACAAAATAATGGTATGACATGGCTTATATTATATATCAATGTTACCTTTTACATTTTAAAAGATTCTGAAATAGGTTAAGGATACAAAATACCTGCCAAACTAATAAAGAGAATGCATTGGTTATTTCAAATACTACCTTAAACTTTCCACTTAAATATACTTCTTGTGTTGATAGGATTTTTTAAGCATTTATATCCTTTGATAACCCCTGAAAAAATTCTTACATTCTAAAACAAGAGTTAGGAAATGTGTATTTAAATGTTTTATTGAGAATCACGTCACACATACAAAATAGCCTATAGATTTATCTATGATCAGTTAAATGAAAAATGAAATGAACATTCCTTTGGCACCAGATGAAGAAATAGAATATTAGCGACACTATAGAACTCTCCAGTGTTCTTGCTCCCAAATTGTATCCCTTTTATGCCTCAGTCCCAGAAGTAATCTGTAGACTGAATTCTGGTCTAATTATCTATCCCCTTGCTTTTCCTTATAATCTCTATGTATCATTCAAAACTCTCTTGTTTTAGTGTAAATGGTTCTGTAATTTTATTTTTTAAAAAACCATGTATGAATTCTTCTTGACTTCTTTCAGCAAGTATTTTGTTTTGATATTTGTCCATGTTGACATATACAGTTGCATTTCTTTATTTTCTCCGCTATATGATATTTTATTGTATTTATATACAATACCTTATTTAGACATTTTGCCATAGAGGGAAATTTGAGTTATTTTCTTTTATGGTGTTAAATATTCTTCAGATGAAAATTTTCTTAGGGTTGCCTTTAGTGCACATTTAAGGATTTCTCTCAAGTGTGTTTTTAGAAGTACAATCGTCAGCTATGCCTACACTTAATTATATTACATTGTGCCAGACTGTTCCAAAGTTGTACCAATTTACATATCCAAGAGCAGAGTATGGCAGTTCCTATTGTTTCAAATCTAGGCCAGCCCTTGCAATGTGCGGTTTTTGTTTTTCCTTCCCTTCCCCTATGTTCATCTGTTTTGTTTCTTAAATTCCACAATTGTGTGAGATCATATGAAATTTGCCTTCCTCTAATTTACTTCGATTAGTGTAATACCCTCTAGGTCCAATCACATTGCTGCAAATGGCAAAATCTCAAGCATTTGTAATTTTGTCTCACTGTGGTTTTAATTTGCTGTTTCTGAATAAGTTTCTCCTCTTCTCCTTTGTTTACTGATTACTTGGATTTCTTCTTTTGGAAGTGTCTGTTCAAGTCTGTTGCCTGTTTTCTATTGTTTAGTTTTTGTGTTGTTTTGTTCTGTGCTTTGTTTTTTTAGAAGTGAGAGAGGGAGAAACATGGTGGGGGACAGCAGCAGGCAAGGAAGAGACTCTTAAGCTGCTTCCACGCCCAGGGCTCAATTTCAGGACCCTAAAATCACGACTTGAGCCAAAATCAAAATTGGGATACTTCACAAAATGAGCCACCCAGTTACCCTCGTTAGTTTATCTTTTAAATTTTGATTTGTAGGAGAGTTACAAATACTCAGAATGTTAGATTTTGTCAGTTACATGCAAATATCCTTGTCCATTTGTGGTTACTCTTTATTGTGTCTTTTATGAAAATCTTCACTATTTTTAAATTTATTGGTATTTTTACTTTTTGTTTATTAATGACTTCTGCTCTAATGTTATGAGGATATTCTCCTATTTCATACTAAATTCTTTTTGTAGTTTTGTTTTTCACATTTATGTTCTTAATTCTTTTGAAATTGTATTTTTATTTATGGAATGAAACAAAGGTCTTTTTTATATTCATATTCAATTATTTATAAATGTTAGATTCAGCTTATTAAGTCTCATGGAATATCCTTTTGCAATTTTACTTTGGATTGTTTTGAATCTAAGGTATAAACAGGTCTGGAGAGATTTGAAATCTTAATGCTATCGAATCTTTCTATCTAAGATCTTTTCTTTAGGTTATCTGTCATGCCTTCTCAAGAATAATTGCAATTTTCTTCATAAAGACTTTCCATAGTTTATTGGATTTGTTGTTGTTGTGACACCATTTAAAAACATGTGCTGTAGGTTTTTTAATAGGTGTCCTTTACTTGGTTAAAAAAAAAAGTTTCCTTATATTTCTATTATTAGTTTATCAGTGATTTTGATCATGAATAGATGCTTAATTTTATTGAGTGCTTTTTCTGCATCTATTGAGTGATGTGGCTTTATTTCTTCAATCTATTAACGTTGTTAATTGACCTTCCAAAGCAAATCAACCTTATATTGTGTTTTTGTGATGAATTGGACAGGATAATGCTGTATTCTTCTTTTAATACATTACTTGAATTGTTTTGTTAATTTTTTTTGTAGGAATTTGTATCTGCTCTCATTAATGAAATTGTCCTATAATTTTTTTTCTTGTTCTCTCCATATACGGTTTTGGTGATCAGATAATGCATTCTCATGAAGTGAGTTGAGAATTGCACCTTCTTTTTTGGTTATCTTATTGTTATTTAATTATATCATGGTGTGAAAATATGTTGCATATGGTAACCAGAACTTTAAAAATTTTAAGGCTTATTTTGTGGACTGGAACTTCATTGATTTTAATAGTTATTTCATGTGAATGTAAATTTTTTTCCCCAATTGTTGGTTACAACTACAACTTTTACTGATCCTGCTTATGATTTTGAGTTCCAAGGAAAGAAACCTAAGAATCAGAGTGTGGAGAATGTTCCTTAAAAACAACAGTCTGATTTGCCAGTACATCTTAAATGGGCAATAAAATACTAGGCCCTGTCAACAAGGGCCTGCCCCTCCAGCAGCTTTGAGTAATATGTGGAAAGGGAAGATACGGTAATGGTTAATAGAGGATGTTCTTTTAAGTAGTTCAGTAATTTATTTTATTTTATATTTTTAAAGATTTCATTTATTTATCTGAGAGAGAGATAGAGGGAGGACAAACTCAGGAGAAGGGCAGAGGGAGAGGGATTAGCAAGCTCCCTGCTGAGCAGGGAGCCCAACACAGGGCTTGATCCCGAGACCGTGGGATCATGAGCTGAGCTGAATGCAGATGTTTAACTGACTGAGTCACCCAAGCGCCCCTTAAATAGTTCCATAATCTAGATTAGTAAAACATATTATTAAATTATTATACTATAAGCTTAGATGAGTACAGTAGCCAGGCTCCAACACGAACCCCAATAATATCACTATAATACAGTTTCCCTCTATACCGAGCAGGGTTGACCTCTGTAGCCAGCAGTATATTGTGACTGATGTGTGACTCCAAAGCTAAGTCATGAAAATATTGTAGCTTGCCCTGCTATTTTGGATCACTTACATTAGCGAAGTCATCTGCCTTTTCCAGAAGACACTCTAAGAGCCCTATAGAGAGGTTTATGTAGCAATTAACTAAAAGCCTCCTGCCAACTGCCCATGAAGAACTAAGACTTCCTGCCATCAGCCATGTTGAGTGGGTCATTTTGGAAATGATTAATCCAGCCCTGGTATACCCTCCAGATGACTGCAGCCCTGGCCAGCTTCTTCACGGAAACCCTTAGAGAGACCTTAAGCCAGATTCATTCAGACAAAAGTTTTCTGGATTCTGATGCACAGAAATTATGTGAGAACATCAATGTTGATTAGTGTTTTAAGATATCTAATACTGTGAAATTCGAAATGCTCTGGAATTCCACAAGAGAAGAGATCACATCTAGTTTGGGGGTTCCTGGAAGAATTTATGGAAAATGTGGAAACAGTAAAACAAATGATGGTCCCAATCTTGGTTATTGCAATTTATAATTAAGGCATAGAATTAAGTAATGACTGAACGAGGGGGCACCTGGCTGGCTCAGTTAGAAGAACATATGACTCTAGATTTCAGCGTCTTGAGTTCAAGCCACGCACTAGAGATAGAGATTACTTAAATAAATACATAAACTTAAATAAATACATTACTTAAATAAATACATAAACAACTCCAAAGAGTTGTGTTTAAAACAGAAAATTAGCCTTTTAAATTCAATTCCAGAATATCAGGATGAGGGACCACAATAAGTCTGAATGATGATGTAGTTTTTAGGGGCCAATATACAATGTCCCCTCCACCACAGAGTCCACATTCAGAAACAATAAAGAAATAAGCTATGATCAATGTATGAGAATCATGATGTCATTTTTATTAGTGATCCGACTGAACATAGGATGTGGCTTTACCACTTGCATTTGAAAGGGCTTCTTTCTATTTCCTGCATGGATTAGACCAATTTATATCACTAGTCATGGTTATCATGTAGCAACAGGAAGAAAGGCAATCAATGAAATATGCTTGACTCTTCCACAATAACTTGCTTGTTAGATAAATGACTGCTTTCTCTTCCAGAAGGGAGTGAATCAAGGGTAAGACAAGAAGTTAGTCTTTCCCTACCTGGAGTTCCTGTACATGTAAATTTGTGGCTTAATAAATGGGATCTGTTTAGGAAGATGGAAGAAAGTGCTACTCTTTGCTTAGCAGAAAGTTGATGTATGACTTGGAATTCTATTTCAAAGTAGTAATTCAATTTTAAATGGATTCTGTTAAATTTATGGTGATGGTGCTTACTAAGCATAATGTCACCTTCTAAAGTATTATCCCAAGGAATGGGTGGAAACAAACCATGAGCACTGGAATAAATAACGAGATTGAGGTTTTTGTAAGGTAACATAGGCATGCTTGATTTGGAAATTGCCGTAAAGCACTAGGATAAGGCGTAGGGGGTCTTCATTTGCTTGGCTCATGAACCTCTGTGAAGGTCTAATGAAACTTTCAGAACTTCTACCCAGCAAATAGATTTACACAAAAATATCTTCTAGAATCTTCTTTTGGGGATGGGAGTAGATAAGGTACACATCAAAGCCTATCCATGGAATCAATATTGCTGAGAATCAATATTGGAGAAGGTTTTAAACTCATTCAGATACTAGTTAGGGTAGGGAGCAAAGGCAAAGGGACAATCTCAGTCTGTGGTATTGAGCTGCAGTGATGAGAGGCCAGCAACAGAGAACAGTTATGAACAATGGCCCTGGATCATTATGCTTGAGAGCATCTTCTATTACATAGCCAGGCTTTTCAAGTAGGAGGAAGGAAGTAGGGAAATGACACAACATTCTTTGAATCATTTTCTTGAATTTCTTCTCTGAAATGGAGCCCATTTTGAACTATATCTTTTGGGCATCACCAAATAAGAGCTGGAAAGGAATAGCAAAAACCATAAGATTTCTAGATTGGCTTACGTCTGTAGCATTGCTTCTCAATTAATTAGGAAGGAATGTGAAATGTTAGGATTTTTATCTTTAATCTTTGAGACTGTCATCAAGAAGGGCAATCATATCTGACATGAAACTGCATTTGCAATTCTCAACTGTACTCTGAATTTAATGTCTGGCTTAGGATAGAAACCCATCTATCATTGGTATAAATTTTCTAAAACTATTTATTTAATGCATACATTCTAAGTGAACCTTGCTGTTCCAGTTCTTGGATAGGTACCTTTTTTTTTTTTTTTTTAAAGATTTTATTTATTTATTTGACAGACAGAGATCACAAGTAGGCAGAGAAGCAGGCAGAGAGAGATGAGGAAGCAGGCTACCCGCTGAGCAGAGAGCCCGATGCGGGGCTCGATCCCATGACCCTGGGATCATGACCTGAGCCGAAGGCAGAGGCTTTAACCCACTGAGCCACCCAGGCGCCCCGGATAGGTGCCTTTTTGATGCAGAACTTTAATTTCTTCATCAGAAGAACTATTTATCTGGAAAGTCAATGGACTTGGACTTAAACATCTAACATTCTAGCTGATAATCTCAGGAAAATCATTTTTTCTGCCTGAAAATATGCAAATAAAATGAGGATAATAATATCTTCTTAGGGAGTTATAGGGATTAGAAAAAAAATATATACCAGGATGTTAAAATGGGATTTTTTTTCTATCTTAGTTTTGGCTGTGACCTCAAAAAGCTGAGGAAAAACAGAAGTAGGTGGCAAGCATTTCTTCTTGCATTCCAAAGTGAAACACTAGACTCTTGCAGTTGTTGAAAAGGGGTTTCCTAAATACTGATTATCCCAAATTGAATCCAATAAGAGGATAGATGTAGATAGAGTAGGTGAAGAAGGAGAATTTCTGTGGAATGAATTATTGGAGAACAGCGATAATTTTCCTCCTCTTTCCTCTTCTAGGGTGTGGGGGAGACTTCGAAAAAACAATTTAGATGCCTTGACATATGCCCATGGAAGAGGGCAGGCCTGAAAGAACAGCGTCAGTGAAATCTCAAGGGCAAGAAGCTGTGAGAGTTCGCTCCAGACAAGAATGAAGAGATGGAAAAAAAAAAAAAAAAAAAAAAAAAGAATGAAGAGATGGTAACATAAGGAACCATTTCAGTTTGTGACTGGAACCAAAGCAGTGGGTTTTCTGTGGAGCAGAGGCAGAGCAAGCTTGTGGATAGAGTTGGCCTTATGTTCACTATAAAAAACACCTTCCCTGAGGGCCTTGCTGCCAGGGGTGATGGTGAGGTGACCTCATCAGGGTGCTGGTGGTGATGTCATTTGAAGAAGTTGGGAAGGGAAGATGAGGATGAGGGGCAAACTGACCTACCAGGGGAGAGCATTGCAAGAAGGAAGGATATTTATATGGATGTTCCTGATGGGGGTTATGTGATGACTGCTCCTCCCCCCAAAATAGCCCATGATAAGGAATCAGCTTTGAACATTTACTGAGGCCAGAGAGCAGTAAAGCCAGGGTATTAGTCTCATTCGAGTCAGAGTTTTCTTTACCTCTCTGCACTGCCATCCTCAAGACCAGGGAAGCAGGAGGCAGCCCACTGTCCTAGGGGAAGGGGCAAGAAGAAATTGACTACAAGCAACCCCCTTCCCATTGCAACCTCACAACTTGAATGGGACCTAAGCAGGGAAGAAGAGAAACTTTAATTATATTTATGGTTTGGGCTAAGATGTAAGAATAGTTATTTGAATGATTGATATATGGTTGTTTTGTAATAAAAACGGCAAGAGGGGTCTTTCTTATTTCAGTGGGACCAGTGGAGCCATAGTACCTGCCCTTATTTTTATCTAAGAGGTAGGAAGCAGCTCCTACTGAATGGGTTAGAATGCATGTAGGTGGGGATTAAAACTGTTTTTCTGAGTATGTCTCATGGAGTCCTTCTCTTTGAAGTAAGTGGTTATAATAACAGTGTACTGGAGCAAAGTTTATTGACCTGAATCTGTACAATGTGCATAATTACAATGAATGTAATTACACTTCCGTCTCGCTTGCCAGAGTCAATCTCTGCCTTTTCTCATTTGACTTTTAGTCCAGGAGGCTAACCTGTTTGGAAAAGATAAAAATTCCTCTGGTCTCTGGCTTCAGTTTGGGTCAGGCAATGGGCAACCTTGGAAAGAGACTAGAAGAACAGAGGAAGTGAGATCGGGATAATTCCCCCTGCCGCCCGCCTTGCCAAGTCACGTCCCCCAGTGAAGGTCACTCCTTCTCTCAACCCATTTAACTGTTCAGGACTGTCTCTTGGACTTCTGCAAACCTCTCTTCCTTGTCTCTTTAGACCCAGGTCTCAGGCTGTTGCACCTTCTATTACAATTCCCCTCTACTCAGTCTTTTGTAAAAAATCCTGTTGTGAGCAAACTCTTCTCAAATTTTCCTTTTTTAAATGTGCTGCCTGTTTCCTGCAGAAATCCTAACTGACAAAATAATGCTGACCTCAAGATATTAATGAGAGAATTCAAGCAGTAAGAGTTATGAAGATGTTTATAGTAAGTAAATACAAATAATGAGTATTGTTTTCTTTTCCACAAGGTATTCTCAGCATTGCATGAAGGAGTGAGGGAAAAAAGTTTTTAGAGAAATTCCAGGCCAGTTATTAGCATCCTCCAATATTAAAAGGCCATTCATATAGTAGATGCTATTTTGCCCGGGATATAATCAGAGCTGATCATTTTATTTGCATAAATGAGAAAACCATTCATTAACTGCAGGCTTTAAACAAATGAACTGAATGAGGAAAATACTTTGGACTTCAAAGCATGGTTAACTTTGCCCTGAGAATTAATTTGCACATCCATTTGATTAAGAAGCTGGTGTCAAATTGAGATAGAAAAAAAGTTAAGCACCATACAAAATAGGAACCAATAGGTGGTTCCTTGCATCATTTTAATATGATCTGAAATAGACTTTGTTCTGTTTTATCTTTTTCATGATTGTTTTTGTTTTTATTTTCCCCCAACAATTCATCTTTCCATTTCCATCTCTTAGGAAGTTTTTCAAAAACAAAGTGTAAAATTTTCTTTTCTGAATACTTTACAGTAATTGAAAATAAAATAATGTGTGTCATTTGCTTGAATGTTAGAGTTTTTAAATATGGAATTGTATGCCAATATAATTCAGGGATCCATACGTGTGATGCGAAAATGTTACATCTTTGGTTTCATTACCCTCTAACTGAAATATAGCAATTCCTTCACTTATGAATGCAGGGAACAAATCACAATAATATCAGGAGTACCTAGACCTTTGTTACAAATAGAAATCACGGATATATTCAGATTTCATTTGTTGTAGATATTTTGAAATTGCTTTTATGTTCAGCACTACTTGAAATGATTGTTTTTTGGACTTGTCTCTTAGAACTTATTATTCTATGGATTAACAAGTAAGCATATATGTTATTATATACTAATTAACTTTACATTTTTTGATAATTCTATTTCTATATATTGGTAATCTTTGAATTCTTTTTTTTTAATGAATATTATCCACTTAAGAACAATAATATGAGAAGTAGTCCATAGGTTTCACCAAGCTACCAAAGTGGTCCATGACCCAAAGAAGTTTATGAGTCCCTGGATTAGGGGATGGATGAAATCTTGGGGCTTCAGTATGAAAATGGATCTTGGACCTATGCTCTTCCGTGGGTGATTACGAGAAAGTAGAGAATGCATGCCTGAGAAGGATAAAATTTGAAGGGATACACATGAAAACCATGGATGTTTAAAAGCCACAAAGAAAGTGTGAACACTCATGCAAACTCATGTTAAAGTAATATGATAATTCTTAATTTTGTGAAAATTCCAAAAATAAATAGGGAAGAGGTTAAAGGTCCCTGTATTAGTGGACCAAGGCAATTGTCTCAAATATGATAACAGAGCAGCAAATAACCTTACATATGACTCTCCCGAGCAAAATTGCTATAATTTTTATGCACTTTTTATAAATTGGTGTAAAACTCTAACCTATGTCTTTTTATACAAAATATGGAAAAATACATATTTTTGTCCTGTCACTTTATTATACACATTTCAATGATACAAAGATGTTTTTGTAACAGATGATTGAAATTTTAATCTTCAATCTTGAGTTATCATTATGTCTTGAAAAACCTAAAATTGTTTTCCAATTAAAACTCAAGAAGGTGTAGAGAAATATTTTATGCAAGAATATATTTATTTTCCATTATTTCCCACCTTCCTAATATACAAACCAAATTTAATATTTACTTTGAGGCCAAGAATGGAACCCTTATTAAAAAAAAATAAATCTTGTAAAAAACTTCCCACAAGATGTGCCCTTTGAATTTAATTTGAAAGATTAAAACGAGCTATTGAAAATAAAAATATAAAATGCAAAAGTAACTTATATCTACATAAGAAAATTATTAATATGTATACATCATTCTAAATAAATTCTAAATAGAACAATCCTGACATTGGAGCTCACCTTTGTTGCTATGCCAGTGAGTACAGAAAAGCCTAGTCTCTGTATTCTAATTTCAGAGGTGAAGCAAGATTAAACAGTCTAGCTTAAGGGAAATCCTCAATTTTTCAAGCTCATGGGGAAACTACTGTGCAAATGTATTAGTTCTACTTAACTCATTTCTAACTTCTGGAAGTAGTCAGAAGTAAAGGTAGAACAAAAAGGTAGAACAAATTGAAAACTACGATATTTGACCTTCTAAGATCATCAGTTACTCAACTAAAATCCTTTCTTGCTTTATACACATTGGATGTAGCAGTCATTGTCTAGCTTCAGAGATACTGATCGAGTTTATATGGGTTTTCCATAGTTTTGAAATGGCAGTTTTTGAACATGGCTTTTGAACACAGCTTTCCTGTGGGACCCCAAATCTCCTTCCCAAGTTCACTTCTTATCCTGCTTCTTATCTGTATCTGATACTAAGCCCACACCATGCTATTAAGCCCTTGCAAGAATGTGCCTCACAAGAACATTCAAGCCTGTGAACCATCTCTTTGATGAGTTCCTCTCCACAGAATAGTCGTTCTTAATCCACTTAACCTTTCAAAAGCAGTACTAGTTATTTCAGTCAAAATTTATTATTATTGCTGAATATGAAAAACTATCTTTTTTTTCTTCTAGAAAATTATTGAAAAACACACATCATCTACTCAAATAGTGCTTCCCTCTGTTCTATTTGTTCCCACTGAACTTTCATTAGATTAATATATATATTATAATCTCTCATTCTGTCCTCCATCTCTTTTGATATATTCTTCTTATATGATGAATTCATTCACTGTTTGGCCAGATCTAATCTGCTATTTCTCTCATTGCATAGTGTTTTGTTTTTCTCCTTCATTTTATCATGGGATATTTCAGACATCTGCCAAATAGAATTGTATAAAAAGCTCCCAAATATCCCTCATTCTACGTCAACAGTCATCAGTTAGGCAAATCTTGCTTCCTCCTTTCCATTTTCATTCCTATACTATTTTGAAGCAAGTCCAAGGTAAATACTTTCAATTAAACTTTTAAATGAGAATCTCTCTCATTTTTAATGTGACCACAGTACCATTTTCATATTTAAAATTACACTATAATTACTTCAAGTTGTCAAATAGCCCTTCTTCACATTCACAATTGTGTCTTACAAAATTATTATTATTTTTTTAATGTGACTGGTTAATAAATGCTTTATTCTGCTTTAATCTTTAGGATGTCCTTTCCCCTCCATCCCTTTCTTTTTCTTCAAAACCTTGTAATTCATTTATTGAAGAAACTGTATTATTCATCTTGCAATTTCGTATAGTCTGACTCTTGCTGACTCCTTACAGTGTCTCTGAAGAGAAAACGAGTGAGGGGAGGGGCGGAAGCACAAGCAGACTCCCCACTGAGTGAGGAGCCATGGTGGCTCCCTCAATCCCAGGGCCCTGAGATCCTGACTTAAGCAAAATCAGACACTTAACCAACTGAGCCGCCCAAGTGCTCCCAACTTGTCATTTGTAAATAAACATAGTTTTACTTCTTTCTTTGCAATTCTTATGTCTCCAAATGTTTTCTCCTATCTTAACGCATTTTTGAATTGTAGCAAAAATAATAGGTATGATTTTCCTATTCCTCACTTTAAACTTCCAGTATATGTCACCATTAGGTTAGACATTGGCTTTGGGTTGAGTTATACACATACACACATACACACACCATATTAAGGAACTATCTGTCAGTTCTCATTTTGTGGTACTTTAAAAAATATAATAAATGTTAGATTTTGTCAAATGCCTTTTCTGCGGATTCTTTTTAGCGGATTCTGTTTATTAACTTCATATCTATAGTTTTTGCATTGATATTTATATATGAGATGAGCCTAAAATTTCATTTTTAAAGTGTAATGTTGTGATTTAGGGATTAATATTATATTTATATCAGGAAATGTACTTGGAAAGTTTACTTGGTTTACTAAGATCTGAAAAGGGAAAATAACCTTAGGGGTATTTGATAACTTAAGATTTGGTAAAATTCTTCCATGGAAATATTTAGGTCTGCTTTCTCTTAGCAAGCTCTTAAAAAAAAAAAAAATCTCCATGATAATTAAGCTATTTATCTTTTTGGGAGTCAATGTTTTTATAAATGATATTTTTCCAAAATTTTATCCTTTTTGTCCAGGTCTTCAATTTATTTATATACAGTTGAGCAAAGTTGTTCTCTTTTTTAAAGATTCTCTATTTTGGTTTTTCCATCTTGTCATTTCTAATTTTGTGAATTTGCTTTCTACTTTTTTCTTAATTGGATTAGGTTAACTAGTGGCTTATATTTTTCTTGATTTAAGAAACATGGCTTTACATTTGATTTCTTTTATCCTGTGTTTTGCTTCACAAACTTTGATTTCAACTTTTGTCATTGTTCCTAGTTTCTGCTCTTTTTTTTTCTCCCCTGGCTTTTCTTGACTTATTTTGTTGTTCTTTCTAGATTTTTTTGTGTGTCATTTGCTTTATCTTAACTTTTTATTTTTATCGGTATAATAATGGTTTTTATCTGGTATTTTCTTTATCAGCCCCTAATGTTACATTTTCATTATTATTATTTTCAATAAAGTATGTAATTTTATTTTGTATTCTTCTTTGACTCAACCGCTATTTAACGATACAGTTTATACTTCCTAGATAAAAGCGCTTCTTGTTTTCTGGTTTTGTTACTAAGTTCTAGTTTATTATATTTCAGTTAGTGAATGATTTTTTAGTGTATCTGTTCTTTAGAATTTCTAGAAGGTTTATCATCTCAGATACAGTAAATTTTGTAAATACATCATACGTACTTGAGAAGAATCTATATTTTTTTATTATTGAAATTCAGGTTTCAAAGTATATTTACAAATTCTATTTTAAGGATTACATTATATATGTCTTCTATAAATTTTAAATATATAATCTGCCTTGGATTTTAAGAAATGAATTAAGTATATTTTTAATATGTTTCTATTTTTCTAGCACTCCCTGCAGTTTCTCTTTGATAAATATTGGTGCAATCTTTTAAATTTTTTAATTTAATTTATTGTTTATTTATAATCTATTTTAATTTAATTTTCCTGATACAATTTGTCCATTCTTTTATTGCCAGCTTTTCTAAATATCTTTATTTGTAGTTCTATATTTTAAACACAGAAAAGTGTTGGGTTTACTTTATCAGACAATCTGAAAATACTGGCATTTTAATAGGCTAGTTATATCTATTTACATTTATTAATATAATCAGTATTTTTTGGACTCTATCATATTTTAAGTGTTATATTTATATATGTTATATATAATATGTTATATGTTATTTATATATGTTATATATATATATAATATGTTATATTTATATATGCTGATATTTTATATGAAGTTTTTCATATGTCATTTTTATGCTTTTATAGGAAAGTTTTGTTTTTTGTTCTAATGATTTTTATACTGATATTTTATATGAAAACCTTGGTCTTTGTTCTTTTCAGTTGTTTTCTTTTATTCTTTAGTAAAATATTCAGTAAGTTTAGTTTGTAATCTTTTTCTTTCCTTCTTCTCCATGTCTCCAAGCAACTATTTGTAGTGATAACTATGATTCCCAGTTAGTAACCATGAAACAATCAAGACTCATTCTAAATTGTAAATGTTCTCACTATTGTTCCTTAACTGTTAGAAATTTGATGGAACTGTGTTGCCAGATGGATCTGTGTAATCATAGCATGCTGTACTCTTCTTTGCAATTGTCATTTCACTTTAATTCCTCAGTTACACTCACCCCAATTCTTATAATGGTATCTCTCCAGTCATTTCGTTCAAGAAACTCATCTAGCAGCTTTCTCAAGAAGTGCTCATGGGAACAATATTCCCTAATTTTTAAATGCTTATAACAGCTTATTCATAGCCTTTATTTGTGAAAATCTGTTTACATGGTTATTAAATGCTTGCCAATCTCCCTTTTTTCTTACAAACTGAGCTATGTCAGATAGATTATATCTCCTAATATGGTCTCCCCTTATGATTGTAAGAAGTTGTAAGGATGAAACCTCAGTGTAGATGATACGTATTTATGATATTAATGCTTGTGTACTTGGTAAATATGCTATGTATTTATGCTATTATAAATTTATATTTAAATATTTACATATAAGATCTACATGTTGACTTTTCAGTTATTTAATAGACCCAGGAGTCAAAGAAATCACATTTATTAGAAGACACAATATTTTTTCCTCTAAAATTCCACTGATTCCTTGGAATTGTCTTGCCTTCTTTAGATACTGTACCTATAAACATATCTCTTCTTGCTTTGCATTATAATTCATTAAAATATTTTGATATTTCTTATTGGAGTGTGATTTCTTTGAGAGAAAGAGATTACACTTTCCTCCTGTTTTTCCACCAGAGCCCAACACAATGCCTAGATTAATAAGTGGATCTGATTTGTATGTGTTTAATTGAAACAGGGCCTGAATTTCAAAATACAGGCAAAGGATTATTTTTCAAGTATAGGTGTGATAAATTATAGTCTCCAAGTGGTGATTTTATTTCCTCAGGTAGATTGGAGACTCTCAAAAGAGAAATCAAGCAAATTGCATCCAGTATGAGGAATCTTGGAGCCCAGAGAAGTCAAGGGACTATGAACACACCATGGCAAGTCCCAGAGCTCCAAGTAAGAGGGGAGACTGGGGCGAAGACATGGACGCAAGTGCATGACAAAATGGGGTGCCAGATGTTGGAATTCTTTGTAGGGTTTGCTGAGGAGTTTTCTTTCATCTTGTAAACAATAGGAACATTTCACCAAAAGATTATAGTGTTAAATGATCCCCCTGGTAGCAGAGCAGAGGATACATTGGTGCTAAAGAGGTAATCATGATGGTAGAAGTGGAGATGAAGAAAGACTGGATGACAAAACAAATGTGAAAAAGAAAATGTAGGCCAGAATTAGGAAAGCCTTAAAGGGAAAATATATTTTGGAGATATTTGAAATACAAAGCAAATAGGATATGAAGAATTTCATGAAAAATGGGATGTTTAAAGTAAGCAAAAGGATTCCTAGTAAATTCCTCAGATTCCTGGCCTTGGTCGTTGGGTGGTCTCTTGTGCCTTTGCTAATATCAAATGTATGGCATTAGGAACAAAGACTAAGGAGGCAGAAGATGAATCAAGATCAAAACAACTGCTTTAAGTTGCTGATAGTTACACAATGATTAAAGGGAGATTTAATTACTCTAATTCTATTATAATAACAGCTTACAAAGTACTCATTTGAGTTTTTATAGAGGTTAAATAATTATCCCCGTTTTACAGATGAATAGGCTGAGGATCACAGAGAGTAAGATTTTTATACAAGTCATATGGCTAGAAATGATCAGAAATTTGATTTAAATGCACATTTTCTGACTCCAAGTCCTGAGAGAACTTCACTACGTCTCAGTATTTGAGAGTGGGCTCATTCACATATTTGACAGCTTTGTATCATAGGTGAAAATAGAAATGGAATTTTGGTTACCTCTGTTAAATTGAGGACTCGAGTGGCTATAACATTTATCCCATAATACACACATTTCCCCCTCATCTCCCAATGCGGTAACGTCTTATAATAACTATTTCACATTGGCATGCAATGGAAGCTTCCTTAGGAAGGTATGACAAAATATTAATGCATACTGTAGCAGTCATTTTCCTTCCTAAACCATTATTTTCAAAATCATACTTTTAAATTCACAAGTTAGCTAAAATCCTGTCAAATATGTTTACCTACAAAGTTTTCATTATATTTTTAATGTGGAATTCCGTTTCTGAAGTTATAGCAGAAGAATTAAAAAATAAAAATATTCGGGGCACCTGGGTGGCTCAGTGGGTTAAAAACCTCTGCCCTCGGGTCATGGTCCCCGGGGTCCTGGGTTCGAGCCCCATGTTGGGCTCTCTGCTCTGTGGGGAGTCTGCTTCTTCCTCTCTCTCTGCCTGCTTGTGATCTCTGTCTGTCAAATAAATAAATAAAATCTTAAAAAAATAAAAAAAATAAAAATAAATAAAAATATTCTTCATCCAAGAGTTCACTTACCTCTGTTTACCTTTATGATCGACAGAGCCAGCAGAGAGTCTGTCCAGGGGAGACCCAAAACCCGAGAAGCTCCTTTTCTTCTTTGTTTCAATTACATCATTCTCCAAAGACACAAGTTCATCAAGAAGCAAGAGTTTTGCTGCCAGATTAGTAGCTGATTTCTCTTTCCTGACTGTGGATGGTGACTGCACATTTATGACTCCAGAATCAAAAGCCTATAGGGCAAGAAAGGTGATTCCATTTGTTCAGGAAAAATCCTCAAAATGTATATCATCTGCATTTGGGTTTTGCTATCTTTAGCTGACATGCCTGTCATGAAACTTGATTTTTTGTAGATTTATGTCCCAAGAAAAAACTTCTGAGGACAAAAATGTGTTCAGATGAGGTATATCTAAACACAGTTAAAACAACACACATAGACACAGATGCACACACCCACGCAAACACCCAAGAGAAAGGGAAAAACCACAGACCTGCCTCTAAAATTTAGTACATTAACTAATCATTCTTTTAGATTCTTTCCCAGTAACAGCTGCATTTTTCCTTAACATTCCCATAGCACTTTACCTCTCTTTCATCATTGTATACATTACATTTTCCCTTATATTAGATTAGTTACAATATATTTGTATTACTTATTAGATTGTGAGTAACCTGAGGGCAATACCTATGTCTAATTAATCTTTTAAGCCAGTATTTTGCTCACAGTTAGTACTCAGTAAATTTCTGAATATTTACTGAATGAATTTTGAAAATGCAAATGTCAGTTATCTTTCACCAGTAATTCACACCTTATTGATTCAAGCCATTAAGTACCCACTGTGTACCAGGTTCTGCATTAGACCTGAGGGATACAAAAATGAACAAAATCCAGGCTCTGCCCTTAGGAAGCTTACCATCTCTCCATGTGATGTATTACCAAACGTTAATGAGTGTCTACAGTGAGTCAGAACTATCCCAACGACTGTCCTCCCACATAAAATTTCTTGTTTGTTACAGATATTGCCACTTCGCACTTCATTCAGGACATAAAAGTGTAGGTGTCACTTATGAAGTCTGTTTTTTTCCTTTTCTAAGCCTGATCACAGCATTAAAAAAAAAAGTTCCTATTAACGGTCTCTAGTCATTGTGGAGTCTGGGGGCTCTTGCTTCTTTCCTAAGAAAGTGAGAATATGGCCCTGTGGGAAGAAACTTGCTCCAGGGACCTCCTCCCTGCTTCCCTGTTAGTCACATTCCTCCTCGAGCCAGACTCTTAGTCTTGGCAAGACTCTTTTTCTTCACTTCCTGTCTTTCTTCTTGGATTATTTCTTCCATTCTATTTTTATGTTCTTCATTTTCCCCAGTAAAATGAAAGAGTGGCATTTCCAGACCTTTTCATCATGGGCTTCAGCAACTCTCTTGTGAAATACATACAGTCTGACACGGAGACCCAAAGCGATGGAGTCTAATGTTCCCTAAACCAATCAAACTTGTGCTAAGTCTGGTCAGTTCTTCCCAGTAAACCTCTCTTGCTCTTTCTGATTCCCTTCAGTAGTGAGTCATATGAGCTCCCCTTTGCTGCTTAGTGCATGTACACTCTTAATGACCTCATAACCTGCTTCTCTACCCCATCGTCCCTTTTCTCTTTTGCCGGAAGCTAATTATCCCCAACACACTCTCATCCAGTAGAACGAAAATCAGAAATCTCGCATAGCTCTTGTTATTTAAAATGTAGACTCCACAGGGTCCACAAACTCCTCTTAAAACCTCAACGTCTATCACTCTCCTACCTATGCTTGACAACAATGAAATTGGGGAAGGGAAAGACGCTGTAGTCATGAGAAAGAAACTTTAAAGAGCAGCAGACAACTTTCAAAGAGCAAAGATGGGAGATCTTTTATTATCTCTCAGCACATCCTCCAAAATGTCTGCTTCCATTCTTCTAACTCCTGCACATAGAAAATCGAGTTTGATCCCTTTTAAAGATAATCTTAATCCTCTGGGGGTAAAATCATGGAACTCAAGTAAAACACACTTCAGATTCTTACTTGTTTTTTGTGAAATACAGAGAACACTTTCTAACAAGATCAAATGAGCCAAATTAACATTTCTCTGTCTAGAGAAGTCCGGGTATTTATTTTTCTTTGTACTTTAGTCATGGCAGCAAGAAAACATTTGTATAGTCATACAAAGTTTGGCCAAAGCAACTGATTTAATTAAATATATGGTTGAAATGATCATGAATTTTCTTGTAATGCTTTTTCATTCACGGAATACACATCTTTATTGCTTCCAGCTTATTTTTTGATATTCAGATAACTGGCCTTCACTGAATTTATAGGGAGGACAAATCAATAGAATAAAAATGTATCTATTTCCTTGATTTTGTGTTATCAAGGCATCTCTCTATTTGTCAGCAACACCTACTTCTGACACTAGTAGAAATGGCTTATGTTCATAAAAAATACATGGTCCCTTAAGCTAATTTTCATTACCTCTGTTGCTACATCCACTGAGTGTACTTTTCCTGAACTCCACAGCATCAACGTCACAGCCAGAATAAAATGTGCGTTTGCCAATCTCCAGTCCGGCATCTGAGGGTCACATACATCAGGTCAACATTTATTACTTTGGCATATAAAGATAGAAAACAAAAGCTCCAGTAAAGCTTGTTAGTTGCAGGTGATAAACCAAATTATTCAGCTTCTAGGTGCTGGAGTACATCTCTGCAAAACTTAAATAATACTTAATAGAAACTGTCAGTCTCCTGGAATGAATTCTATTAAGGCTTCATTTCCATGGAAACCTAGGCTGGGGTTGTATAACTATAATCATAATTTGAACTAGCCAAAGTCTGAGAAATCTGGTTTGTATAATCTTATTCTTTAACTAATCCAAGGATTATAACCTCATATATCCAGGGGAAATGTATGAAATTGACCAGGTATTAGAAAATAAGGTCCAGTGAGGTCTGTGTGAATCTGAGAAAATGCACTGTGTCTAAAAGCATTTACATTCACAAATTCAAAAACACCACATATCCAATAGGCAAATATATTTATGTTCTTGTGTTATATAAGGATTTTTTAGATTCAAACGGTTCAAAAAGGAATATATTTTCAACATAATATATAAATGAGAGATTACCATTTGAAATACTTAAAAACTGATATGTACAATTTTAAAAATAAGAGTGAATTAACGATTAATTAAAAACAGGACAAAGTTATGAATAGGTTTTTCATGGAAAAGAAAATAACCTCATGGAAAAATAAGCATCCAAAAAGACATCATCCAAAATCACATACAATTATTTAATGCAAAAAAAGAGAGACATACATCAGATTGGCAAAAATTCAAAGTGAACGTTGTGAATGTTAAAATGGTGTTTGGAAACAGAAAAACACAAGTGATGCTGGTGGGGTTGGAAATGAATGCAATCATTTGGAAAAAATTAGACAATATCCAGAAAAGTTGAAAATAATAATGTTCTACTTATAACCTATTTATTTTACTTCTTGATATATACTCCAAAGGAACTCTTACATGTTTTTATGGAGCTATATATATATCTCTACCTATATCTCTATCTATCTATCGATAGATGATAGTTAGATAGATAAAAACTAAGTCCCGGGGCACCTGGGTGGCCCAGATATCTATATCTATATCTATAGATCTATATCTATAGATATATCTATATCTCTATCTATAGATATCTATCTATATCTCTATAGATAGATAGATAGATGATAGATAGATATAAATCTATAGATATATTTTAAAGCAGTTATGTCTAAATAACACATTTGTTACTTCCGTGTACTAATCACAAAGATATGTAATCCATACATTTATGATTTTTTATATTAAAAATCACTATATAGATAATTAAAGTGAATCTATGGTCTATATTGGGTCTGCTAGATGCCAGTTTGACTGCTGGAAAGGGGAGGCGTTGCCCTGTTTAGGGAAGATCGCAGGCTGTGGGTTACAATACAATAGGCTTGACGTCACCACTTGGTACATGGTATGGAAAAAGTCTCCCCCCACAACCTGCCAACCAGGTCATACATTATGAATTAGAAGTTTCAGGAAACTTTTATTTCCAAAAAAAAAAGTCATTTGGAAAGCTGCTGGGATCAAAAAGGATGGGCTGCTTAGATGGATCTGAGGAACTGGATTTGAGTCTCCTTGTGGCTTTAGTATTAGTGGTATTGGATGAGCGATACTTCATCTAACTGAGCTTTGTTTTTAGTATTCATGAAGCAAAGAGTAATTCTCACCTCCAAAGAACTTTGATAGGATTCTACTGATTTGTGTAAACTTCTTTAGCTCGTAATATATTTATCATTTTAAGTGAAAGAACACTGATGAGGTATTACTAAGTATTTCTTTAGTAACTACATTTGCTTTGGTGTGACCCAAGATTTTTTTATGACTTCCTTATAATTCTGTTACTGTGAAATCTCATTGTAGATTTGGCAATAAAATGTTGTAACATTGTAAATTTGTTGTAAACAAAAATTGTTGTAAAATTGTAAAATGTTGTAACATTGTAGCAATAAAGACTATCTGCTAGAATATAGACAAATAAGTGTTTTCTTATAGACAGGGTTGCATCTGTGTGAACCGTCTCTATTAAAGTTTAAAATAAAAATGTATTTTAGCGATGTTGATAACATTTATCAAACATAATTTCAGTTTTCATGTTATGTTGTCTAAACTTAGTTCTTCAGTATGCCACCAATAAATATTTTGGGCTCTTGTAATGTCAATCACTAGTTACTTCTCTATATGCCACCCTTTCTAGAAGGGTGCAGTAAATTCTCTGTTCTCTTTCAGACAAATTGATAAATGAGCTGAGTATTCTTATAAGTATCAAAAAGTAATAAATCATGTAGATGACTCTATATTGAGAGAGTAGAAAAATAACAAGAAAGAATACAACAGTTATCTGGTAAAAAGATGAACAAAAAGTGCATTACCTATTCTTTAGAACATGTGTCACAGAATTATATTTTTTTCCCTTCTGATTATGCTGATGTCTCTTTAACTTTCTTCAATGTAAAGGAAGATCTATCAAAACTTTAACTATTTTAAAAATGATTTCATATTTCTGGCATATCTTTATTTCTTAAAAATAGCTCTTTCATTCAAAGATAAAGTACAATTGTGATGTTTTCCTCCCTCAATTTTTTTTATCACGTTGAAAACAGTTTACAAAGTGTAAAACTGCCCAGTTTTATAAGCCTTGCCATGCGGATTTCCTTTAACTATTTTTATGTATGTTTCACAAACCAGGTTTCTCTTCATTTCTTCAATATTATAAATGGCACAGGATGATGGACATTTATAATATTGATGATTATGTTTGAGGCATATATTTTTGTGCTTGGGTGTATACAGGAAAAAAGTTGTAATGTATCATCTTACAGATAACCACATCCTGATTATTTGGATAGGGGGATGTAAAAATAAGTGCCGAGTTTAAATACACACATTTAATGGTTTAAACCCATGCCTGTAGCCAGTTAACCAAAAGGCCAAGTTCCTAAATATGGCAGTTGGTACACTAATGAAAACAAACACCCTGGCACCTGCCACACAAAAGACATTTGATTAACTCGTTGAAACTTGATTGCCACAAAATTAGAAACAGAGGAAATTATAGGGAGGGAAGGGAAAGAGTAGGTTCAGCTCCATTTCCCTATTTTGTTGATACTGGATAAATATAGCCTATGATTTAAAATCTAGTTGGCCCCATGTACACTCCAAATCACAGAAAGAACACTGAAGGATGTTCATTATAGGAATACACCAGAGTGACGATGTTTGCAAAGTTTTCAGGACATCAGTAATTTGGATTGAGTGATTTTTGAATAATATTCCTCTGGCTAGTGAGGAGCTTCAACAGAGACAGTGGGCATGGAATCTGCCTTACAGAATTAGGCACTACTTCTACTTGTTGTTAGCCAACTGGTTTACTATGTTCTTGCATTTTCACTTTTTAAATAATATTGCTGAATAATTCAAATATTCACGTTGTGTAACTTCTTAACCTTTGTTTTAAAGACCTTTCCACATGTCAGAATTATAACCCAAAGGGATCCTCCAAACTCTAGCTGGAATGGCAGTGAGGAGAGCAAGGTTGTTGGTGTGTGTGTGCGTGTGTGTGTGTGTGTGCGTGAGAAGTTTTGTCATTTAAGTTTTGGAAGCAACGCATATTGTATACCCCTTAGAGGAACATTGAACATGCATACTGGCATATTAAAGGCTCTGAAAGTACAGTAGCAAAGAAATTATTTAATTATATTTATTCTAGAATTAAATGAGAATTCTGTTAAAATGAGGAAAGATGTTTGCATTGTTAAGAATCAGTGAGGTAAAAAAAAAAAAAAAAAGAATCAGTGAGGTAGGGGCGCCTGGGTGGCTCAGTGGGTTAAAGCCTCCACCTCCGGCTCAGTTCATGATCCCAGGGTCCTGGGATCGAGCCCCACATCGGACTCTCTGCTCAACAGGGAGCCTGCTTCCTCCTCTCTCTCTGCTTGCCTCTCTGCCTCTTTGTGATCTCTGTCTGTCAAATAAATAAATAAATATTAAAAAAAAAAAGAATCAATGAGGTAATGAGTCATTATTCTTACTAAAAGAAATCTCTCATGGGCAGAAAAGAAAGAAAAGATCAAGAACTACAGATCTAAAAGAGAGAGCAAACAGGAATGAGAGGAGGTGATAGAGTAAGAAGTTAAACTGAAAAGAGAAAGAGTGTGAGCCAATATCCGATTGCATGCAATTTATTTTATTTTATTTTATTTTATTTTTTAATTAATTTTTTATTTTTTATAAACATATATTTTTATCCCCAGGGGTACAGGTCTGTGAATCACCAGGTTTACATTTTTAAACACACTTTTAAACTATCTGTCTTGAAGGTTGGTGTTGAAAAAACACAAACTCCTCTGGTGATTTAGAAGATTTCCCTTCAATCTGAGACCTTGTCATTAATGTCTGACTAATGGATGGTAGATCTATTAGAAAGTCTCAAGAGTACTGAGTTTGGGAATTTTTAGTTTACTCCAGTAACTTTTGGGATTTTTAAATTTACCCTAGTTACTTGATTGGAAATACTCAAAATAGACTTTACTGCACCCTTTTTTCAACAAAAAACTAAAAATAAAGGGCTTAAAGATAAAGGATAAAAGACTTACAAAGTAATTAAAACTTTATATTTTTTAAATGTGATTTAATAGGACATGTAAAGTGTCCCTGTTCCGACACTATGAAATGACCCTATGTGCCTTGCCCCCACCCCCTCCACACACACACTACTCACTGTCTTCTTAGAAAGTGATGGTGGGTATCTAAGCAATCGGTGTCAGCTTGGCTCTGAGTAAATCTATAAAACAGTAAGTTCAGTGTGCCCGGCACCAAGCTCCATAAGTCACCCAGGTCTTCTTATTAACAAAGGAAAGCTTCAGGAAGAGTAGATAACAGAGTGACTTTTTTTTTTTTTTTTTTTTTTTTTTTTGTTAATTTCAAAAGAGGACCTAATAGGGACAATGCTTAACACAAAGTTCTTGTGGCTCACTGTCAATAGAAAGACCTGCTCCAGGTCTGGAGAGACTCAGGCTCTGCCTTGACTTGACCATATCGCTTAGGCAAACCCTTTCCTTTCTAGGCTGAGTGAAATGTGCTTGGTCTAAATGACTTCTAATGTTGCTTCCAACTTTTTAAAAGTCTGTTGGTGTATCTGGCTCTTTTCTGGTGTAAATGCAGACATTATACATAATGATAACAGTTGGTGCAGCTTTATCTAGAAAGGCCTTTCTTCTGTCCCTCAAATCAGCCAGTCTATGCATAAGATTGTCTCTAGGTTTCGACATGAACATGTTCCTCTTGAATTTAAAGTATTTCCAGCTGGAAAGGGGGAGGGCCTCCAAAGTTTTCATTTTAAGATGTCATTTATAGTAAAAAAAAAAAAAATCCCATTTTATGCATGTATTTTAGGAGGAAAAAAAATGCTGTGAATTATATTATGACATGCTATCAAGTGTAAGACTCATTCCAATTTCTGAGATGTTAAAATGTGCATCAGAATGGATGAAATATGATACATCTAATGTACTTTCAAACGCTTAAGTGTTTTTTTTAATCATGCTTAAGTCATTATGCTGAGTATTTTTAAAAATATAACTCTTTCAGTCAATAAATAAGTATTCAATAACATCAGAAAAATATTTCTGTGATGATGAGGAAAAAGCTCAGAATTAGATTTGAAGGATAGAGAGAGGTGTCTTTGTTGTGTTATATATTGGTTTGGTGACCCTGAACAAGATGCTTAAATTGTCAAAATTATCTAATAAAACTCACTTTATGAATTCATATTTCAATTTCAGTTAATTGAAAATTATTTAATTAAATTACAAATAGCATAAATGTTACAGAGGTGGTTTTTAGGATTGTCACATATAGCAATAAGTGCCTTTAATCGTATATTTAATATTATTTACTGAAAATGTATAAAGATATAATTATTTATTTAAAAAACCCTTATCACTTTTATTCTTATTTTATGATAGGTAAAAAATTTTCAATGGGAATTTTAAATTGTCCATGAATAGCTTTGCAAACTATAAGATAATGTGAAAAAATTAATTATAGGGTATCAAGAGGGTTATAATTAGGCTGAAGGTAGATCTTTGAAGCCAAATCCTTCCAGGGAACATAAAGCTTGTACTCAACAACCCAATAGGGAACTGAAAATTTGGGAGCATTCATAAAGACAACCTGCAACACTTATTTTAAACAATCCAGAGGTGCAACATTTATGTTAAACAACCAAGAGCCATTTTACAGTTTGACATAATACAGATAATTCTGGTATTTCAATGAGTGGCGATATTTGAACAGAATGTTAAGAAGGCTGCTACTAGTTTTCTTTGAAGAGTGGAATAGCCAGGTGTTTGAGACACTTGTTAGCTGGAAGGCAGAGACTCAGACCAGATGAGCTGGAGGTCTCTTCCTTCCTGTAGCTTCAATTCCCCTGCCTCTGGCCAATTTAGCCCCACAAACAAGAGAACCCAGTGTAGCTGTGGCACTTAGAACTTTAGGAGTGGGGAATTGCTTTTGAATCCTCATAAATAAAAGACTTAAAATCACTAAAGATTTTTGCCCAAAAACAATTTGAATTAGTATGAATGAATGAAATAGTATAAACATATATAATCTATATCATCCTCACAAATATATATCAGAGAAAAATGCTCATGTTGCTGAGAAGTTTATTTAAAATTCTTTCTGTAAAATTTGTTATTTTCAGTAAATTGTGTGGTGGGTATTTTGCTTTCTGTTTCCAGTATGATCCTGAAAGAAAGACGCAAATTGAGACAGCAGTTTAACATTTCCTTTTTTGTTTGTTCGTTTTTAATTAAAATATCAGGAACATGTTCTTTCTCATTTTTCATTGCTTTTCAGTCACCAATAGTAAGTTTTCCAAAATCACAGAGCCGGTTAGAAGAGCCAGAAAAGCAACTTACGTTTTCAGATTCTCAGTTTCATGCTCCTTCAAGTATAAACGATTTGTAAAAGTCTAAAACATTTTTCCATCTCCAAAACAAACTGCTTATAAAGTAAATTTTACTTATAAAGTAAAATGTTTATGAATGACGTGTTCTTCATGTGGCAGGCACCTGCATTTTAAAAGGACTTTCTCTGAATGCTGTGAATCAAGAAGAATGACAATTTACTTACTACTATACATGTGTTAATTGATTTTACTCTATTTGGCACCCTTTTCATCCTTTTGTTTTTTTGACACTATAACCTTCGAAAATTTCAGAATTCTGTTGTTAAATTTCTTTTTTGCTTAGTTAGAATTCTTAATCATACTACTAATCTCTTTCTTGCAAAAATTTAAGAAGGAAATCTATAATGACACTTTAAAGGAAGGAAGATTGCATCACTAAAAAGCTCAGGTAAATATATTTAACAAGGTATTTAGATTTAACATGATGTGCTGAATGAATGAATGAATGAAGTAGCTTCATGTGGGAGGTAAATAGGAATGCAGAGCAGATATTAACATTCCAGCTTTATTAATATGGAAACTAAGGCTTGGATAAGGGAAGAAATTTGCCCAAATTGCACAATCACAGTAATATGTGGTGAAGTTCATGCCAGAATTCCAGTAAGTCCAGTAAGTCCATTAATGTTTCACATCTCAGATTCTCATTCTAACAAAAGGGACGTGAATCAATATTCTCCAATAATTTTCCCAGCTGTGTTTAAGATTTCTCCTTATCAAAACTTAATTTGTGCTTAGATCCCTGAATTAATGCAAGTTTCTTGAAATAAAATGATTGCACCGGAAATAGAAAAAAATTTTAGTGTGTGATTATATACAATTCTGCTAAGGGGATTTGTGGTTTAATTCTAATGCTTTATAATGAGAAAAACAAGAGTCGTTAAAATTATGGATGATCTGGTAGAGTTGTACATAAACGTGCTGCTTGGTCATTTGATACATGGGGAATTTTTTATCTGTCATGAAAAGACTTTCAACGGATAAATGTGATTAAAGATGGCACACATGAGCCTCAGGATATTGTGGAACATTACCACCTCTTTATCTTTTACCCCATTTTGTACCTATGTGTAATATTTAATTAAAATATTAACTAACAATTTAATTACATCAAACTAACCAATATAATCAATTAAAAAATACTGTCTAAAATGTACATGAAGGGCAAAAATATAATTATTACCATATTCCAAAGGATGCACTTATTAGGTATATACTATATATCAAGCTCCAGAAATATAAAAGTGAGTAAGACACCCTCCCTGCCTTCTAGCTGCTCCCAGCCTTGTCAAAGTAGAGACCCCTGGACTGCGAGCTCTGCCCTGGAATTTCTTCCTGCAACACCGGACTCTTCCTTGAATGTTTCCATTTCTTTCTAGTACAATTGTTGTAAGTAACCATTTTTAAACATTTGCATAGCACTTTATTATTTTGAAATGAATTTATCTCCTTTCATCACCACATCAATCATGCTTGATCTATATGAAAAATACTATAATTGTACTTTTTAAAATAGATGTAATAAGATAAGCTGAGTTACTTTAGAATACTGGTAGTTACTTTAGAATACTGGTATCCTAATTCCTTGTCCAGCGTGTACACTTTCTTTTTTTTAAATATTTTATTTATTTATTTGTCGGAAGGAGAGAGTGCACAAAGCGGGGCAGGGGGTAGGCAGAAGGAGAAGGGGACTCCCCACTGAGCAGTGGACTCCCCACTGAGGAGGCAGCCTGAGGCTAGACTGGATCCCAGGGCGGGGATCATGACCTGAGCTGAGGATACACATTCAACTGACAGCTACTCAGGCGTCCTATATATATACTTTCTAACACAATGAAGTCAATTAGTAGAAAGAGGTCGGTCCTTAAGTTACATAGATATGGTTATGATTCTTGACTGGGCATGCTACTTAGCTTCTCTATCTTAATATTTTCATCAGGAAAATGGGGCACAGATTTACTCTGTGGTTTTATTATAAGGATTACAAATAGTACAAGTGACTAGCACAGATTAATTATGTAAAAATAATAGCTATCATTATCTTGATAGTGCCTTCTAAATCTGGCCACTTAACAAAATATGTCCATGCTACTTTTTTGTTATGAAAAATATTTTCTTTATCCTTGTTCATTTTAAGAAACAAAGTTACTTGAAATCTAGAATTACGACAAGATGGTAGAAAATAAATTTTTAACAAAGTAATACTGAATGAGGGAAGAAATTTCACCAGCGTTATAAATGACAACCATTCCAGCATTTGGTGTTACAGAATATTATGCATTATCATTAATTTCAGCAATAATATTTTAATGAAATGTATCTGTGAAAATATTAGCATACAACAGAATATCATAACGAGATGAAAACAAAGGGAATTAACTCAGTTATACTCAAAACATAATTATTCAATTTCTAATTACAGTAACAAAAGTAAATTTTTAATTGAATTTTAATATAATTTTATATGATACATATTTTTGTTTTATAGTTCATAAGAAATCTTTATTGACTTTTTAAAAAAATTCTATGTTGTTAAGATGATGATTTTTGTGGTTTTTGTGATATTGATATTATAGCATAGTTATCTGTGTCATGAAAGCAAACCCATTATGGATATTATGGGAATGAAGGATCTTATCATTGGAACCAGACTTCGCAGGGAAGAGCTGGGAAGGAATGGACCACAGAGAAGACAGAGGAAGAGAGCATGCCTCCTAGAGCTCTGGTGTAGATAGACAAGTCAGCATTCACAGGGAAATGCAACCACCAAAGTGGTCCCATGGGAACCACAGTTCTGACTTGGTAGGTCAACAGCCAGGTTGCCATTAGTTGCATGGATGATATTTTAAAAGTTCATTTTTTTAAGGACAACTGGGTGCTCCATTGGTTAAATGTCTGCCTCCTGCTTAGTTCATGATCCCAAGGTCCTGGAATCGAGCCCCACATTGAGTGCCTTGCTCAGAGGGGAGCCTGCTTCTCCCTCTCCCATCTGTCTGCCACTTCCCTGCTTGTGCGCTCTCTCTGTCAAATAAATGTAAAAAAAAATTTAAAAAATAAAAAGAAATAAAAGTGGCTTTTCTACATGGTTACAGCCTTATGTGTCATGGGAACATAGAATTTCAGAAGGGAGGGGATGCTCTTTGGAAACTGTTGAATTTAACACTCTCAACAATGAGAGAGCAAGGCTCAGAGGCAGTTAAGTTGGCCAAGAGGGAAGAGATGAAGGTAAGATTTAAGATGGACAAAAAAGAGGAGGGAGCATGGTGAAGCTTAGTGGAGGAACTCTTCCTGTGGGAGCAGCATCCTGTGGAGAACTGAGTTGTTGAGACACTGAAAAGGGTAAGGCTGGGCGATAGCCAGTTCAAGCCAACCAAGGCACTGGGCAATTACTGGCAGGTGATGCTAACTACTGCTTCAGAGAGGTACCCTGACAACTATCTGGCAAAAGAAGAGGGAAGGCTCAGTTAAAAGAGACCTCCAAAGGAGAGAGAACTCAGCTACAGAGAAGTTGGCCTATGTAGAGAGGTATCCAGGGCTAAGAAAGAACTTAGGGCTCACCTTTATTACCTCCCAGTATCCAGGGGAAAAGAAGCACTGGGAAGGCTGAGTCAAAGGTGCTGAAGTCAGGACTGGGATTAGAAGTCTGTTTCCTAACCCCAAAACTATGTTCCTCTGAGGCCAGCAGAGTCTCGAAGCACAAGTTGTCCAGTAGGTAGAGATGCCAGTAGATGAAATACAGGCAAGAAGATTAAATTGAGTGGTATGTAAAGATGAAGCCCAAGATACTGTGAAACTGAGGCTTCATTCTCTATTATAGGAAAACAGGATGATGTGGGAGCTTCCCTTGGTCATTCTCCCACTCAATAGCTCTGGTACTTCCAGCTCTTTTGTCTCTTTCCTTAGTTAACAGGATATTATTGAGCCCAGCTCTGGGCTTAAGTCTTGCCTGAAGTTATAAACCACATAGTGACAAAGTTGGGACAGTGTTTTGGTACTGCTTACTTTGAGTTCTATTCCTTTGGGACAAGTTCAATTAATCTAATTTTATTAATCAAAAGTTCAAGTCATTGAAAGTATTTGAATAAGAAGTTAAAATTATATTTCTGAGGACCCTAAATCTAGTCTGCTAAATATATCTGCTTCTCTACTACCCATGATTTGTTATATAGGAATCACTTCAAAACTCTAAGAAAAAAAGGGGAGAAAAAAATGTCAACTTCAAATGCTTTATTGAATGATACCAAAGTGCAATTCACTTACAAAGAGGAGACTTGAATTCATAACCTCGGGAGAGTTTCTTTAGAAAAATTCCATAAGAGTGATAAAGAGTAGTATTACAGTAAAATGACACACACTGTGCCTGAAGTTTTTGGGGAGACCTCTCGATTTGTAGCTTATATGGGCATTAAAATCATCATAAATTATTGTTAAAATTATTTAACTTCTAGAAAGGTAACTTAGAAACAAATAATTACCACATTCCTAAACCTATAGTCTATCATTGTAATTTGAAGGAACAATATTTTGCATTGGCAAAACTGAATTAATTGAGTATACACTAATCCCACAGATCAAAACTTGAAATAAAGTTTTAAATTTGTTGTTAAACACAGCTCAAATATATGTGTCAGATTAACTCTCAATTCAATCATTCAATAGCAAAAGCACTTCAAATACAAAAGGGTAGACATGATTTCAGTCCACTCTAAACTGTTATTACTATCATGCTTGTGTATTTGAGTTTCACAAGAAGAAAAACAGAGGATACTTTAGGTTTGAAGAATATAGAATATTGACTTTATAATTTGATTAATTTAGGGCTATATCTTAAGCTCCAACTTTGATAGAAATAAAGATGAGAGAAACCTTTCTTTTCTACCTAGGCTTTTAAAAGTAGACCACTTTTATACATTTAAACATTTACTAAATTGGACATCTTCAATGAAAGAAAACTTAAGACTATTAGCATATATAGAGAATCATTATCTTGAGTTGTCCTTCTTTTTGTTTTGAAATGGTAAAGAAAAGCAATGAATAATCTAATAAATAACAAATGTCTGAACAATTAGCTCCTCCTTAATTTTGTATTAAAAATTATCTTCTTAGATTTTCTACTCATTTTAGAGAGGGAAATATTACCAAAAACATTCAAAATCAAGATATAATCAAAACATTTAAGAAGTATGTGAAAATAAAAAAAAAACTAGCTCAAAGAAAAAAAAAACCTTAAATTTTTCTCATAGCTTTTAAATTTAACTTACCTTGTGAAAAATCAGGAGATTCTAACTTTAAATCCTCTCTGTGCAGTTTCTCCCAAACTCAGCCCTGATGGTGAGCTTTCTCTGAGTTTTTATAGTTTCAGTTATACACCCCTTACTCCAATCCCTGCCTTTGCTTTCTCTTACATCATTTCTAGATTTTCCACTGAACATTTTCCCAAGCCTCTCTTCAATCTCTCCCCCACTCTCTTATTTTATTTCTCTCAGTCTTTCCCTTTCCCTCTCCTACTCTTCTCCATATTTATTTTATCTATTGCTTTGATCACAGTATCTAAGTAGCACAGGATCTTGGGTTCTGGAAAATTTAAGTATACATTTATTATCGTGTTCAGCCCTAGACACATCACTTCTCCCTGAGGTTTTAGTCTAGCTTGGATAATTACAAATCATATTTGGGAACCAAAAATGCACTCGGATTTGTCAGAAAGAAACTCACTAGGGTATTTCAAAGTAAGATTTAGGGAGATTATAATCAGAAACCCAAACTGATTTACTGGTGTATTTTTTGGACTTTTAAATGCAATGATCATCTATGGAAATGGTGAGTGGTTTCAGCCTCGGTCAGGTGCACAGTGCTGTGTCAGTGAAACTGACAGCGACTTCAGAATTAACATTGCTATACTGGGAAGGTTGTCACTAACAAACCTATAAATACTGAACTGTGACATGTGGGCTATAAATGCAGATGTTGTAATCATTCTTATCTTTCCCAGCTCTCCAGTATTTTAATTTCCTTTTCACCAAAACATTCCTGCCTCTGTCTGAAAGTTTTCTACTTTCCCATTTCCTACTAAGCACATTTGCAACCTTACCCACACAGATTGTAAAAAGATAAGTTATTAAGTCCTAGAGGTATTATGCTGTTAGATCATTATTAGCATATTTGATTCAATGCTAGGTCTCCATCTGACAGAAAAGGAAACTGAGGCTAGATACATTAAGTGACTTTATAAGGCCACAGCTAGGAACTAGTAGTAGAACCAGATTTCAAATACATATCTTAATTCCATATCCAGTGCTTGTTCCGCAGCTTCATCCTGTCTCACTTTTTAAAAAGCTAGAAAAGGAATCCAAGCCAGATTATGTTTTGTGCAAATAGAAATAAAATTGCTCTTTTTGGTTTTGCTTTAAAAGCCATTTAAAATACTAGTCACCGGTGTAGAAACTATTACATGGTTAATTTGGATCTAGATGGGGAACTGACCAGAGCACACTGAATTGGTGGGACAGTGAAATACTTTTTTTTTTTTTTTTTTTTTGAAGGGTTTCCAGGGATAACATATGTCTCAACAAGCTTGAAATTTGAGTAGTTGGCAGTGATAGTTCACAAGTCAAGATAAAAATACAGCCTAATTGTGGACCCTTGTTTAAACATTACTGCCATAAAACGATTATGTGAGCTTGAATCCACATGATGGAAAACTCTCAGTATAGATTTAACGGATGCATCATAATGCTACAAGAAGCCAATATTCTTGACGTACCTTCTACCCTTATTTGAAATGCCTCTCTCAGCTTGCTGACAAGTGATATCTGCGGCTGATTTATTCCAGATCTGTCCCTGCTTAGACAGTCCAAAGATTCCACCCTATTTGTGGATTTTGTTGACCTAATTCAAAAGTTTGACTTAACTGTTCTGCAGTAGTAGAAATAGCAAGTTTATTCCAGGAACATAACCATGGTACATTTAAGCCATTTATACAGGGTTCTGCACATTATATATCCCTATGTAAATTGCTTATAAATTTATACATGATAGGGAAATTCTGTTACCTTGAAAGACAGCATAGAAACAGGAGCATATGAAGAAACTGAAAGAGAATATGCATCCAGGGATAGAGGGGAAAGACTAAGATGAGAAAGGGAGAAAATATTAATGAAAAAATTTCAGCTAGTGTATCATTATTTAATTTGTATAAAAACCTTGCCAAAGAGGTATTACTATTCATATTTAACAGACAAAAGAAACTAACGCTCAAATATGTGAAATGCATAGCCCAAGGGCTCACAGCTACAAAATGATGGAATCAGGAGTTGAACCTCACCTCTGTATCCGTCAGGATTGTGACAGTAAAGGGATGGCATGTTGAAATGGAATACTTTGAGGAGAATTTAATGTGGGCAAGGTGTAGAGGAATCAAAGACGATAGCAGAGTACACAGAACCAATAACAGCAGGTATCCCTAGTCTTGAAGGCTTAAAGGTAAGTAGACGGATATGGGTAGACAAAGTTGTTTGGTAGAAATGTGACCTTTCCTCAAGGGACACAGCCAGTCAGGAGCAAACTACAGGGGAGGGAACTTAAGAAATAAACACCAGAATTTCACTCTGCTTTCTCAGTATAATCTCCTGTTTTGTTTACCTTCAGTCAAACCCAAATGGAAAAGGGATTGAATGGGGGTAGATGAAAGAACCAGCACATTATTTAACCTCAAAACTGTCTTAAAAGACATTCAAAATGAGTTCCTTTGTGAAGAGCAGCGTGACTGCAAAAGCCTGAATTAAAACCTGATACTTCTTAACATTTTTTGCAAGTCGAGTTTATTGAGATGCGATTTATACACACAAAATCTGACCTTTTAAAATGTGCAGTTTTAGGAGTTTTGACAAATGTAAACATTATGTAACCTCCACTAAAATCAAGATATAGACTTTGTCTATATGACCCCCACCAAATCTCCTTTCTGTCTCTTTACAGTCATACTGATACCCAACCTCCAGGTCCTGGTCACCACCGATTTGATTCTGTCCCTGTAATTTTGCCTTTTCGAGAAGGCTGTAGGAAATTATACAGTGTGTAGTCATTGGTGTCTGGCTTATTTCAGTTAGAATAAAGCTTCTGTGATTTATCCATGCTGCTAAATGTATCAACACATTTTTCTTCTTAACAAGAGTGTGTGCTATTGGATTGGGTGTACCACAATTTACTTATTCATTCATGAGCTGGTGAAAATTTGGGTAGTTTCCACTTTGGGGTGATTATGAATAAAGTTGCCGTAAACATTAATGTAGAAGTCCTTGAGTTGTTGATATTTATGTTTTCATTTCACCTGGACAACCTGGACAAATACAGATACTGGATTCCTAAATCATGTTGGGAGTGTATGTTTAACTTCATAGGAAATAGTGAACCTGATTTCCAAAGTGGTTCTATCGTTTTCATTCTTTTTTTTTTTTTAATTTTTTTTTTTTTATAAACATATATTTTTATCGTTTTCATTCTTACGAGATATGTGTGAGAGTTGCATTTGCTCAGCACCCTTGCTACCATCCGATATTCATTGCCATTTTCAAAAATTAAGCCATTGTAATAAATGCATCCTGGTATCTCACTGGGTTTTCATTTGTATTTTCTTAATGACTAATGCTGCTGAGAATCTTTTCATGTACTTATTTCCTATTTGTATATTCCTGAATGTTCAAATCTTTTGCTTAATATTCAGTTGTAAGAGTTCTTGAGCTATCTGGACACAAAAATTTTATAAGATTTGTTTCGCAATTTTTTTCACTCTGTGACTTTTCTTTTCATTGTCATGACATTTTCTCCCACAGAGTAGGTATTTTTAATTTGATAAAGTCCAATTAAGCATTTTTAATTGATCATGCTTTTTGTGTTCTAAGAAATCATTCTGATCCCTTTTATGTAGAGCTTTAATTTCCCCTGGCAATTTTTTAATTTTTAAAAGCATATAAATCTTGCACATATTTTGTTATATTTATTCCTGTTTAGTTTTTTTATTGAGGTATAATTGACATATATTAGTTTCAAGTGTGCAATGTAATGATTTGATATTTGTGTACAGTATGAAATGATCACAATAGTTATTATTGATCTCCACACAAAATCACAATTTTTTTGTTTTGATGAGATTTTCAAGAGTTACTTTCTTGGCAACTTCCAAATATGCAGTACAATACTATTAACTATAGTCCCCTGCTGTATATTACATCCCCATAACTTATTTATTTTATAACTAGAAGTTTGTACCTCTTGACCCTTTGACCTGCTTTACCAGTTTTATCCACCTTCAACCCCTTACTCCCTAGTGAATTATAACCTTGATTCTACTTGGTCATGACATATTATCCTTTTCTGGATTTGATGTGATACTACTTTTTAAGGATCTTTATTGATGAGGGGTATATGTCCTTTATCTTATTAAAATATATTTTTCAAGTTTGGTAACAATTCTCATAAAATGATTGGGAAGAACTACATGCTGCCTTAGTCCATTCAGACTGCTGTAACACAAATAATCGTAGACTAGGTGGCTTAACCAGCAAACATTAGTTTCCATGTTCTGGGAAATCCAAGATTAAGGGGTCTGCAGATTTGGTGTCTGGTGGGTACCTAATTTCTGGTTCCTAAATTGTGGTCTTCTTTTTTTTTTTAAGATTTATTTATTTATTTATTTGACAGAGAGAAATCACAAGCAGGCAGAGAGGCAGGCAGAGAGAGGAGGAAGGGAAGCAGGCTCCCCACTGAGCAGAGAGCCAGATGCAGGGCTTGATCCCAGGACCCTGAGATCATGGCCTGAGCTGAAGGCAGCGGCTTTAACCCACTGGGCCACCCAGGTGCCCCTAAATTGTCTTCGTAACGTGTCCTCCCATGACAGCAAGAGTGAGAAAGCTCTCTGGAAGCTCCCTGATAAAGACAATATTTCATTCATGAGGGCTCTACTTTCATGACCCAATCACCTCCCAAAGGCTCCACCTTCAAATAACATCACATTGGGGGTTAGAGTTTCAATACACGAATTTTTCAGGGACATAGACAATCAGTCAATAACAACCTTCATCTATTTGCTGGAAGAGTTTGTGTGAGATTTATATTATTTCCTACTGAAATGTTTGGTAGAATTCTCCAAGTGAGGATATCTGTGCCAATAGATGCCTTCGTGGGAAGGATTTTAAGTAAAATTTCGAATTCTTTAATAAGTATAGGACTAATCATTGTAACTAATTTTCCTAAGTGTACTCTCTTGGCTTTCATCTTCCAAATAATATATTCATTTCATGAAATTATTGAAGTTATTTATACTTCTTTTTTCCTTTTGATATTTGTGCAATCTGTGGTGATGTTCCCCTATTTGATTCTTAACTCTGGTATTCTTTTTATTTTTATTTTGTCAGTCTTTTTTTTTAAATTAGTCATTCTAAAATTCTATAAATTTTATTTATCTATTAAAAGAATCATAATTTGGTCATTTTATTTTAATGATTGCTACTTTGTATTGTTTTCTTCCTTTTTCCTAATTTGTGTTTAATTTGCTCATCATTTTCAATTTTCTTAATATGGATGATTAGATTATTGAATATAGATACTTATTTTCTTCTAACATAGGCATGTAGTACAATATATTTTCCTCTAGGCACTGCTCTAGTTATAGCCTATACATTTTGATATGCTTTGTTTTCATGTTTTATGTAATTCAGAATATTTTCTAATTTTCTTTAAAATTTTGACTACTGATTTTTTAGAATGTATGTCAGTTAATTTCAAAATATTTGCTTATTTTCATTTTTTTTAGTTATTGACTGCTAGTTTGTTTTCTATTAAGGAAATGTATTTTGCATTATTTTAAGTCCTCTGAATTTGTCAAGATTTGTCTAATCGCCAGTAATATAATTGTTGGCCTTGGTGAGGGTTCGTGTGTACTTTAAAAGAATGTATAGGGGACGCCTGGGTGGCTCAGTTGGTTAAGCGGCTGCCTTCGGCTCAGGTCATGATCCCAGCATCCTGGGATCGAGCCCCACATCGGGTTCTCTGCTACGCAGGCAGCCGGCTACCTCCTCTTTCTCTCTGCCTGCTTCTGCCTACTTGTGGTCTCTGTCTGTCGAATAAACGAATAAAATCTTTAAAAAAAAAGTATTTTGTTTTGTTTCATCTGTTCCCTGTTGCCTCTCATTCTGCCTTATTTTGGATTATAATTTACACCTCTTGTTAATTATTTACATTGTTGCTACAGGCTTACAATTTGCATCATTATGTTGCTACAGTCTTCCTCAAATGTTTTTCCACTTCATACATAATGTAACAATCTTTCAGCAGTAGCCTTCCTCTTTATCCTCTCATTCTTTAGGGTATTACTGTCATGCATCTTAATTTTACCTGTTATGAGCCCCACAATTTTTTTTCTTTTTTTGTTTTGTACAGTTAATTATTTTTAATGATTTTTACAATGTTTAAAAATTCATATTAACTATATTTACTGTTGTTGATGCTGCTCTGTGTGTGTTTAGATTTACAGTTCCATGCAGTTCCATTTTCTTTTTGCTTGAAGAACTTCCTTTAACATTTCTTATAGCATTTTGTCCAAGGAAGTGCTTAATTCATTTTTATTTTTAAATGTTACTATTGCTCAGGATAGAATTCTGAGGTGATTGCTTTTCTTCTTTCAGTACTTTAATGTTCATGTTCTATTTTCTTTTGGATTGTATCATGTCTGATGAAAAGTCTACTATCATCTGTTTGTCTATGATGTGTTTGATTATAGTTTTATTTATATTTATCCTGAAGGTCTCCGAGTTTCTGGTTGGTTTCTTTCATTAAATTAGGGAGAAAGTTGACCATTATCTCTTCAAATATTTATTTTGTTCCATTCTCTTTTCTTCTGTTATTCTAGTTACACATATATTAGATCCTTTGACATCTTCTATCTCCTGGAACGTCTGAATTTTTTTTTTTAATTCTTTTTCTTCTCTGTACTTCAGTAAAAATATTTTCTATAGATCTAACTTCAAATTTGTTTACTGTTTCCTATGCTGAATCCAGTCCCTGATACTTTTTGTTTTTAATTTTAGCATGTCATAGGCCTAGCAAATAAATGAGGATTTCGCTATGGCTTAAGCTTCTAAGAAATAAATTCTCATGTAGCCTACATATTTACTTAAAAATATTAAAATATCATTTTTTAACCACTTTTATGGTGACCGCTTCCTTAGGTGTTCTACCAAAGGTTAAATAATTTGTGCACCCTCTTTTCTCTAAGAGGGGCTGTAACTATTTGGAATATCTACCCCTGGTTGTCTATTGACCTCGGGCTCCTGATGCACTGAAAAAAACTGTGGTTTTATTTGATGTTGGGAAAGTGACATTGTCATGTGGCTTCCTATATGCTAAGTGGAAACACAAGTCTTCTTCCTTACATTCTTTGTGTGTTTTGCAGTATAGGAATATTTTGATAATCTCTTTCTGTTTATTTTTTCTAACAATATTGTTTTTATTATCATCCCAATTTTGTGGAGATGCAGACAAGATGCATGTTTTTGTCGAAATGCAGACAAGATGCATGCAAGATTGCATGAGAGAGGCAAAGCATGTCTTCCAGCTAGGTTCTTCCTTTTCTACTGCATTTACCATCTGTATAAAGCGTGCCTGTAACAAAATTCGTAAGTGGGAGAACTGCTTTCACGAGCTTCTCATATTTCCATTGATATTTATCTTGAAGTGAACTCCAGCAAGTCACATTTTCATTTCATATCATCTGCAGGGTCAGAAGACTGAACGCTACCTCTGCCCCCTGTAGAACTCTCCGTGTCACTCTGGTTTGTCTAAATTTTTGATTTATTCCACACCTAGGGCACACTGCACCCATATACTTTCTGTATAGTCTTCTACAACAGTCGAGAGCTTTACAGACCCCCTTTGAGGAAAGCACATTAACTTTATTTTATAGGGCTAAAACTTCAATTGGTCTGATTGGCTGTATTTCAAAATAGTTTTTACAGCCACACCATTTGCTGAGGCTGATGGAGTACCTTTGCTGTTTGGTACTCTGCTCATTACACCCTTCCCCATTAAGATCCCTCCCACCGGTTATGTTAATTACAGGATTCTGTCTGCTAGCAATTCTGTCTTCTAGCAGTTCAGACCACTAACTTAGTCAATTTAAGGACATGGAAATGCTGGGACACCAGAAATCCACTAGAAGACCAACTAATATATATACTAGTTTTCTCTCTCTCTCTCATGCACACACAGTACCTAAACATAGAATGATATAATGACCTGTCAGCATATTGCACTTCAGTATTTACAAGTTGTTATGTAATTTATATTACTGCTATTATAACTGTTCTCTTATGGATATGACAATACTCCTAGATAATAGGCAATTATTGTTATTAACACCATTATACACTTGAAAAAAAACTTGAAGTTTAAAGAATTATATTTACCTGTTGCATTAATATTCAGGTAGTTTTGCTGGGTTTGTGGAAGTCCTGACCCTGTTCTCAAGGCACCTATATTTGAATGGAGAAGACAAAATTGAAATTCAGATAACTCCAGGATGGTCTCCATATTACTTTGCGAATAATTCAGCTCTTTTTTTTTTTTTTTTTTTTTTTTTTTTAGCTTATTTACACTATTTTTATAAGGTAATTCCCTAAAGGGTCACCTGATACTCTGGAACATTTTCCAACATTATATGAAATGTTTTTCTCATGTTTTCTCATGTTGAGTCAGGCATTCTTTCTCTAAAAGTTATAGACAATTATAGGGGTAGACACTAATTAATAAGAATAATTTATTGATTATCTTTTTGATATAGACATTATGTTTTTGAGGTCATTATAAAATCAACATTAACTGAAAACTTACTATGTGACAGTGTTGTTTTTAAATCTCCACTTCTATACGGTGAAGGAGACATTATGATTATCTTCATTTTACAGAAGAAACCAAAACTTAGCTGAAGTCAAGAAACTAGTTAATAGTAAAGACAAGATTTCAGTCAAACTTTTCTAATTGTAAAGTTTTTGTTTCTAACAACTACTCTGTAGTGTCTCTCTATGTCATCCTAAAGAATACCTTAACAAGGTAGGTATTATCCAAAATTAAATCATGGGGAAACTTGGTTTGGAATATGTTCAAAGTCCTACAGGTATAAATGTGAGACTTGGGATTTGTGTGTCTGGAAGACTACTCCAAAACCTTTCCTCTAAACCCTACTCAAGACGGTTTTCCACTGCACTACACCAATGACACTGTACAACACCAATGATAGCTCTGGGCATCCCAGCCTTTCCTGTTATGCATCTATTTAGGCCATCAACTTCCATCACTGTGAAGAGGTAATGTCTCTGTGAATTATGCATCCCTCAAACTTGTTTCTATGAATGCACACTGGGAAGGATCCCCAGACGTATCAAAATAAGTAAATTTTGTTCAGTATTTACACTGGGACCTCTCAAGAAAGTAGGAAGTGTCACCCATAAAGTGATCCAATTCTTGAAGTAACTAGTAAAACAAGGCTTTACCCTAAGTAAACATACCCAGTGTAAATAAGCACTATGATATAGATGCCTAAAAGTGTTAAGAAAATTTTTAAACGTGGATATGATATCTAAAGGATGGAGGTAATAGTCTTATTCTATGTTGGTAAGATTGTACCATACTTTAACAGAGATACAAAGAAAGTAGAATGTTCTAATGGGGGCCCACCATACGGTTGGATCTAAGGATCATTAGAAGTATGGATTTTTTAATGAAACAAGATGGGATTGGGAGGGAGACAAACCATAAGTGACTCTTAATCTCACAAAACAAACTGAGGGTTGCTGGGGGGAGGGGGTTTGGGAGAAGGGGGTGTGATTATGGACATTGGGGAGGGTATGTGATTTGGTGAGTGCTGTGAAGTGTGTAAACCTGGTGATTCACAGACCTGTACCCCTGGGGATAAAAATATATGTTTATAAAAAATAAAAAATTAAAAAAAAAAAGAAGTATGGATTTTTTTAGGACAAATAAATCTAAAAAAAAAATCATTATAATTATCTTGAATAGAAAATACAGGAAGATAGATTTGAATTCAGTAGGGAACAATGGATTATTTATCAGTAACATTTTTATTTAATACTTTTTGACAATAAAACTATTCCTTTCAAAAAACAGCCCCCACATCAAAAGCTACTTGGAAGAAACGGAAATATCAGATGTGCTGAAGAAAGGATTATCATATCAAAAGGGAGGTGAGATTAGGAAGTTTCTTCTAAGCTTTATGATTCAATAAACAAAAATGAAAAATGAATATATACTTATGTTTAAATAGATGAGAGAAAGGCTTGTTTAGATAATCTTCTATATAGTGATCAAAATTTAGGGCGCCTGGGTGGCTTAGTGGGTTAAGCCGCTGCCTTCGGCTCAGGTCATGATCTCAGGGTCCTGGGATCGAGTCCCACATCGGGCTATCTGCTCAGCAGGGAGCCTGCTTCCTCTTCTCTCTCTGCCTGCCTCTCTGCCTACTTGTGATCTCTGTCTGTCAAATAAATAAATAAAATCTTTAAAAAAAAAAATTTATACATATGAGAGGTACCTGAGTGACTCACTTGGTTCAACTCTTGATTTTGGCTTTGATTTAAACTTATGTTTAAATAGATGAGAGAAAGGCTTGCTTAGATAATCTTCTATGTAGTGATCAAAATTCATACATATGAGAGGTACCTGAGTGACTCACTTGGTTCAACTCTTGATTTTGGCTCAGGTCATGATCTCAGGATCACGAGATTGAGCCTCACGTCAGGCTCTGCATTCAATGGGGAATCTACTTGAGATTCTCTCTCCCCTCCTCCCCCTACCCCCTGCTCACACATGCTCTCTCTCTCTAATAAATAAATACAATCTTTATATGTATATATTATATATATATATATGAGAGATATATATCTCATATATATATATGAAAGTTTTAAAATATAAAACACATAACCTAGGGGTACCTGGGTGGCTCAGTGGGTCAAAGCCTCTGTCTTCAGCTTGGGTCATGATCCCAGGGTCCTGGGATCGAGCCCCGCATTGGGCTCTCTGCTCAGTGGGGAGTGTGCTTCCCCCCTCTCTCTGCCTGCCTCTCTGTCTACTTGTGATCTCTGTCAAATAAATACATAAAAATTAAAAAAAAAACGAGTTAGTAAAGATAATGTTTTCCTTTCAACTTTTTTTTAGCAAGTCAAAATTTATATCTGAATGCTATATGTATTTTTATATTTTCATATAATTAATACTTCTTTGGCAATACTTTCTTATTCAAAGCCTACTCTCTTGCTATCCATTCTTCCTCTTAAATGCGTAAGTACCCACACTAGCATTTACAATGTCTTTAAGATTTTGTGTACTATAGGTGAACAGATATTCATCAGAGGCAAGCAAACTACCTTTTTCTTCATGCAGAATCTTCATGTCCCACAGCCTTCTGCAAAACTGGACTTCTGATGGCCAGGCATGATTTAATTTAGAAGTATCCCACAGTTTTTCCCTTTGTGGTTTAAAAGTCAGATACTCATTGGAACAATGACCCCCTGGCACCATTTTTGCCTCCATGACCTGGTGTAATTGGGATTCAGAAGTGCCAACTGGATCTTTACTATCCTAAACTGGTTTTGAACAAGTATCACATTTTTGAATTCCTGGGTTCTTTATCAGTGAAATAAGGAGCTTATTCAAATGATCGCTAAGTACTTTTCCAGTCTTCCAGACTCCCATTTACTAAATGAGGCAATTGCCTATTTGACCCTGTGTCTACATCATCTACACTGTTGTCAGCTTTCATTTCCATAAATATTTCTGGAGAATCTTCTATGTATCAGGTCCCAAGAAAGTCATCATGCAGGAAAAAGAGTTTGTAAAACATAGTCCTTGTCTTCCAGGAACTTAAGGTCTTACAGAGAAGAGGTTAATTTTAAAAAAATAGTGACATTTCAATGCAATTGGTACTATACAAATGGTATGACCAAAAGACTTTATGGAAGCCTACTTTAAACATGATTTGAGAGGTTTACCTTCTGTCATATTGTTTTAGTTGCCAGGATGCCTGAAGAGTGGCTGACGGATCTCACCATAACATTAAATATGTGAGCACATGTGTTTTGTATAAGGAGGTATCTTACCATTCACAGGCCAACATTAGAGAAGTGACCTTTAAGGTCCACACTTAAAATCATAAATGCACAAAAGTAACTTTTTTTTTTTACATCCAACATTCACATCTTCTTTCAGTTTCCATGAATGTATATAAGAAAAAAGCAGTTATCAAAGTGCAGGCTTAAAATTATCTTACCTACAGCAATCACCATGAATTATTTCCTCTAGTAGGTATCATACATGCTTGTTTCTCTATATTTCTTAGAATATAAAAGAATGCTGTTTTTTTCACTTCACATTGAGTCTCTGTTTCAGCATTTACACTGACTGCTCATTACCTGAAATAAACTCTCACTCATTTGTCTGCCAAGTTACTAGAATTCACTGACCTGCCAAACGGAATCAAAACCAGATACCTCTCATTAAAATGTATATTTTAGCCATGAATCTAATTATAAATGTGGGTATGGTAATATGAAGTTGAATGTGAAGTTGGGGTTTAATTTTGTGCGGAGTTAACAAATAGAAGTTCTGTGGGTGTGAGCAAAGCCATCCTTTTCACAGTCTGCCCCATGATACTCTCTAGTTTCATCGGGCCATCTCAGAGCAGCAGTGGGGTGTTGCTATTGTGTTAATTTTTCCTTCATGTTTAAAGCCTAGCATGAAATAGCAACAAAAATGCATTAAATTATTGGAAAAGATTTCATTATTTTATAAAAGAAACAGAATGAACTAAAAAATCACAGAAAAAGAGAAACATTGAAGTTCAAATATTGAAGTACTTAATTGCTTAATTAAAAATTATAAAGGATAAGGTGTTTTAAAACTTAATAAGTCACTGTTCAAAGACTCCGAGTTCATTAAGCAACAAAACTCCCAATAAATTGTTTCCCTTAATTATTTTATTTGCAGCTTCTTTGGCTTAATGATATTAGGTAATTAGGACATATTGAAACTTTTCTCATTGAGGAAAAAGCACCTATTTCATTTTTTATTATTTGTGATTAACTGATCTAAACAACTAGATAGGCCTGCATTCCTATGAAGGTAGGAATGAAGACGGGTGATATTTATGTGAAGGTAAAGGAAATTGGAACAAAGAATGGGCCACATTACTAAAATGTGAGATCTAATAATAACAATACCTGCTAACATTCACTCAGTGCTTCCTCAGTGCCAGCCCTCTTGTCTAATCTTCACGGTAATTCTAAGAAGCAGGCATTATTATTAACCATAAGTTTAAAAAGAAGTGACTTAGGCAGAAGTGCTTCCATGACTTAAGATAGGTCACCCAAGTGGAAGTGATAGCGGTGGGTTTTCAACCTGATGTGTTCAGAGCCCACCATTCCAACTATATACCATGTGCCTTCTGAATATAAGTAATTTCTGTTCACCCTTTAATTAGAGCTAGTGACCTTGACTTACACACCTCTCTTTTCATTCTTTCTTTTCTTTTGTTTTTTCCCCTGGAACCTTGCTAGGTAAAGAAAGTATTTGGGAAAATTCAGAGAAAGCGTATGGAACAAGTTATACTAACCACATGTCTATTAAAAAAAGAAGAAACTTTTCTCTTTAGAAGTAGGGCTAGGTAGATTAAGAAAGGAATAATCAGATGCAGGGCTATAGACTCTGGCCCAGCCTTTGTTCCCTTAGTCCAGAGAATTCCAGATCCCAGGGAGAAGGCTCCCTGTGAACTAGGGATTTAGAATGCAATGCTATTGATGTATCAAACTATTCTGAAATGTCTTTTGGAAATGTTTTTCTAGATCTAATGACTTAAAATTAAAGTACTATCCATTTATAAATGCAAGCCAAATTGATTTATTTAACTCTATTTTTTGAGTTGATTTTAAAATATTGATTCTGGATACCTAGTACACAATTTTGTACTTAAATTCAAGAGCATTATAAATGAATTAAAGATGAAAAGCAGTACAATTCTATTATCATCTCATCTGATTTAGACAATCTTTAGAAATTAGCTTTCATTTTCTCAAAGGCCTCATTTTCTCTTCCTTATCAACTCATTATTATTGGGGCAGAGAGAAAACTTTGATTTTCCAAATGTTTCTCTTCAGAGAGGTTTATCTCTGCTATTAGGAGATTTGCATCTAGGGACCTTGTGGACAGACCAGATAGACTTCAGCTACTATTTGAAAACTAGAGTTTTAAAAGTATGCATCATTCATATCCTCTGGTGTAAAGGGATGGCTGCTCTTTCATTTCAGTCTCTATCAGATACTCCTGATATACAAACCTGACCAAACCTGTGTTTGGCTTACTGGAGTTATTTTTTATCCATTTCAGGAACATTTGTAGACCACTTCCTTTCTACAAATTCCTTTCTATACTTCTTTTCCTGTTCACTCCATGACTTTGATGCTTAGTTTTTCTGGTTTCTCAAACCAGTTAGTTTTATATACTGACTCCTACTGATCACCTCATCATTTAATTTGACTATCTGATTTTTAAAATTTCCATTTGATTTAATATTTGATGCATAGCTTCTGACATCTGTTCTCTATTTCCAAGCTATGTCCCCACTTCTGAGCTCTATTTCAGAACACATCCTAATAGGAATTGCTTTTCATTCAGAATACTCCTCCTGACCAGGGGTAGAAATTACTATTTTCCTTTATGAAGATGAAGTGAGATATGGAGAGAAAGTAGGGAAATTGTGATTAGAAAAAGAAATATTCATAGAAATGATATGAAAGTATAATTTACTAAGTATTAAATTAGAATTATAGACTTTAATTAGAATAATTAAATTTCATTCAATTCCATAATTAGTTTATTTTCAAAGACACTCTTCTCATTTCCTATTGCATAGATTTTTTCAAAGAGGAATGAAGTATGATTGTTTTGCATTCAGATTTGGCTAAATTTCAGGAAGAAATGGAAAACATGAGCTAATTTCTATCTTTACAGGTTTTGCTGCTGTCTGTGGACATACTATCTGGGGACATAAATTATAAACCAGTGTTTTATATTATTGTTTGAATTCTGATGATTAATGTGTATTGGTCATATGACAAAACTTGCTCAGAATTTAGCTTCCATTTTTGGGACACATGTCTTTTGGATACTTGTTAACTAAAATAGAACATCTCAATATTTTCCAAATAAACTAGACCCTCAAGGTAATCTTTCTAAATAGTACATGATACCCTTATGTTAAATATCCTTTCTTCCCCATCTTTCAACTGTTACTTAGCTTCCAAAGACCACAAAAATGATAACTCTTCTGCAAACCCTTTCCTAATCTCTCCAGTTGGGTTAATTTTTCTTTCTGTGACATTCCATAATACATGTGCCCTTTCCTTCACTATTAATTTAAAATTTGATTGCATCTCAGATTCTCCCACTGGACTGTAAGGTCTTTGACAGTAACAATAGCACATAATCACCTTCGCTTCTAGCATAGAGGTCTAGCTTGATATCTGACTTGTGTTGGGCAGTGGTAAGTTTTCCTTTACCTGAGCTGACAATTTGTTTTAGCTTTATCAGGATCATATGGCCTCTTCAGAAATTTCATCTCATGAGCCCTTTTTGGTTATTTGCAAAAATATTCTTAGATTTTAAAATTTTTGTTAGAAATACCAGTTCCTTTTTGAAAGCTGATTGCTGGTTTATGTCTTAATAATCTCATTAAACTTCATGAGCATCCATATTAACTGAACAGTCTTATTTTCTTGTTCTAGCTGTTCACTTTTTGCATTTCAAATAACTCTCATCAGATTACTGCACTAGATATGTTCTCTGCAACACACACACACACACACACACACACACACACAGACATTTGGGCAAATTTCTTGTAGAAAGGGACACTAATGCCTATTGTGTAATGCTGTAGGGATGATTAAATTTAATAATGTATGTAAAGCAAGTGTAAATGCTTAATATGTATTCAATAAATGTTGACCATCATTATAGTTTCACATTCGATTGAATTTTATAAAATAGTGATATTTCAAAGTGTTTATGATCATTATTACAATTTTTCAGTTGAGAACTTATGACAAACAGATGTTAAGTGACAGCCTCCAAATCCATATCAGGTACACTCTAGGGGTTGTGCTGAACCTCTAATTCTCAGATAATTGGCACATTGGAGAATATCAGCACACTAACATGAAGAGAGATTAATAGTAGATCTTTTTCAGAAGTATTTGGAGGTTCAGATAGGACTGAGCAGTGATATAAGTGAAGATACTCTGATGCTAGAGGTTTTGACAGTTGAGGAAGTTCTCAGGAGCCCCTTAAGACATGACAGAGAACACAGTGACAGGTTGCTGTGTTGGGTATCTGTGAAAGTCTTCTGTTTCAACCAAGAGATGGCCCATGTAGATTGATACAAATCTTTGAACAAAGCCATTGTAACAGAAATTATGAAAGATTTTTTTTTTTCATTAGTAAATTTATTTTTATTTATTTTTTTTAATATAATTTTTTATTTTTTATAAACATGTATTTTTATCCCCAGTGGTACAGGTCTGTGAATCACCAGGTTTACACACTTCACAGCAGCCATCAAAAGAAATTATGAAAGATTTTAAAATGGTAAACAGTCCTCTGTGTCTGAAACATAACAAAACGCCTATATATTAGTGGGATGAGGTATTAGAGCAGAGAAGATCCAGAAGGCAGATAAACTCATTTAACAAGTTATCATTTTTCTCAATTATGTTCCAGAACTGGACTAAATAACAGAGGCCTAAAGAGGCAAGACATGCTACTCCTGTGCTTGAAAAACTCATTCTCAGACAGGAGATTGAAAAACAAGTTAAGTGGGCTACAGTAACTTCAGTGGGAACATACAGGAAGGAAGTAACCTAGTTGCCTCTGCCTGGGGGAGATATTTGAATTAAGATTTGAAGAATGTGTGAAAATACTAAGTGATGAGGAAACACTGTATGTAAAGTCATTCATGGATTAAAATGTGTGCTCTGGGAAAAGTGAATATTAAATTGGGGCCAGAATACATAGTAATTAGGGATGTCCTTTTAATCTTAGATATGGAAAATTTTAAAAATCTGAATAACGAGGTGATAGTTTCATATTTAAAATACACTAAGTACAGCTCTTCTATCAAGTCCAGATTTAACACATATTCACCTTATGCCTGTTATCAGAGCATATTGGCATAGACCTGGGTTTTCAAACGAACATATGAACTATTTAATAATCACAGTTTTCTTGTTTTCATTGAGCTATTATATTTATTCTGTTCTGAAGTACGGAGATTAGAGAAGTATGAGCTATATATAGTCAGAAGAACTAAAAACTTCTGTAACTAGAACAGACATTTGCTTATTGGCATAGGTACACTGAAGGATGTCCTCTCCTCACATTACCAACATGTCAGGATTTTTAACAGATGTTATTAGGACACCACAGTAATGCAGAGATGTATGTAAGCTGAGAGCATAATCACTATGAGGACTGAAGGCTGATGATTTGACTGTGTTGAAATTACTCGGTGTCCCTCTAATTTGTCACATGACTTAATGTTTAACTCCGTTATATGGTTTTCAAATCTGGGTTCTTGATGATTTCTTTTCTTTTTCTTTTCATGAAGTGGATGATGATTTGTAAACTGACTCTTTAGGTTCCTAAACCACTGAGCATTTTAAAAATTAGTTTCCATGAAATAGAAGTGGTTTCAAAGGAAGTCTTGGCTCAAGTAGCTTCTGTTTGGGGATTTTGACTGCCAGGATATCCATTCAAAGAAAGATGGTGATTTCTAAATTATTCTATTTTTACTTTGATATCCTCCCTATAACTCTACAGTTTTCTCCATGTTGCTTCCCAGGATTTCCCTCCTGTTTATCCTCAGGATATGTTACCATTAGCAACAGCTATTACTGGGCCCTTCTTTTCCATTGGTTTCCAAATCTTGGTGTAAAAGTGGAAAAAACATCCAAATATAATTGCTTAAGGAAATAGTTCCACACATATTACCAAGGGTAATCTTTTCTAATCTTTTTTTTTTTTAACATGTTGATATATGAAAAGCAGGTGAGAATCAGTAAATGTAAACTAAGCCAAAACAATGAACCTTAAAAATATGGAGACAACATTGGATTTTTCACTTAATTTGTTAATTCAGTCCATTGCTATGCAAACTTGAACAACAAATATTAGCTGAATGCCTATTTGTGCTAGGCACTGTGTTAAGTGCTTACAAAATGACTAGAAAATCAGAATAACAATTCTGTCTCAGAAATTCACCAGCTAGAGGGAGAAACACTTAAGATTATTTTTTGGTAATAGCAAAATTCACATGACAAATGTTAAATCTCCATTTTTGGGAGTGGAAAAACAAACTTAATTTTTATGCCTTAGGGACTCACTGTAACTATAGATTTTAGATATGTTTAAGACATGTCTGGAAGTTTAAGAGTAGGGGCTCACCTGGAATTTCTTTGCATGAGAAACCAAAAAACTTTATGGGAATGAACTCTGAGTAGCAGAGTAGGTTAAGGTACATAAAAAATGTATTCTCATTAAAAAAAAAAAAGTTCATAGATCATTGGAAGAGGGGATTTTTCTTCAGCCCTTCTCTTGTGGACATGTCCTTGAGTCCTAATGAGAACAGAAAAAAAAAAAAAAAGATGTGAGTCTCTAACTTTCTGTTAAAGGCATGTGGTGTATAGCATGCATGTAAAAAATAATGGTGGTGGTGGACACAGTAGTTTAACTGGGCAACGCCCTCCAGTAATGGAGAGTAAAAGTGAGGGAAGATGCTATGCTTTGGCATATATATTGGCAACTCTGACTACAGCATAGACATCATACCATCTTCTGTCTAGGCATCAGCAATTTTGGCGTGGGCACTAGTGCACTAGCTGCCTTCGTAGTGCCTCTCTGGCTTCTGGTGATTTCAACATTCTCAGCAGCCCTTTCCTTTACATTGGTCTGGAGAAGTACAGGAGAAAAATGGCAGATAATACTGAGAGGAATTATTTGTGAGCAAATGTTTGACATGTTTTGGGAACAGAAAAATAAGTTGTTAGAATTTGAAGGGATCTAGAAGTACTTACAATACTGGCTAAAAACAGAATAGAGAGCATCATTTGGTATTGTTATTTTAATACCAACTGGAGCCCATTTTAAATTTCTTATTTTAGGTAACTTTTCTCTAGAGAAAAAATGGTCTACAATTAAAGCAATATTTATTCTAAACATGCTTCCAACTCACTCTTCTATATCCTCTAGACAGCATCCTATTATCAACTTTGATCAGTAAGAAGCAGCTAGCCTGTGTCTCAAAAATTTAGCCCTCTGATAGAAAAATGCCTTTACTGAATCTGATATAATCTTATGACAAATGTTAATTGAGTCTATTTTTAAAAGACCCATACAAGACACTTATGTACGTTCTGTAAACTTGTACTTCCATACAGGTGCCAGTGTCCCACTTCCTGTTTCTCAGTTTCACACCTACCCTTCTTTGCCCTGCTGGATTGTGGGGATCTTGGGAGATAGAGAATGTAAACCTTCATCAACAAAGGGCACAGGAGTGAAATGCAAGGTGATGGAGGCAGGAAGACTCTCTCTATTGGATCCCTACCTGTTCTCTATTATGATTACTATTCAGTGAGAGAGAATTAGTTCCATCCTCAGCCCTACTTCCTTAGAATCAATCACTTGCAAGCAGCTCGGGCCTGCCATACCCATTGTCTGCAATATGATTCTTTTATTAGTTAATTACCCTCTACAGATGGAAAATCCTTCATATTAATTTTTCCCTGTTTAAATGACTGATATGATATTTACCTTGATTGGCCCTTGATTGATAATATGCCTTTTTCTATCTTATTATTGAAAGTAACAAAAATGGGCACCTGGGTGGCTCAGTCAGTTAAGCATCTGCCTTTGGCTCAGGTCATGATCCTAGGGTCTTGAGATCGAGTCCCACATAAGGCTCTTCTTAGAAGGAGCCTGCTTCTCCCTCTGTACCTCCCCCTGCTTGTGAATGCTTGCTTTCTCTCTTTCTCTGACAAATAAGTAAATAAAATCTTAAAAAAAATTTTTTTTAAAGTAAAGCTACTAGAACTCACAGTAATTCAGTAATGTGGCAAGATACAAACTCAATGCACAGAAGTCAGTTGCTTTCTTATACACTAACAATGAAAATATAGAAAGGGAAATTAGAGAATTGATTCCATTTACTATAGCACCAAGAACCATAAGATATCTGGAATAAACCTGACCAAAGAGATAAAGGATCTGGCTCAAGAAACTACAGAACACTCATGAAAGAAATTGAAGAAGACACAAAAAGATCGAAAAGCATTCCATGCTCGTGGATTGGAAGAATAAACATTGTTAAAATGTCTGTACTGCCCAGAGCAATCGATACTTCCAATGTCATCCCGATCAAAATTCCACCAACATTTTTCAAAGTGTGGGAGTAAACAATCCAAAATTTGTTTGGAACCATAAAAGACCCTGAATTGATAAGGAAATGTTGAAAAAGAAAAAGAAAGCTGGGGGCAGCATGTTGCTTGACTTTAAGCTTTACTACAAAGGTGTGATCACCAAGACAGCATGGTACTTACACAAAAACAGACACATAGACCAATGGAACACAGTAGAGAGGCCAAATATGGATCCTCAACTCTATAGTCAAATAATCTTCGACAAAGCAGAAAAGATATCCAGTGGAGAAAAGATGGTCTCTTCAATAAATGGTGCTGGGAAAATTGAACTGCTATATAGAGAGGAATGAAACTCGACCATTCTCTCACACTGCACACAAAGATTAAACTCAAAATAGATGAAAGACCTCAATGTGAGGCAGGTATCTATCAAAATCCTTGAGGAGAGCATAGGCAGTAACCTCTTCAGCATCTGCCACAGCAACTTCTTTCAAGTTATGTCTCCAAAGGCAAAGGAAACAAAAGCTAAAGTGAACTTTTGGGACTTCAACAAGATCAAAAGCTTCTGCACAACAAAGGAAACAGTCAATAAAACAAAGAGGCAACCCACAGAATGGGAGAGATATTTGCAAAAACACTACAGACAAAGGGTTGATATCCAAGATCTATAAAGAACTCCTCAAACTCAACACCCAAAAAACAGATAATCATGTCAAAAAATGGGCAGAAGACCTGAACAGACACTTCTCCAAAGAAGACATGGAAATGGCTAACAGACACAGGAAAAAATGTTCATCATCATTAGCCATCAGAGAAATCAAATCAAAACCACATTGAGATGCCAGCTTACACCAGTTAGAATGACCAAAATTAACAGGACAGGAAACAACAAGTGTTGAAGAGGATGTAGAGAAAGGGGACCTCTCATACACTGTTAGTGGGAATGCAAGTTGGTGCAGCCAACTTTGGAAAACAGTGTGGAGATTCCTTAAGAAATTAAAAATAGAGCGACCCTATGACCCTGCAATTGCACTACTGGGTATTTACCCCAAAGATACAGATGTAGTGAAAAGAAGGGCCCTCTGTACCCCAATGTTCATAGCAGCAATGGCCACAATCACCAAACTGGAAAGAGCAAAGATGCCCTTCAATAGACCAACGGATAAAGAAGATGTGGTCCATATATACAATGGAATATTACACAGCAGTCAGAAAGGATGAATACCCAACTTTTGTATCAACATGGACAGGACTGGAGGAGACGATGCTGAGTGAAATAATTCAAGCAGATTATCATATAGTTTATGATAATTATATAAATTATCTAAATTATCATATAGTTTCACTTGTGGAGCATAAGGAATAACACAGAGGATGTTAGGAGAAGGAAAGGAGAAGTGAGTTGGTATAAATCAGAGGGGGAGATGAAGCATGAGAGACTGTGGACTCTGAGAAACAAACTCAGAGTGGGGGTATTGGTGAGCCTGGTGATGGGTATTAAAAAGGGCATGTATTGCATGGAACACTGGGTGTGGTGCATAAACAATGAATCTTGGAACACTGAAAACAATAAAATTAAATTAAGATGTTAAAAAAATGGGAATATACTTGTAAAGAAAAAAAGAAAGGAACAGAAATATAAAAATGGCAAACATCAGTTCTAAAAATAGTTACTTTTCCCTTTATTATATAATAAAAATCCATGTTTTACTTTTTATTTTGGTGTACAGGAAACTCAGAGAATACAATATACATTATTAGAAAATAATGGAATCCTTATACTAGAGTTAGCAATTTTTTTTTTCTATAAAGAGCCAGAGAGTAAAGAATTTGGCTTTGTGGGTCATATGGTGTCTGTTGCTGTTGTAGTGCTAAACTGCTGTTGTGCTGCTTAACCAACCAAAATAAAACAAAAATTAAGGGGAGTGATTATGTTCCAGTAAAACTTCATTTACAAAAACAGGCATCTGGCCAGATTTGGCCTTCAGACAGTCGTTTGCCAACTACTTCTTTAGACAATAATGTCAGAACACTGATACACAGTAAAAATATCACATACTAAAAATATGATCTGTGAAATGTATTATTCTTATTTTAAAGCCATAGCATTATAGAAAAAAATGTAAAGAGTTGAATTGACCTTCAGGCTTATCTAAAATGATTTTTTATTTAGAAAGGGTACAAATTTGGTAGACAGAGTCTTTAGATATGAAATCAGACTTTGAATATGACCTCTGTCATTTTCTACTTGTGAACCCATGAGTAGTTCAATTTCTCTCTGTAAACTTTATTTTCTTCTAATACAACATGGAGATATTAATATTTTACCTTAAAAGTATATGATAATGGTGAATGTGACACAATAATTTAATGAATTCCTGGTTTTGGAGTACATTATTTTGGGCAGAGGAAGCAAAAAGAGAAACAAAATGAAACTTAGAAGGCTACTTTTGATGGAAATAATAGTGATTTGGGGAATAAAACTGAAGCATGAGGATAGTTTATATAAAGACCCAACTAAGTCATGTAGTATATTATAAAGTCTACTGTTTTAGCAGTTGTTAAATATTATATCCTTTAAATAATTGCTTACTATTAATTTAGAGGAGGGATCTGGGCCAAAGAAGAGAGGACAGCTGCTGTTATATCCAGTCTAGCTACCCAAAATAGACTACTTTAAAAAAGAAGAGGCTGAGTTACCTTTATTTGTCAAGTCCCAGTTCTGCCATTATGAATGATTATAGGAGTTATAAAGTTAACTTCAATTAGAGAACATAATGTTTACTCATACTCCAATTCTTAATTATGTATACACATATATTTATGTGTGCTTGTATATGCATATACAATTATGCTTTCTTATATATAATCATGCAAATATTATAATATAAAATAAATATGTAATGTGTAACACATATATGGAGAAAAATATAAAGAAAACACATCTGCAGATTTTTCTTTATTACCACAAAGAGAACATCTCTGTAATCATCACACAGTTCCAGAAGTGGGATATGGCTTGCACTCATTCTCCTCCTGCTCACTATTTCTTCCTTCCTAACAAACATAATGATAATACCAATTTCTATTATTACCCTTTAGTTTTGTTTTTATTATCCTTTACTCCTTAAATTTCATATAAATGGAAACATACAGCATCTATTATCCTTGACTCAGTTCTTTTGATCAATGTTAGGTTAGTGATAATCAAATATTTTTTTTCTTTTTTTTTTATTGTGTTAAGTTAGTCACCATACATTACATTATTAATTTTTGGTGTAGCATTCCATGATTCATTGCTTTCATATAACACCCAGTGCTCCATGCAATCCATGGCCTCCTTAATACCTGTCACTGGGCTCACTCATCCCCCAATCCCTTCTAAAACTCTCCATTTGTTTCCTGGAGTTCATAGTCTCTCATGGTTTGTCTTCCACTCCCATTTCTCCCTCTTCATTTTTTTCCCTCTCCTAATATCCTCCATGCTATTCTTTATGTTTCACAAATAAGTGAAACCAGATGATAATTGACTTTCTCTGTTTGACTTATTTGACTTAGCATAATCAAATATTTCATTCACTTCAGCTGTAGTCTTTTTCATTTTCAGACCACACAATATTCCGGTGTATAAATAATAAATATATTGTCAGTTAAACATCCGTTCTTCTGCTATTGGGTTTTTCTGAGTTTGGGGTTATTATAAAACACTGCTATGAATAATTATATGTGTCTTCAGGTTCATATATCTATGACTTTTTTGCATATGTAATACTAAGCAAAATTCTTGTCATAAGGTATGTTTCTTTGACCAGCTGATGGGTTTGTCCTTATTCCCAAAGATGAATTTTTTGTACCAAGGTTTTCTTTGTGTGATACTGATAGAACCTAAAAACTTTCTGTTAATGTTAACATTTACATTCCCAAATTTTTAACTTCAACCACGTTGTACTCTTATATTTTAGAATGTTTTTTGTAGGCAGTATGTTACCTTTTTGTTCTTTATATTTCCTTTAATTAGAGCTCTTAGTTCAGTCATAAGTACTATAACTATTGGTATAGTTTTATTAAACTCTCATCTCTCTATTTGCTTTCTATTTATCTCTCATCTCTCGTTTAATTCTCACCATTTGCTTTTTTGGAGGGTACATTACATATTATTTCATTACATTTTTTCCTTTATTGGATGAAATTCATTTACTTTTTTTATACATGCTCTTTTTCATGAATACAATTTTCTTGACTTAGTCTAATATTAATTAGTGCTTTACCTTAAAGAAGTTTAAGTATTTAAAATTCTACATTTTTACCACTACATTTCCAGATATCTGCAATTTTGTATATTTTAATTCTCTTTCTTTTGATATGTGAATGCGTACATACACACATATCCTAAGACATTGTGATTTGACATAGTAATTATTATCATTTGATAAAATTAACGTTTATTTAGATTCACCTTGATATTGACTATCTTTCTTGCTTTTCTAATCTTGCATCTGATCTAATCTTACATCTGAGATCCTTTCCTTTTTCTTGAAAAATGCTCCTTATAATTCATCTTGTCTGTTGGGAAAGATTATGTTAATCTTTATTTATATGAATGTAATTTTATATCACACGAACTCTTGACGATGTTTACCATTTTGTTTTTCTGGGTATAGCATTCTAGGTTTGTATGTACTTTGTTTAAGCACTATAAAGATACACTTGCAGGTTTTATTTTTTTAATTTCTGTTAAGGATCCAGCTCTCATTCCAAATGTTGCTTCTTTAAAAATATTCTATGTGATTTTAGCTTATTTTACATGTTACTATTGTTCCAAGTTTTTAGGGTTATCAGTAAAATAATTTGGTAATAATTTGCTTGGATCTCATATACTTCCTTAAATTTAATGTATTTTATCATTGGATACATTTCATCCAATATCTATTCACATATTGCTACTATTTCTTTCCCTCTCTTCTGAGACTCCAATTATAAATATATTCGTCTAAAATAAATAAATAAATAAATAAATAAATAAATAGATTTGTCTGTCTTGCTGTATTTTTCATGTATCTTATCCAACTGTTCTGTTTTTTTTTCATTCATTTTCTTCCATGATTCATTAAGAGTTTTCTTCTGACCCATTTTCAATGTCACTGATTCTCTCTTCTACTACATCTAAGCTGTTAAATCCTATCATTAAATTATCAATTTCAGTTTTAAAATCTTTCAGTTGCAGAATTTCTACCCTATAGGTTTTCAGTCTTTTATTTACTTAAATATAGTAAACATAATTACTTTGAAGCTTAGTCTGGCAACTTCAATATCTAGCATTCCATTGAATTGACTTCTGTTGTATTTTGTTTCTGCTGGATTTAATTCATGTATTCTTGTCACCGTGTGTTCCTGATTGTTTTTGATTAAGTATATTTGTAAATTTTTGATATGATTTGAAGAGTGGGGCTGTAGTCTCTGAAAGTGACAGTTTATATTCAGTACACATTTTCTCCTAGTATATATGCCTTTTAAATTTCAACTAAAAATATACAGAAGTTTATCAGAGAACTGCTACCTTAGCTGATCCTTAAGTCCAATTTTTATCCACCCAATTCTGTAAGGTTGTCAAAAATATGACTCCAATTGTATTCTTCTTAGAAGTCTTTAACAGTACTGGTAGATACCTCTAGGGTCAAAGTGTTTAAAATTCTAGACTCACCTTCCAGAGCCACATTTCCTTCTCTTTTTCATAGTCACAGTGAAAAGGAAATTCTTCACTGCCTTACTAGCTCTTCAAAGACTCTCCAAAAAATTATCTATCCATATCTATCTATCTATCTATCTATCTATCTATCTATCTATCATCATATATCTATATAGTCTTTATCACTTATTTATCCCAGTGACTCTAGTTATCTTTAGTAGAAGGGTTGGTCTAAATTAACCAAGTATACTTAATCAAAAATGGGCCCTTAATTGCCAAAATGCCTTTGTTTACTATTTTTCTTTGAAAGGTCAATTTTAAAATGTTCTGTTATGCTATCACACTATTTTGTGAAAAAATTATTTTTAAGAAGAATTATTCTCGTTTAATTTTTTAATTCTAAAAATAACCATGTAATTGTTAATACAACTTAAACTATTAACTTTGAAATAAGGTAAACTTAAATTATTTTTTGTTAATAATTGATTTTTTGTTATTTACTAAGATATTGTTCCCCTTTTAAGAAGATTTAAGGTGTCTTAGGATAATGAGAAACTTCTATGATTTGAAGCCAACACTATATTTTTAGGCATAACATTTACAAAGGACTTGTTTAAATATTACTTTGAAGATTTGTTTAAATAGCACTAAATTAAAAGTTATAAAATTACTAAATACTACTAAAATATCTTCCTAAAACCACCCTGTATTAGGCAGTGTTAAGCAGAATAATAATCAAAGGTGCCCATGCCATAATTCTTTGAAACCCATAAATGTGCTACCTTACATGGGAAAAGGGACCTTGTAAATATAAATAAAAGCACAGACCTTGAAGAGATTGATCTGCATTATCTGGGAGAGTCCAAACTAATTATATGAGTCCTTGAACGTAGAGCATCTTTCCCAGCTATAGTTAGAGAGATATAATGTGAGAAGGCATGAACTTTTCTTGCTGCCTTTGAAGGCAGAAGGGGGCCATGAGCCACAGACTGCAGGAATGCAGGTGGCATCTAGAAATTGGAAATAGCAAGGGAGTGAATTTTCTCCTAGAGTTTCTAGAAGGGAAAGCAGCCCTGCCAAACACCTTGATTTTTAGCCCAGTGAAACCTATGTTTGACTTCTGATCTACAGAATGAAAATATAATAATTGTGTTGTTTCAAATCACTATGTTTGTGGTAGCTTGTTATGCTACCAATAGACACTAATACAACCTCCAGAGGAGTTCAACATTTCTTTTTTTTTTTTTTTAAGATTTTATTTATTTATTTGACAGGGATCACAAGTAGGCAAAGAGGCAGGCAGAGAGAGAGAGAGAGAGGAGGAAGCAGGCTCCCCACCCAGCAGAGAGCCCGATGAGGGGCTTGATCCCAGTACCCTGGGATCATGACCTGAGCTGAAGGCAGAGATTTAATCTACTGAGCCACCCGGGTGCCCCAACATTTCTACTTTCTTTCATGCAATTATTTCTTTATATTGCTCCCATGTGATTTTTTTTTTTTTTAGATTTTTAATTATTTATTAGAGGGAGTCAAGCCTGGGGCATGGTAGGCAGAGACAGAGAGGGAGGGGGAAGCAGGCTCCCCACTGAGCAGGGAACCAGATGCAGGGCTCCATCCCAAGACCCTGGAATCATGACCCGAGCCGAAGGCAGAGGCTTGACCCACTGAGCCATCCAGGTGCCCTGCGTGTGATCTTTTTAAAAAGAAATAAGGTAGCTACCAATAGTCTGCACTCATATAAAGTAAATAGATCATGTTATACTTAACTCTATTTGATGGAAAGTGAGGCTAGAAATTTAAGTGAGTTGTCTAAGATAACACAGCTATCTGTGTTTTTGGTGCTTATGGCTCCAAAAAGTCAGGCTTTTAACACCTACCTCATACTACCTTCCTTCATTTTAAATTCTTTTTTTTTTTTTTTTTTTTTAAAGATTTTATTTATTTATTTGACAGAGAGAAATCACAAGTGGGCAGAGAGGCAGAGAGAGAGAGGAGGAAGCAGGCTCCCTGCTGAGCAGAGAGAGCCCGATGCGGGACTCGATCCCAGGACCCCGAGATCATGACCTGAGCCGAAGGCAGCGGCTTAACCCACTGAGCCACCCAGGCACCCCTCATTTTAAATTCTTGATCAAAATCCTTTAGAGACTTCACAACTCACATAGAACTGAATTTGAACTGCTGACCATGGATACTTTATCTGTTATCTGCCTATCTCATACTTCTCTTGATTACTTTGTTTCAACTAAAATGGCCTAACCCATCTCCCACCTTAGAGCTTTTGCATTCACTATTTAGAGGCATGGAAGACTATTTCTTCAGATCTTTGCAAGTTGAATCCTTCTTACCCTTTAGCTTTCTGGCTCAAATGGACCATACTCAAGGAGGCTTCCCATGGCCAGTCAATCTAATAGTTACTTGGCCATACTTACGTAGTTTAATTTTCTTCTTGGATTTTTTCTGTATTAGCACTGACTTTTAAATTTATTTTTCAGTTTATGTATTTTCTCTCTTCTCACTAGAAAGAAATCTCCACAAAATGTGGGATCATGCATCTCTTGCTTACTTCTGTATTCACCAAACTGGAATAGTGCCTGGCACACAAAGGGCACATATTTTTTTTTTTTGAATGAATAAATGATCTCATGCACACTCATAAGCATTTCAGTGCACTTTCTTCAGTACTTGAGGAAGAGATGGGGCTCTAGGAATTACACAAACAGCTTTTTCATTTGCTTTAATTTCAATCAATAATTGCAGAAATTGCATATTATTATAAGGCTTTTCAAATATATTTACAGTATTTTGAATACCTGCACTTTCTATTTAAGGTGGATAGATTAGAAGGCAGATATAATTTTCTTTCTTAAGAAAGGCCATGAACAGGACTAAATTATCCTACAAAAAACCAGGGCTCAAGTTACCTGAAAGGAAGAGAGAGAGAGAGGGAGAAAGACAGGGAGAGAATGTTGATTTAACAGTAGCTGCCAGGCCACAGGAGAGAAATGTCAAGAAAATTTCATTGAGGTATGCACAATTTCATTCCTTTTCTTTGTCTCCCCACCCCTCAAAAATACTCAATAAAAGCCTGTTTATTTCAAAATATTTTAAGAGTTATGTTTCGGTTTTGATTTGTTTTTTAATTTTTTTTCTATTTTATTTTTTTAAATGTAATTGACCTTTTTTTTTTTTTTTAAAGATTTTATTTATTTATTTGACAGACAGAGATCACAAGTAGGCAGAGAGGCAGGCAGAGAGGGAGAGAGGAGGAAGCAGGCTCCCTGCTAAGCAGAGAGCCTGATGTGGGGCTTGATCCCAGGACCTTGGAATCATGACCTGAGCTGAAGGCAGAGACTTTAACCCACTGAGCCATCCAGGCACCCCTTTTTTTCTATTTTAATTATTATTCTTCTAACATTTGAGACTGGACTGCATAAGAGTCAAATGCTATATGAGTAAGGCTGTGCATCTAGGCTCCATTAAGCTTATATTTGCTTCTGCACAATTTATCACATATGTTATTAATAAAAAACAAAAAACAAAAACAGAACCAAAATTCTTTAGAGAGTCTATTTCAGTAACTAAAGAATGTTAGAACATAAGTGTAAATCTTCCAAACACAGTATAGTCTCCAGTGCTTTGGTTAATCAAATGTTCCAGTTATTTTATCAATCATACACATAATATACAGACATCTCATTTCATTTCCAAGAAAAAAAATCCAAAAATCAGAATAAATTAGAAATTCTAAAACCATATTGCTGAGTCTGTGGGAGATGGAGAAAAGACCTCAGGAATAAGCTACAAAGGTCTAACTATAGCTGTCATTTATAGGCCAGAAGTATAGATGGAAGGATTGGTATAGGCATTTCCAGTAATTACCTTATTTATACATATATGTAAGTTAACATTATATATACATAAAAAGACTTGTTTTAAGTTTTAATTACCATTCTCCGACCTACTATCTGTCTGCCCAGGCCAATCATTTATTTGAATGAGTTAAGAACTGAGACACAGCCAAGTCAACAGTCCATATTCTACATGACTTACAGGGTTGTTGTGAAAATAACAAAGATCGTAGATATGACAGTGCTTGGTAAATTGTAAGGGATTATGTGATTCTAAGGTTTTTGTGACATACCAGTTAAAAAATAGGCAACTCTACATAATAGAATACTAGGTAAAACAGTTTATTGCACTCATTAAGTATAAAATAATTCATTAAGTATAAAATAATACTGTGTCCAGTACTATACTAAATGCTTTATAGATGAGTTCATTTGATTCTCCCCAAACCCTAAATAGTAGGTAACACACCGATGTGCAAACAGATGGAGTCTACATGAGGACATATTTTATCATAAGTCATCGATATAGATTGGTTTAATTTTTATGAAAAAAAAAGAAAAAAAGAAAGAAAGAAAAAGTTAAAAAATCCCATCCAGAGGTGCCTGGGTGGCTCAGTGGGTTAAACTCTCTCTGCCTTCTTCTGAGATCATGATCCCAGGGTCCTGGAATCCAGCCCCGTGTCAGGCTCTCTGCTCAGCAGGGAGCCTACTGCCTCCTCTCTCTGCCTGCCTCTCTGCCTGCTTGTGATCTCTGTCTGTCAAATAAATAAATAAAATCTTGAAAAAAAATCTCATCCAATTCTATCAAATTAAGATAGCATTGGTATTAAATTACTTCTCAAAGTTTCAGGAATTTTGAAGTATTTGCCTGGATCAACTGAGACAGTCACTTTAGATGAGCCACATGTATTCAAACAAATATTTTTTTAAGACTTGCTATATGTCAGATACTGGGCCATGTTGGTTATTAAGATAAGCACAAGTTCTGTCTTCATGAGGCTATTTAGCAGCTGATGATTAAAAGTTAAAATAATAATGATAGAAAACTATAAAATATTTTTATATTAAGGAAGTTTTATGATTGGAGAGATGAAAAGTGCTAAGGAAGCAGAAGAGAAGGATCTAACCTATTCTTGAAATGTCTCCCTAAAAAAGTCCAGGTTAAGTCAGCTATAAAGTGAGAGGTGGGTGATATGCATTCCTAGCAGCAGAGGTAATGTATAGAAAATTGGACTGATGAGAGTATAGGAAATTTGAGGAGCTTGGTATATACTCAGACATTGCCAGAGGATGGGGAGCGAGGAGGGATGAGTGACTTTAAGATGTTAAAGAGACATGCAGAGGAAAGATCATTGGAGCCTTATTGGTCTAAGAAATTGGTATTTAGCCACCCAGGTGGCTCAGTCACTTAAGCATCTGCCTCTGGCTCAGGTCATGATCCCAGGATCCTGGGATCGAGCCCTGTATCCCCGTATCCAGCTCCCTGCTCAGCGAGAAGCCTGCTTCTCCCTCTCCCTCTGCTGCTCTCTCTGCTCCTGCTTTCTCTGTCTCTCAAATAAATAAAATCTTTTTTAAAAAAAGAAATTGGTATTTATTATTAAGGTAATAGGAATCTATTGGAAGTTTTTAAGCAGAGGAAAGAGATGGTACCATACGTGATTTATAAAGACTGCACAGCTGGTTGAAAAATAAATGAGAAGAAATGTACTGGATAGAAATGTACCCTTATAAAGCTGGTATACAGGGGGCACATGTTAGTGATAGGTGAGGGTATTGGAATGGAACACAAAAGAGTGGATTGACCTGAGAGCTATTTAAGAAATGGAATGACAGGATGAGGTGTTCTATTGGTGCAGCAGAGACTCCTGAATTCACTTTTTAGGGAGTATTACCCCTAAAAATACCCCTGCTCTAGCTGGGAAGAGCTCCCTTGACCAAGGCTGTACCCCTTCCTAGGGTGGCCCTCATCTAATGATCAATCAATCTGAATATGCAAATGTTCATTCAAGAATAACCATAGGATATCGGCTGAGGGGTCCTACATCTCAACCCAGCTTTTCCCTCTACACAATCCTGTTTCCATCTCTTCCCTTCCACAGCTGTTGATCCCAAGAGCACTTCCTACTAAACTTGTGAGCACTGATTACTGCCTCAGAGTTTCATTCCCAGGGAACCCAATCTGTAGTGGTTGGCTAAGTACTTGGTGCGTGTAATGAAGAATGATAATTCATAGACTACTAGGCTTATGTCTTGAAAACTGGGTAATAAAGATAGGGAATCCCAGAGGGATAGCATATTTTAAGCAGTAAGAAGTTGTATGTGTCAATGTGACACGTAAGTGAAGCTATTCAGGTATCTCTGAATTTCTCAGATTTGCATCCTGGAAGATGAACCTTAGAGGTTGAGGAAAAAAGGGAGTAAGTAAGGGAATTAAAGAATTGACTAGAGTGTTTGAAATCATGACTGAGTAGGTGGGAAAATAAATAGACTAGACTATGGAAATATAAGCTCTAAACTCTTCTGTGAGGAACCATAATTCAGCACATGTTTTGCATGAATTCTTATAAAAAAGAAAGGAGTTAAGAAACGGTATCACGGTATGCTACTTTTTAACATGAAACATAAAGTTCAATTTGTTGGTGAGGATATTTTCTATGCTACACTCTCTGCCTGTCTTGGGATCAGCTGAAAATGTTTCTGCAGAGCTCAAATTTAACCAGTTAAGAGGGATTGTGAAAGTATTTCAGCACATTTGACAGAAATCTAACAAAAAGAATGATTCTTAAAATAAATATCTCTGGATGAAAAAAATATTATAGTAGAGTGGAAGTTTAATCCTGTCTTTTAAGGTCAAGAGCACAGTTTGGCTTTTGTGTGATCCTCAATTCAAAACATCTGTCCTTATTAATGATGTGGTAAAAAGGATCATGTAAGATTTGGCATCAAATGATTGGCTATCATAAAAGCCAACAAATAAGACACTCTTTAGGCGCTTCTTTGGATCTGCTTTGCAGAGAAATAAATCCATCTTTGCTGTGCTGAAAATTGCCTGGTCAGAAAAATTGTTGCTGAATAGAAAACTATCTGTCACTCATGACTTATTTTTTATTGACCAGAAGCAAAATTATAGATCCAATTCTCTAATGCAGGGAAAACCAAGTAAGACTTGTGGCTGAGAATACTTGAGTGAACAGAATGTAGATTTTCCAGTTTATTTGAGAAGATATTAGATCCACCGAAGATAGAGAATATAATTATGGGTCGAACAGAAGCTCAGAATCAACCACATGGCATTTATTAATACAAAAAATATTTATCTGCCTACCGCAGGAAAGAATTGACATAGGCTATATTCATACAGTTTTGGGAAATAGAGAGTTTCTGTGCCAGATTATCTGTTTGCCCCTCTAGAGCTTCTGCTGCCCTTTCACAACCTGTGCTCTTTCCAGGAGAATGACCTTAAGTGCTCCATCAGCTGGCTCCTTGTCTTCTAGCATTCACTTGGTTTTGACCAATAGAAGGCACTTCCAGGAGATTCTGTGAGAGGGAAGTCAAGTCAGGGTTTTATTTTCCCAATCACTCTTCCTCAGAGGTTGTTAGGGCTCTCCATATGGCAGGTCTTAGCTTCCGTCAGGTGGCCTTTCTCCCTCTACCCAAAACTGCTCTTTACTCCTTCAGGACTTGGGATGGTGGCAGTACTCTGCTGTTACTATACCTAGGGTACTGAGCTAGCTCTTATGGTTTCCCTATACCAGACTCACAGCTTTGCCAGGAATCCACTTTTGAAACCCCCTTTCCGGTTACTCAATTTGTGCCATTTTTTCCCTGCAGAGACTCTAAACTGAACCCCTCAAGCAAAGGTTAATACATGATTAATTGTTCTTCAATCTTTCTCAAAATATTGGCATCAGAAGTAGGATTTAATCAACCTTAAATGATTCTGTTAAAGTCTTCTATAACCTTGTAGTTAGGCTTCTAAATGTATACATTCCTTATAATTGAGAATTTATTTTTTAGTGCCTAATGTGTGCATGGAACTGGGCACAGAGATGAATCAAACACTAAGTCAACTTTCAAGGTGCTGGCCATGAAAAGAAAACACAGAGCATATTAGAAACGTGGATAACAGGCTTTGGAAAATTAACACATACACCATTTTTATGATTTCTAATTTTATATTTGATTTTATTTTCAACATTTCTTTTGAATTCTTCATGTAGTCTACATTTGGTTTGTTTTATGCACTTTTGTTTTCATAGTCTGGTAATTTAGAGAGCTATGTTTGTTATGATTGCAAATGATCACAATCATTTCTTTACCTAATAATGTTTCTCAGTTTATAAACTTGGCATATTATCTATTGTCTCCTTGCTTTAAAGAATAAGAAATTTGTGTACATATGTCTTCCTACTTCCTCTGCTGGTTTCCATTATTTCAATTTTTATTGTGTGGTATTTATACAGTGTAAAGATTTACAACTTTACATTCTCCTCAGTAACCATAATTTTCAAAATGGTTTAATGTTATTTATATTTAAAATGATTTAGTGTTCACAGAATTTTCTTTTATAGCATAACTTCTGCCATTTAGAGTTATTTTGGGTCATTGCTTATTTTGGTGGGTTTTGATATTAATAACTTTTACATGTTCTTTTTATAGTCTAAAGATACCTTTTAGTATTGGGTATTGCAAATATCTCCTTGCTTTTAACTTTTTGTTAAAGATTTGTGTATCATAAACACAAATTTCAAATTTCAATGTAATCAACTTTATCAACTGCTTATCCTATGATTTATACTTTAAAAATTAGAAAAGATCCTTTTTATTAGTTTTATAATTTTATTTTTCATGTTTAATACTTAAAAACACACCTGGAGTTCTGAGAGTATTTTTTACCAGATGGTGAACCAGTATCCACAACCCTACTAAGGAGAGCATGTTTTCCTTTCTGCTTTGTGTTAATAACTAATCTTTATTGAGTACTTACCCAATGCCCATTGTGTTCTGAGTGCTTTACTCAACTAATCTTTACAACAACCCTATTAAGGAGATACTTTTTTGGGTTTAAAATATCTATTTTTAAAATTTTACTGGGGTATAATTAACATGTACAGTTTATAAGGTTTATAAAAATGTTCACTGTGGTGATCTGATACACACATACACTGTGGAAGGATTCCTCCCATCTTTTACCACACACATCCACCGCCTTGCATTAAGTTACCTTAGGAACATTAGGCTAAGTGAAATAAGTCAGACAAAGAAAGACAAATACTGGAGCACCTGGGTGGCTCAGTGGATTGAGCATCTGCCTTTGGCTCAGGTCATGGTCTCACGGTCCTGGCATGGAGCCTTCCATAGAGCTCTCTGCTCAGCAGGGAGCCTGCTTCCCACCCCCCTCTCTGCCTGCCTCTCTGCCTACTTGTCATCTCTCTCTCTCTCTGTCAAATAAATAAATAAAATCTTAAAAAAAAAGACAAATACTGAATGATATCTTTTATCTATGGAATCTAAAATTTAAAAAAAAAAGGTCAGAATAGAAAAGTAGTTGTCAGGGGCTTGGGGGTGGGGGAATTAGGGACCATTTGATAAAAGGGTATAAACTTTCGGCTCTAAGATTAATAATGTTTGGGGATCTAATGTGTAACACAGTGTCTATGGTTGATAACACTGTATTACATAATTGGAATTTGTTAAGAGAGAATTTAAATGTTCTCACTAAAGTAAATGAATAGATAAATAAATAAATAAATGTACTATTTTAATTTCCTATTTTACAGAAGAAGAAACTCAGGCATAGAAAGGTAAACAACTAGGTCAAGGTCACATACCTATTAAGTACCAGAACCATGTTTTGGGTGCAGGCAATGGGTTTTCATTTTCCATACTTTTAGCCCCTCCATTACACTCATTTTTACTCCGTATGTGCAGGAGTATTACTCGAAGCTCTCCGGGTGTTTTGTTTGGGTTTTTTGTTTGTTTGTTTGGTGGGGTAGTTATTTGTATTTGTAGTGGTCCCACAATATTTTTTTGTTACTGTGTCTCGCAGTGTATTTTATAATCTAGCAGGTTGAGTCTTTGTTCACTTTCCAAACTGAAATAACCATCCGTGGACATTATTCTTCAAGATAAAATTTTCAGTAGTTTTCCTTAGTTTCTCAAAACAAAAACAAAACAAAACAACAACAAAAAACATTTTTGGAGTTTGATCCAAATTTGTGTTGGATTTATAGATTAATCAGAGGAGGCATTATAGATCTTTGTAATGTTAAAATTTCCATCCATAAACATGAAATTAATCTCTGAATTTAGCTCATGTTTTATGTCCTTTATATCCTTTAATATAACTAAAATTTTTTCTCCATAAGTTTCTTGTGCAAGGTAAATTCTTTGTTAGATGAATTCCTATCTCCCCCTTCCCCACTACTGTGAATTGCTTCTAATGTATACTCCAGTTAGATATTACCATATAGATAAATGCTTATATTTTGTATGTTGACCCTGTATTTAGAATCCCAAGTGAACTCTCTTATTTTTTTTTTATTATACTGAGTTTTCTATGTACTTAATTCTATCATCTGTACATAAAGACAGCTTAGTCTCTCTTCTTTTCCTTAAATCACCTATTAGTTTTTTTCAATCATAGGCCTGTGTAACCAGGCCTTTTCATTATATTTCTGATCTTTAAGATAATATGTCTAACTAAAGATATTTCATGAGTCATGAAATTTCCCATAAGTTTTTGATCAAATTAAGGAAGTTCCAGTCTAGTTCTAGCTTTTTGTTCTATTTCCAAATATAAATGCTTGTCAATATTTATCAAATGCTTTGTTTGTATCTATCAACTGTTTGATTTTTTTCCTTCACTAATGTGATAGATCATCTGAATTTCTGAATTAAATCTACTGAACAAAGTATGTTATTTGTAAGACACTTTTGCTTTTGATTACCAGACATTTTATTTAGGACTTTGACAACTATATTCATATATGAAAGATACCTATGATTTTTGTGCTATTCTTATTCTAGTTTGGGGCTTAGTTTTATATGGCCTCATTAGCTTTCCCTCTATTTTTATTTTTTTTATACAGTGTGCTAAAGCAAGTTTATGAGAATTAATTATACTATTTTCATTTGGAGAGGTTTTTTGGAGGATGGGGAAGAGTTGTCCTATGATTCCCATTTTAGTTTTTTAAAATGATTATTGGTTGTGGCAGGTTTTTAGATTTTGTGTCAATTTTTCCATTGTATAGCTTTCTATTATGTCCATCTAGGTTTTTAAATTTTGCAAATTTTCATTGAAACCTATTATCATATTATTGATGATATTCCTTTACTAACATATAAAATAATAAAATTATCAGGAATATTTTGCTTTTATGTTTCCATTATTACATTTTTTATGTTAAAATTTATATTTATCTTTGAGATTTATATTTATTTATAAAACCTTTAATGTCCTGTATATATCTGCTATGACAACATTCATTATCTTTTTTCCTTCTTTTATCATTTGGGATTTGTAAATTTTCTTACCCCCTTCCCTGTTTAATCTGTAACTTTAATGTGTTAAAGGGAGCCAGGGATCCTTGTCAATTTGCCACATTGAGCAACATCTCTCTTAATGTAGATATTTTTCTTTCCATGGGTGTATTTTTCTCTTCTTCAGGAATACCAGTTATATCTAGATTGGATTTGCTTTTCATTGCTGTGTCTTTCAGCATTTTATTCACTGTCTTGCCCATTTAGTATTGCATGTCTACATCTGCCCCCTACTTCCTTACTTCAGTTTTCATGATATCAATCATATGGCTTGCAAATATTAATGTATTTTCAAATTTTAGTAATGCTTTTCATTGGGATTTTTGAATGGTCTTCCTGATCTCTTCTGGCTTACCTTTCATCTTCCACTGTCTTAACTTTTTTTCTTTCTCTTGTGTTATTCTTTAAAGTCTCTTTGCAAATTATTTATGTTTTCTTTTATTATAATGAACTCAGAAATTTATTTTAGAAAAGTTCATTTTCCAGCAGCATTCTTTATTTCATGTTATTTACTTGTTTTATTACCTTTTTAAAAAAATGTAAATCCTATGTTGCATACTTCATACTTATTGTGATGTCTCAATGTTGGCAATACCTTCCAGATTATTCACTCAGTGGCATAGCAAAGGGCTGGAAGTGGGTTTGATAGTCAGTGAGAGCTAGTGCACATTTTTAGAATATGTTTTCATGTTATTTGTGATGTATTCTACTCTGAATATGTTTCATTTGAGTCCTCTCTAGGTATGCAGATTGTTAGTAAGGACATTATTTTTCAACGAAGCATCCTAGTTCAGAGTTCTCTCATTTATTTAATGAATATCTTAGCTCAGAGTGACGTAGCTGAGTTAAGCTGAAGATGTTTATCTTTTCTCTCCTTTGGCTTCACCTTCCCTAATTCTCTACTGAGTAGGGAGTGAGTAGGAAATCGATTTTCTTCTTTTGAGGCTCACTGATATATATGTTATATGTTATATATCTGTATATATAATATATATAGATATAAATATATAGATATATAGACATCTATCTATGTTTTCATTACTCAAACAAAAGAATCTTGATTATGTTATTTAGGAAGTTCTCACAAACTTTTAGTGAAATCTGTACATTGCCTAATTCTAAATGTGAGTATCTCTTCTGTTGTTTTCTTCTGATTTGGTTCAAATACTGAAACATTTTGCAAGGGTTCTTCCTAGCGTGTGGTTTGGCAAAATCATCACTTCCTGGTTTTATTAAAGAAGAGACATATGCATTTCTTTTTGTGGTAAGGGTTGAATTCCTTTGTGTATTTTCTTATAACATATTCTTAATATAAAAAAAAAACAGCACTAGTATATCTGCATAAATATTTTTGTCTGAACTGAGAGGATTCAGAATTTATATTAATTAAATCAGATCTACTTTCAAATTTGCCTTTTTAATTACCCCCCACGTCCCCTTTTTCATTCCAAAAATGAGTGTAGAAGTTTATTAATAGTTTTAGGAAGATTCGGTACCATATTTCACTTTAACTTTTTCTTAAAACTTTAAGTTAATTAACTGTGTTTGTGTTTACTAGCTGACAATTCTTTAGCACTTATAATATGCTGCAAACTACATTAATGGTGCATCACACATCAGCTTATTTAATTTTAACAACTACCTCATAAGGTGTATACTGTAGTTAATTCCAATTTACAAGTGAAGAAATTAAGGCATAGAAAGATGAAGCTATTCCCTTAATGTCACACAGTTAATAAGCAAAGTACCTGGGTGATAATATTTGCTAATCAAGAAGGATTCTTGCTGGTTATTGGCATTTACAGCTATAATTTATAAACTTAAATTAGTATAATTGCATTCTTATTTTCAATATTTCAGAGTTCCAATGATTTTTTTTTAAATTACAATCACCAATTTGTAGACAATCAACAAGAATGCATCTTAGAAACCGTCAGACCCAGTTCCTTGATTTTGCAAGTGAGGGAAACAAGCCAGAGATCCCTGTCTTGTGCTGAACCATCTATCCTTGCTGCTCCGTCCGTGGTTCTTTGAGATAACCAAAGCTTCTGCAATTTGTGAATCACTTTGAGATACATAAGTGTTGAGAAATAAAATCCATCTGTCCGTCCATCCATCCATCTTTCCTCCTCCTTTAAACACTGTAATAAAAACGTCGGCTAGATGGTATATGTAAAAATCAGGAGATAATTTTGACCTAAGGTGTAGTCTAAATGTACTTTCATAAAATAATTTGCTATCTCCTAAATATCTGTATACTCCAAAACTTTTTTAATATGATTTAAAGTGAGCAAGTGTGCCTGCCTAGACCAAGAAATAAAATTTTTAAAATAATTCAGGATCATAATTTTTTTCTCTTCTGTATATAGTTAATGCATGCTAAGTTCCAGGCATTGTCAAAGGACTAACTCACAGCAGTGAACAGTGCTGCTTTTAAGGCTCAGCCCCCATGGAATTTGCAGATATAAAAGGAAATAAACTAAGATTTAATAAAAAGCATGCAGGGAGGGCCAGGAAGGGAATGGAGTGATGAGGCTAGTCGTGGTTTTTAAGTGAGTTAGTGAGGAGAGGCCTCTCTAAGGAGGTCTATATGGAGACTTCAGTGAAATGATGAATTGAAACATTGAACAATCCAAGGGAAGAGCTTTTCAGGCAGAGCATCAGCTGGGCGAATTTGAGGGGGAGCAGTGATTGAAGTGGGTGGAAACTGAAGTCATCATGAGGGCGATGGGGGGAGATGCTATCATATCTCTAGCTAGCTCACATAGAGCTTAGCAGAACCTCACAAGGAGGGGGATACATTCCCTCTCCTTGCAAGGAGAGGGAAGGGTAAGGGCTAGCTCACACAGAGCTTAGCAGAACTTCACAAGGAGAGGGATACATTCTAAATGTGACTGAAGCCCTAGAGCATTATAAGCCTGGAAATGGTATGATTCATGTGTTTAAAAGATCACTCTATTGCTGTTTGGAGAAGAAGATATGAGAATAAGAAAGGAAATCAAATTGTTTGACAGAACAGCATTCAAGACTATAAAGTCACAAATTGTAAATGGACAATCAAGTCAAGCTGAACAAAATAACTGTTTTAACTAGACACTGCTTATTGCCTTCTAATTCTCATTAAACCTCACTGGAATATAGTTCGGTATATTCTGCACATTCCAAACCTATGTAAGAGAAGGGAACTCGGAATTTTATGTAAAGGACATTTACTTTGAGCTGCTATGTCCTGTGCCACCACTTCTAAATAGATTGGTTCCTCTGCCCTAAAATATAGTCTGATATAGTCTGGCCTAGGGCACCAAAATCATACCATTTAAGTTTAAATCCCAGTATTATTTGCCAGCTTTGCCTCTGGCCAGTTCCATAACATTTTTCAAGTTACTTAAGTTTTTTCAGGTTCCTTATGGATATAATTAATAGTACCCACTTATTAAGGTTGCTTTGATGATTAAAGACTCTATGGAAGGATTTTTAACAAAGAATTTAATGCAGAAAAATACGCAATAAAGGGTGCTGGTCAGTTGCTGTGTTGTTTTTCACTCTGATCCCACCAAACATTTTTTACATTATTAGTCTTTTCCTAGCTCTATCTGTTTCCATGACTTTATATTTGCTTGTAGGAATATGGGTTGAGAGTTAATTTTATGGGATAAATTGAAAAATAACTTAGTAATGAAGATTTCAACAAAAATGTTCTCCAAGATTAAGCTTGAGTATATGTGAATTTATTAATTCATTTCTTTAAAAAAAAATAACAGAAAACACTTATGTCAACAACAGTAAGTTGTTGCATGGGCAGGAAGAAATATTCAAAGAACAAAGAAAAAAGGAATATGTTTAAAAATTGCTTTCTGATCTGCATAAATTAATATGCAAATAATACACAAATCTTAAAATTTAGGTATGATTCTTTAAGAGTTAATTTGATGTCAGATGAAGCTATAGAATTCGGAGTATGAATGACTTTCAATTAGAAAAATTCGAAATGAATAAAAGAATTAGAAAAACTCTGAATTAATTTCTTTATTTTACTCCTTAGTATCCTCTATTGTGGAAAATGGAACTACAGAACTTACCTCTTACTCTAATTTAGCACAGCCATGATAAGAAACTTACTGTCTTTGTGTGTTTGTACTTTAGAAAAACATATTATCCTCTTTATTTTTTAATTTCTTACAGATTTTATTTATTAGAGAGAGAGAGAGCAAAGGAGAGCACGAGTGGGAAAGAGCAGGAGAAGCAGGCTCCCTACAGTCAAGAACCTGACACCGGGTTCCATCTCAGGATCCCAGGATCATGACCTGAGTCAAAGGCAGATGCTTAAATGACAGAGGCATCCAGTCATCCCAAGATATCCTCTTTAATTGGCTTTTATTTTTAATTCAAGTGCAATTATGTTAGTTTCAGGTGCACAATATAGTGATTTAACAAATATATACATTACAAAATACCACAATAAGAGTAGCTACCTCTCTATCAACTGCTCTTGCTATGAGGAAAAGTCCCTTCTCTGTGGAATCATTACTCTGAAGCAACATATTCTTAAACAGTCTCAGGTTTTTCTGAAAATTCTCATGGGAATTTATGTTTCAAGTTTAAAAAAACAGAACAAAACTTTTCAGGCTCATTATTTTGAAAAATGTAGCCATACAGATGGCTTGAACATAAGTGCAAAAAAAAAAAAAAAAAAAAAAAAAAAGGGAAGAGAAAGGAAGAGAAAAGATTAAATTTGCAATAAGTATTTACCATTTCAAACGGGCAATTTATAACTTTAGCAGATTATAAAAGAACAAATAAAAATAGGATTATACTCTAGTTGGTAAAAAAAAAAAATCATCCTCTGTGGTATTTATTGCTGTGACTTGCTCCTCATCTCAATCCTTCCAAGATAAGAAATTGATTTGACTTTGAGTAAGTTCGAATCCAAATCAAGCTGGATGATACATGGTCAAATAATTGAGTGAATCTAAAATTTGACTTATTTAGCTATAAATTATCAAAACAATCTTTGCCTCATTTATTGTTCAACATGGCATTTTAAATCCACGAAGCGAAATAGTAGAAGCTAGTAAGCTGGGAAACTCAGTGTGAAGCCATTTCCTTCCAAGTTTTTCTATCATTTCTAGGTACATACATAGACAGGGCTTGTAAAAGGTGCCTGTTTACATTTGAATAAATATCCCTAGAAGGCTACTTGATTCATTTTATTCCTTCCGTATTTTCCTCTCATACTTGAAATACATTAAGGGTGTTAAACACAACTGATGAACTACTGAACTCTACATCTGAAACTAATGATGTACTCTATGTTGGCTAATTGAATTTAAATAAAAAATTAAAAAAAAGAAATCTATCACTGTAAAATGATTTTATTAGAATTCAAATAATTTGGTTGCTTTTTTCTTAATCAGTGAGAATATTAATGATTAAATGATTAAATATGTGTTAGAAATTATTCACAGTTTTCTTTCAAAAGTTTATTTACCTTACACTTGACCAAAAAAAAAAAAAAAAAAAAAAAAGAATTTGCCTCATTTAATAGTTGCTATACCAGAACTAGAGGTTGAGATGCTATATTCTTATAGATCCACACATTTATATAGGTACATGTATGTGTCATTAAGCTTGGTATGATCTGGGGTGCAGTTGAAAGAACACTGGGTATAGGAAAGTTGTGTTCTATTCTTAGCTCTGCGGTCAATTTCTTTATAACCATATTATCCACTTCCTCCTTAAGTCTCAGTTTTCTCACATGAAAAATAGAGAGTGGGTCAGGTGGTATCTGAATCCATTCCTGCTCTTAACTCTATATAATTATACTGCGGAATTGCAAGAAAAATGATCAAATAAGATTTGATTTTGTTTCCTTGAAAATTCAGTCGGCATAATTTTATATTGAATATACAAGATTTAAAGTTAGCAGGCAATTGCCTGGAACATTTAGCACACTGTTTTAGCTATCAAATATACATGGTGAGATTTTCCTGGAATAAAATCTGCTTAAATAAATTTCCAAATCACTCTATGGGATTCTAATCTGATGTCCATAAATTATTATACAGACCTAAGTGTTTAAGAGTCCAAGTTATTTTTACAAGTTGAGTTGACATTCAAAAGTATGCGATGCTCACAAGCCAGTCAGCTCAATGGACAACAGCATGCACAGAACTGTTATTAACCCTTTTTATTCACTGTTCAGACCACCAAAACACTTGCATCCTAAATGTTGTGCTTGACATTATAAGCCAATTTAGAAATCTTTAACTAGCAGAAATAATGACTGTCCTGGCGAAGACATAAAAGTTAAATGGGTTTCCTCATAAAATCACTTTCTAGGGTTGACATGTTCTGGCACCCAGAGACCTACCGTATAAACTGACAAGCAAGACTAACTAGGTGTTAAGGATTGTTCCAAAAAGATATCCAGCCCAAAACATTCCAACTAATTGAAGAACAAGAACCAGGTAACTTCTCTGCTATTCCTGAAATTACATTTTTATTGTTTGAAAGCTTATTAAAAAAAAGAATTTGCCTCATTTAATAGTTGCTATACCAGAACTAGAGGTTGAGATGCTATATTCTTATAGATCCACACATTTATATAGGTACATGTATGTGTCATTAAGCTTGGTATGATCTGGGGTGCAGTTGAAAGAACACTGGGTATAGGAAAGTTGTGTTCTATTCTTAGCTCTGCGGTCAATTTCTTTATAACCATATTATCCACTTCCTCCTTAAGTCTCAGTTTTCTCACATGAAAAATAGAGAGTGGGTCAGGTGGTATCTGAATCCATTCCT
>NC_081558.1:106905057-106926095 GCF_022355385.1 Mustela nigripes
ATTATCCATTCTTATTACAGATCTGTAATCTGTGTATGGTACAGTCATTTCAGAGTCCTGAGGGGAATCAGAAAGAATGAGTACTATACCAGTTACTTTCTCGTTTCCCAAATATGGGACAGAATTATAAGGTAAAACAAACCTAGACAATAACGTGAAAAAAACTGGCCCCCTTTCCAAGGGGAGTTCCAGTTCATGTTGCCCTAACTGACCAACAGCGTCTTCTGGAAAAAAAAAAAAAAAGTTTTTTTTGTTTTTTGGGTTTTTAGTTGTTTTTTTTTTTTAATTTGGGCTTTGTAGAGGTTCTAGACAATTATTAAATCTTTGAGAGTATCACTTTAATTGATGATGTATATAAGGACAAAGTGGCATGCTTAAAGTTAAACACTAAGTTTAATAATCAGAGTTGTAATTTTATCTTGCTTTGATGAGGCATTGCAGGGCCCCTATAATAGGAGTCATTGCCTAAGACTTGCATAGACCTGGACAAATGCATGTGGTCCTGTTATTCCTTCCAGCCCATTGTCCTGGTGCTTTCAGGTCACTAGCTAATCTCTGAATTTCTCTTTGGATGGGACTCAGGTATCCAAATTTAGTAGATTTACCCATGTCCTTTTCCAAATCTCCTCTAGGTTGATCCTTCTCACTTATGTCCTAACTAAAGAGAGCTTTCAGCTTATTGTCCATCATCAGGAGAGGGCTCAGCTCTTAACACCTCATAAAAATAATTTGCCTTCGTGCTGAAGTAAAGGAGCACCAGTCCTTAGAAACACAACAACATATCTTTTCTCTGAGGAGAAGAGAAAGATAATTTCTTTCATGATCTCCTCCTCTGCAAATACAAAACTAGGCTGAGATACAATGATAAGGAATTAGCAAATTGTAGAGAACAAGGAAGTCTTTCCAAGCACAGGGAATGGTATATGTGAAAACTCTAAGACTAGTATGTGAGAAGCAAAAAGGAATCTACAAATGGTTAAATCAGGGAAAGTGAGGGCAAGTTAGAAGGAAGTAAGATTAGAGGAATAGTATACAAGGTCAATAGTATACAGCATCATTCAGAGCCTTGTAGAAAGAGTAACGGTTTATATTTTAGCTTAAATGAGATGGAAAAATATCAAGGGCTTTAAGAATATAGAGTAGTGATAGGAGATCACTTGTAATTTTAAAAGATAAGCCCCAATGTTGCAGAAAATTGATAAAAAGGATGGGAAATAGAAGAGGGATCAACCCTTAGGAGGTCGTTGTGTAAGTCCTGGTGAAAGGCTTACAGTAGGTTCAAAAGACAGAAGTGAATGTGTTGAAAACAATATATGATGATATTCACAAAAAATACACAGTATGTTTCTATATGAGTAAAGCAACCCATTATAACATCAGAAATAGGGAACATAATATTCAACATAATAGTTGAAGAATTATGAAAAGGAGGAAAAGAAATGTCATTGAAATGAGACTAGAGAAAATCATAACCCCAAAACATGTAAGAGGATAATTTCGAGGCAGTCGGAAGTTGGGTATATTCTGGTAAATTAGACACTGAATAGTTTTATAGAGTGCTCACTTTAATGTACACTTACTAACATGGAGGCAATACAAAACAATATCCCTACTCTGTGTAAGAATACTTTAAATATTTTGTATAGTAGCAAAATCTGTTGGAAAAGCCTAGTTGTCCACTCAAAAGAAAATATATTTGGACAATAATGTGTATTTATATCATGGAATAGCATATAATATTTAAAATGACTGATGTATATAAAATAGCTAGATATTGAAATGCAATATTGAATAAAAAAAGATGCAAACAATATATATTGTAAAATGATAGTTGTATAATTTAAAAGACACACTATATATTATTTATGGATATACACCTAGGTAAAAGTAACTAAAAGTGGCTTGAAGAAGGGGCATTTGGGTGACCCAGTCAATCAAGCTTTGGAATCTTGGTTTTGGTTCAGGTCATGATCACAGGGTTGGGAGAATGAGTCCTGTGTCAGGCGCTGTGCTCAGCATGGAGTCTGCTTGAGATTCTCCATCTCTCTCTCTCTGCCACTCCTACTCATGCTCTCCCACAAACACACACTCTCTCTCTCTCTCAAATAAATAAACAAATCTTTAAAAAAAAAATAACTTGAGTGCCATACCATCTCATGATAGTATGATAGTAGTTGCCTCAGTAAATGAAGGAAGAGAATGAAGAAGGTGAGTAGAAACGACTTCAAGTCTATCTGTGAAAGAGAAATGCAGGAAAATGTGAGAAAATATTTTGTGTTTGGTGAGAATATTAGTGCTAATTTTTATTTTCTTTTAACTTTTCTATAGTTACATAAAAAAATCAAGATCTTAAAACTAAGCTGATTTTCAGAATAGACACAATTTAAAAAAACAAAACAATAACCACAACATTGGGCCTCCACACTAAACACCAAAAACCCTGAGAGCTAAAGAGAAAAATTAGAATACATGGAGCATCCATCCTGATATTTCAACATCAGCCACATGGAGTTTTGAAAGGAGAGAGTAGAGATAATGTAGAAGAGAAAATCATTAATAGTGAGAAAAAGAGAAAAACAACACGATTGATGACACAGATGGTAAATGCCAAGCACTTCCCCAGTTTCACTCTTGAGTTCATTTATTAAGCTTGGCAGAAAGCCCCAGAGTGTGTGGAAAAACACAATAGCAATCACGGCGACGGCAGTAACGGTACGCTGCCTACAGAAGAAGCAGATTGGCATTGGTTTTTAACGTTTGACATTTGACACATATCTTTAACATTATGAAAAGCTATGCTTTTGAAATGGAAATCATTCACATCAACTAGCAACCTAGAGGAGAGGCAAAACAAACAAACACACACTTTCAGATAATATTTTTGGGTTCAGGATTCAGACAATTTTAAAAGATTTGATTGAAATTATATTTTAATGATATAAAATATGAATGCAAAAAAGGGAAGATGTAGGATACAACACACTAGTGAAGAAAGCACTAACACCACGGTTTATATAAATGCTGATGAACATTGTAAAAATTGAGATATAAATAAAAATCTGCAATTAAATTTCCAGATTCTCTAGAATGAGAGATAACTGAGTTGGGGTGAAGGGGGAAGGAAAGTAAAATAGGGCTCAGGTTTCTTTTGTTCACCAAGTGGATATAGATATTAAGCAAATATAGATGCTTATAAGACATGTTTAAATTTAATTTGAAATATTAAAACAGGAAAAACAAATTTTAAATAATGAGAGGTAAAAATATTAAAAATAAAATTCTAACTTCAACAAAACATAGGGGGAAAAAACACATAATGTCCTACCCAATTTACCATACAATTAGAGGGGAAAAGGTGGGAGTAATAGTACCAACAGGTAAGGATCACAATAAATATAAAGGAAGAATTCTCCCCTCTAAAAGATACATACTTTCAAATTAGGTAAAATAAAACTAACAAATTATTTTTAAAAAGCTAACAAAACGATTCAGTTTAATACTATACTGAAGAGACATTTAAAACTTTGAAGAGCCTAGGGGTGCCTGGGTAGCTCAGTGGGTTAAAGCCTCTGCCTTTGGCTCAGGTCATGATCCCAGGGTCCTGGGATGAGCCCCTCATTGAGCTCTCTGCTCAGCAGGGAGCCTGATTCCCTTCCTCTCTCTGTCTGCCTCTCTGCCTACTTGTGATCTCTGTCTGTCAAATAAATAAATAAATAAATAAAATCTTTACAAAAAAGAAAAAAGCTTTTAAGAGTCTCATCCTCTAATAACTCAGCTAGCTGGGCTCTGATCATTTAAAACTTTAAGAGTTGAAAATGAAGTTGAAATATATCAAGCAAATCATAACAAATTCTAAACAAATTCTAGCAAAATAAATAAACAGCAAGTGAGGCAAAGATTTTTATTGTATTCTTGGGAAGTTTTTCATTTTTTCAGAATATATTACTCTTTCAGTTTATTGTCAGATTTTTAAATATATTATTTAGGAGATTTTGAATCAGCATATAAACTTTTTTTAGAGTGTGTGTGTTCCAGAGGGCAGTTTTGGTGTCTAGTTTCCTACAGCAAATTGAGACGTTTTCCGTCTACATCTTATGCTTTTGAGGATTTTGCATGACATAGGAAATATTTGTTCGTCTGTATCAGAATAGATCTTTGAATATACTTTCCCATTTCTTCTATAGTGTTAGTTTTGTTTATAACCTTTTCTTGTATATACACTGATTTATATCTACATATGCTTAAATATATATATAAAAGATCACTATTAATATAGTTTCAAAATCTATTTTTCTAGATTTTAAGGTGCATTAGAATCAAGTTTAAAGGACCAATGCCTCATTTGTCCATTTGTAATTTCATATAGAACCTGTATTCTAAAGAACAAATTGTACCTCTCCTTAGAGAAATGGAAGAATGATAATTTATGTATTTTCATTTCATTTCACTTGCTATCCTTGGGATTTGGAATTTTATATAAATCAACTAATTTATGAAATCTTTATTCAGGGAGCATTTGATCATAGCAACTGAATTTTTGCCTTATGGAAATAAGGTTTTATTTATTTATTTATTTATTTTCTGCTTTGCTTATAGATTAATGAGTGCAAGTTAAAATTCTATTCTTTGGTTCACTGAGTATTCTGGAATTGCTGTTATGCCAACCCTTAAAAGAAAAATTTTTTTTTTCATTTTTATATTCTTAGAACCTAGCTCGGTTACTGGCATATATTAGGTGATCAATACATGTTTACTATTTGAGTCAAAGTTGTTGATTCAGGTCTGATTCCATATTTGTTGAGAGTACTAGCAAATACAAGTGGTAATACTGGTACCTATTAAAATTAAAAATTCAGAGAATGGAAAAATCATCATGGAAGAAATGAGAAGTCAGTTCACTGAAATAATAATCCTTGCTTCCAAAGGCCTCTTATGTGACCTTTCCTCGGTGTTGATGATCTTATTACCTTAAGTCCTGAGATCCCAACTGGTGCCAATCTTGGCGTTTATTTAAATCTGCTGATTTAATGAAGGGCTATGCATGGAAGCCAATCATCCTTAGGGAAGTCAGGAAGCCAATCACTTGGGAGCTTTTTCGGAGTTTGGGTTAGAAAGTGCTTGAGATCTGCACTTCCTGAATATACGACAACACGTCTTTTAAAGGAAGTAAGAAAGCTGGCTCGTTTAGGGATGTTTAGATGCTGCTTAGATGTCCTAATTCCATGATATGTCCCATAGGCTTTTATGTCTTTCAGGAAAGGAAACCAAAACTGTGTTCTATTTCTCAGAGCTCTTCACTGATTACAACCTTAAAAGGAACTTGTCACCACTGTAGAGAGGAGACGGAGGAGATGCTGGTCAGTTCTTGGCTGGGAAACTGCAACTATCGGCAATGCTTGTCACACTTGGAGGAGGAGAGGGAACATCGGTGGTTTCAGACTGGAAAAGCTGGCTTTCTGACCTCAGCTTGTGTGCAAGATGGTCTTCTAGGATTTTTTACTCTACCTTTTTGAGTTTTAGTTGTTAGTTTATATGATATGTGAGATACACACACACACACACACATACACACGTGGAAATTGTAGACCACTGGGTTGTTTTCTATCCTAGATCACTACTCCATTCCAAGTGACCTGACATTACCTATGTTGAAATCTTCATTCCTATCAAGGAAACAGATTTTATCTTGCTATCCTTGCTATCTTGCTATCATTGATAAGGAGTTGGAAAATCCGAGGTGTTTGAATAACACAAGAATAAAGGTAATGTATGGTGCTATAGTAGAGAATCTATCAAATCAAAGTGCTAGTTTCAGATCTTGGAAGATTTAAAAACCCTGACAGTGGTGCTGCTCTCTCCCATCTTTCTGAATCTATGAAGAAAGCCTAGGTAGCTTCCCCAAGACGCAACATGGGATTCTGTTGTGTACAAATGGAATGTTGTCTTTCTCTCGTTAAGATAAGTGTTATTTGTGCTGTAATTAAACTGTAGGAACTTAGAGGAGTTAGAAACTGCCAGTAAATGGTATGCCTGCCAAATCTTTATATAGTCACATTTTTTTTATTTAATTTTTTACTTTTTATAAACATGTATTTTTATCCCCAGGGGTACAGGTCTGTGAATCAGCACTCACCAAAGCACATTATAGTCACATTTTTATATAGAATAATATAATAAACATATCTCTGGGATATATTTCCACATTTACATTTTTATATAGAATAATATAATAAACATATCTCTGGGACATATTTCCACATTTATAAAGTAAGGGGGTTAGAGGAGCATTACATGATCTCTAAAGATCATGGCAAGTGTGATTTCATAAATGAATATGAGCTGAATCAGGAGTGATAGGCAGAAATGAAACTAAAGAGGAGAAAGAGAAGATAGACTCGTGGGGGATATAAAAGGGGCAGAATATGAAAATGCTTATGAGTACAGTGTTTGTAGAAGATGAAGAGATCTCAGCACGGTTAATCACCAGGCTCTGTGTGTTTTGGTCAATACCTAACAGTGTCCTCTAGAACCTAAAGTGCTAATGCTTCATGCTAATCCCTCAATGACTGAATTCTTTGCTGGTCCAGGATTCAATTCCAATTCGCAATGAAGACAAGTTTCAAACGGACCTTTGCTGATCCTTGAAACACATCATTTTGGTGTTCTGCAGAGACGAAGACAGTGACAGTGGTTTTGGTTTGGTTTTGTAATACAGCATTTGGTCACCTCACCCGTCCTGACAGCTGCTTCCAGTTTGAGATGAAACCACTTAAACCTCATGCACCCACTTCGAGCCATGGGTTTGTCACAACATTTTGTCACAAGAATTACATAAACATATAAACAGAGGGAAGACTTTCTGGCTTTGTCTTAACATTTTGGTTTATTCCCCTGGATTCAAATGAAACACATTCAGTAAGAATTGAATATTAAAAAAAAAATGCTAACCAGACCAGATGGCAATGTTCCATGTTATCCTTGAAAATCAGTATAGATGTACCAGCAGTCAACACCATTGTTCCCTTACTAGGTGTTGAGCTACTAGTATATCGACCAACTGTAGTTTTGGGCAATCAGACTTTAGATTTTATTCCTGAGCTGATAAAAGAGGAGAGCCACTTTTATTTTTTGATATACAAATGTTCACAGTGGCATTTTCGTTACAGTTTGCTTTTTTATTTCTTAACACAGTCACAGACCTGGAATGAGATTTGGAGTTATCAAATATGCCATCCTGCAAACGTGGCCCTTACACAGACCTGCCATCATCCTGGAGAAAAACACACACTTTACTCAATGATACCACTTTTAAATGCATACCTGCTAATCCCAAGCAGACATTTTATCCTGACTCCTAATCCATTTAGCGATTATTTTCTCTCCTAATCTCTTACACTTTTAAATCTCTTCTCCAACCACTACAATCACCTTCTTTCCTGTACTTTCAGCCAATTAAATTGATTTCTATTTCACTGAGAAGAACAAACCAATTAAAAAAGACTTTCGAGGGGTACCTGCGTGGCTCAGTGGATTGAGGGGCCAAATCCTGATTTCTGCTCAGGCCACGATCTTGTGTCATGGGATCTAGCCCTGGCTCAGTGGGGGATCTGCTCCAGGATTCTTTCCCCTTTTGCTCTTCCCCTCCCTCTGCTGACTGTCTCTCTAAATAAGTAAATGAGCAAATCTTAAAATAAAGACTTTCTATAGGTTTCTACTGCCACGTCTACTCCCTTATAAATATTAGTATCAATATACTTGGCTTTCCTTCCTACTAGTATGGATAAACCATCAAGGCCCTAGACGCCAACTCTCTGGAGAACTCAAATGCATCATTTCTGCGGTTTTCTTTCTCTGTTCTATCTCATCAATTTCTCTTTCTCATCTGGACCATGGCCCAGCAGCACACAGGTAGATTAAATTTTCTCCCGTCTCAGGCAAACCTTTTTTTGGCCCTATGTCATCCTCCTGCTGCTGTTCTGTTTCTTTGCCACCTTTCACAACAGAACTTCTCAGAGGAGTTAACCTTTGCTAATTCTTTTCCATCTTTTCCTCTCTTGATCCTACTTTGATGAGGTTTTAATTATTTCCAATCTACTCAAACTGCTCTTGTCAAGGTTACTAATTACTCCCCATTGCTAAATCCAATTGTCACGTTCTATTTTATTCTATATTTTAAAGATTTATTTATTTATTTATTTGACAGAGAGAGAGAGAGATATCACAAGAAGGCAGAGAGGCAGGCGGAGCAGGGAGCCTAATGCAGGGCTCAATCCCAGGACCCTGAGATCATGAACTGAGCCAAAGGCAGAGGCCTAACCTACTGAGCCACTCAGGCACAACAATTGTCACTTTTTAGTTCTCAAATTATTTGAAAGTATTTGTCACAGTTGATTACTCTTTCTTTGCTTCATTTAGTTATTGGGGCACTAATTCCTTTTGACTCTCTTATTTTCTTCCTCATTAGCACTCTCTCCTTGGCTGCTTTCTATCTCCTCTCCCTGGACTCTTAATTTTGCACTGCTTCAGGTTTCAGTCTTTGACCTTTTTTTCTCATGTAGACTTACCCTGTGGTTTTCTTTCTTTCTTTCTTTCTTTTTTTTTTTTTAAGATTTTTATTTATTTATTTGACAAAAAGAGATTGCAAGTAGGTAGAGAGGCAGGCAGAGAGAGAGAGAGAGAGAGGAGAAAGCAGGCTCCCTGCTAAGCAGAGAGCCCGAAGTGGGGCTAGATCCCAGGAACCTGGGATCATGACCTGAGCCAAAGGTAGAGGCTTTAACCCACTGAGCCACCCAGGTGCCCCAACTCTGTGGTTATTATACTCCAGTCACAAGGCTTATTAAATATCATGTAACTCCTGATGACTCCCAAATTTTTATTTGCAGCCCATCTTCCCTGAACTCTAGATGAATAGATTCAGCTATCTTGTTACAGATAGGCATCTCAAAACTTAATATGTCTGAAAATGACATCTAGACATTCTAATAAATACTTGTTCTTCCTAGAGTCTTCTTCATCTGAATGAATGTCAACCCTTTTCTTCCAGTTACTTGGGCGAAAAAATATTGGTGTCAGTTTGACTTCTCTTTTTGCATTATCAAATCCTATCAGTTTAGTGTTTTCAGAATTTGTTCCATTCTTATCACTTCTTCCATAAAGACCCAGTCGCAGGCCACCATCACTCACCTTGATTACTGCAATAGCCTCCTATGTGCGCCATTTGATTCTGTTCTACCATTTTTGGTTCTTCTCAACACAACAGTCACAGTGTCTCTTGAAAATGAAATATTCTACTATTCATTATCCTCCTGGGGCTTCTCAACTTGTTATCATCTTTGAGGTGCTATATAGCCCATGTCTGGATCCTGTCCCTTCCCCCTCACCTTTCTGACCTCATCTCCTAACCCTTTACAGCTCATTCACAGTATTTCAGTTATCCCAATCTCTATACTTTTTCTTTCTTGAACATTTCACTCTTCCTTCTGGGGTTTTCTGCCTATAGCCTCTTCTGCTGTGATGACTCTTACTGAGATGTTTGCATGAGTTACTCTCCTGTGTCCTTCAGGTCTCTGCTATAATGTCACTTTTTAGAGAGGCCTTTCTTGATCACTCTTTGTGCAAGTTTAACCATTTATTGAACTGCCTTTCCTTTGTCTCAGTTTTATTTTCCTCCAAAGCACTCATCACAGCTTTGTGGTCTGTACTTCACTTGTTTAATGTCTGTCGCCCCCTACTGGACTGCTCCATAAAAACAACGACTCTCTTCACTACTGTTCACCAGTACCTAGTTTGGAACCTCCCACATTGTACTTGCTCAATAAATATTCTCTGAATAAATGAATGGATGGATTTCCCCTCATTGCTTCATATATGGGCACTGTATCAACAACTTTATTGTAATTGCTGTTCGCTGTGTTCCAGAAAAGGTTCTGTATTTTTCTCTTTCTTTCTTTCTTTCTTTTTTTTTTTTTAGGTTTTATTATTTATTTGACAGACAGAGATCACAAGTAGGCAGAGAGGCAGGCAGAGAGAGAGGAAGGGAAGCAGGCTCCCCGCTGAGCAGAGAACCTGATGCGGTTCTCCATCCCAGGACCCTGGGATCATGACCTGAGCCGAAGGCAGAGGCTTAACCCACTGAGCCACACAGGTGCCCTGTATTTTTCTTTCTGTCTTAATCCCATTTTTAAGCATCTTCCACCTTCTATTTCCACACACTTAATTCATAACTATATTTCCAGGCTCAATTTACATGCTATGCTATATGCAAGGATATTACCAACTAGAAAATAGATCAGTCCTTAAAATATCTACAGTATTTTATAAATGTAATATACCCAGGGCTTCCAGCGCTTTCTCTTCTATCACTGTATACATTCTTACACAGTAAGTATCAAGTCTGTCCTCTTGTTTACTTTCTCTCCCCGAACTCCAGACTCTAGCATGTATGTGTTCCTCAAAAATGGATGGCTTTTTGAATAAATATAAAAATGAAATAGTCATTTCACTAATACATACAAAGGTATACAGAAATCCTTACCATGGTTTCAAATCAGGGCTTTGAGAAATAAAATCCAGAATACTTATATACACTACACAAACCTAAATGATCTTCCTTAACCCTACAGATTCAATTTGTAGTATCCAAAGCCTCAGTCACCATTCCTCTCTTATCTTAGTCTTCTTTTTTTTTTTTTCCTTCTAGAATCTTCCAAACTGTTTCTACCTCAGGATCTTTCCCCTAATTGCTTTTCTGCTTAGATTTTTACATAGCTTGTTGTTTTGTAAATTGACAACCTACAAATCAGGTCAAATATCACCTTTTATATATGCCTCCTTTCCTTGCCCACCTAAAGTTCCTTCCAATTCTTTATCAAGTCACCTTCCATTACTGTCTTCATAGCACTTATCACTATTTGAAATTATGTTTTAAAATTTGTTTACTTGTTAATCAAATGTATTTTACCTCCTCTCCTACCTGTTGTATGCCCTCTGCCCATAACCCATATCTCACATATCTAGAACATGAGATGCATGGAGAACAAAGACATTGTTTGCCTTTTTCATGGCTGTGTCCACTGAGCCTCAAACTGTGGAGACTTATAGAAACTAAATAAACATATATTAATTTTTAAAAAATTAATTGCTTAGCTTCACTTTTAAAATAACTACTATATTTATTAATAATAGCATTCCAGGATTTATTAATTGAACAGGATTTCTTTGTTGCTTTGTCTTCACCACAAGAATCCATACATTCATCTAAAAAAGGAAAGTACAGCTTCTGGAGTATGTCTTTTCAGAGATACCCCAAAGGCAGGAAACATCCTGAAATAAACTGCAATTGGTTCATAAACTGACCTTTAGGCCTTCTAATTTGTGAAAGACAAAACTTAGCTCCTGAAATAAGCACCTTCCTACTCATGAAACTATTTTGTGCTGATGAAATCATACAGCATCAGTAGTTTCCAAGGAGGAATAGTCTGAAAATAATTCCCCAAGTCTCTAAGAAAGAGGTAGTTCAGGGTGGGAATATACACTATGACCTTCCAAATCACTAATATCTAAGAACATGAGTGCTTTGTGGCAAATGTGGCTTTCACTGCTTTTGTTTGCATAGATTTATTAAAATGTTTTTCATGAGACCAAGAAAAAGATCTATATAAACATATAGAATTGGCACCATGGAAACAGATTCATGCTGAAGGGTTTTATACTTAGCTGTCTTAATGTGTTTCCATTGTGGTTGACATTTGCTGAAGACAAATGGAAACATCTTGTTTTAACATGAAACTTGAACATGAAACTTTCTGAGATCCTCCTAGCTGACACAACCTCTCTTCTTCCTTTTAGCTGCACAGCCATCTCTCTTTTTACAATGTGTCACTTTTGACCTTTTATTATGGTTATGCCTCTTTACTCCTAAAGAATGGAATTCATAACTGACCTCTGTATTTTTCCATCACTTCCATTGCCTTCTATAATTTTAGGTATATACATGGTATTCAATAAGTGTTTGTGGAATAAACAAACAACAATATTTTATATACACAGTTTCTTTTTACTCTTTCCGGATCAAAATTTCTAGAGGAACAAACTGACAATGATTGATTTTTTTTTTCATTAAGCTTTTTTTACTTCCGGAAAGATTCACATACATAGAATTGTGTAGAATATAGATTTCCAGATTCTTAGGCAGCTGAAATGTCTTTCTTTCTTCCTATTTGTATGCTTTTAATAAATACCATAGAGTATGTAGTATTAAATTATAATCAAATGGTAGAAAGACACTATAATATAGATCCTCTTATACTCTAGTATGATACTAAGCAAGATGATTATAGTGTATGGCGTGTAGAAGAGTGGAATTTAGATACATAGGGTTATATTCAGTCAGGTAGAGTGACTAGGTCTAGGTATTGGAAATTCGGGGGCTTCTTCAAGAATGACAGGTTGGTAGTTCTATTGGGAGGGGACGCCGAATAAAGAATTAGAGTGCAAGACAGTTTGAGAAAAAATTTGCAGACTGGATGGAAGTCCTGGACTGTTTGGATGAGGTCTTTTCAGAAGCTGGGGTGGTATTCTAAGTAATTTTTTTCCTATGGGAACATACGTAAACTGAAATTTTGTTGCTTCTTGACACCTAAGATGAAAAGGATGATCAGAGAATGAATGGGTCACATATGTGTAATTTTTCTCTATTTATGCATATATTTTTTGTGAGAAATATTGCTGTTTAGATTTATATACTATATCAGGCAGTGTTTCAGATTTAGATCCTCAGTATCAATATCAGAATGGGTTTTTGTTTGTTTGTTTTATTAGATCCTGTGACTCAGAGCCCTGGTCACAAAATAAATTTTAAATTTCATCTGATTTTTTTTAGGAACTTCCATTATAAATTTACTAATGGCAATTGATCTAAAATAATTTCTAATTTAACATTATGTGGCTACAGTGAATGTGATGTTTACTATCAGAATAACAGATTTCCACATCTTTTTTTTTAAAGATCCTACTATCAGAAGAAAGCAGGTAGCGGGAAAAATTTAGTTAACAATACAAATTAACTCTACCATATCCAGGGTGATAATACTTGAAAACCATCTGAAAGGATCACCATATTACAAGACAAGACAAATTACAAGATTTTAGTTATTTTACAGCACAAAGCAGAGACCCAGGTACCTAGGAGTAACTCCTTATTAAACTCTTATTGAATCACTAGTACATTCTGAGCCCTTGTTGGGTATAAAGTACAAAATAAATCTTGCCAATGGTGAAGACACAAGGGGAGAAGTCATAGATTTCTGGTTTAAGCTGGTAGATGTGGTTTTTTTTTTTGTTTTTTTTTTTTGTCTCCTCAGTGTATGTACCAATCAATATTAGCTTATTTCTTTGCTTTTTACTAATTTGGTGGAGGGGGGAGGCCATGTAAATTGCCCTTCATTCTTTGATCCTGACTTTTAAAACTTTTAAATACTTCTAATTTTCATTATATATATATATATATATATATATATATATAGAGAGAGAGAGAGAGAGAGAGAGATATCTGTGTGTGTGTGTGTGTGTGTGTGTATAAGCCAGACAGATTGATGGCATTTAATGAGATGACTATGTTCCAGATGTGGTGTCTACTCTGCTGGTCCAAAATTCACTCACAGGGATCAGAATCTAGAGGGCTGAATCAGACTGAACCAACTTCTAGAAGAATGACTGATAAGTCAAACGCTAAGTAATAATAAACCATAAGAGGGAAAAACCCACCACCAACAAAAAATACTCCAGTACCTGGAAAAATTCTTATCTATTACCCAGGATGTTACTTTTTCGTTTTCAATCAACATGTGGAATAGAATCAATAACCAGCATTTTGCTTTGTGAGTACAAAATCAGATCAAATAGAAGTGTATATGCTCATAGGCTATTTTATCCAAAATATGGAGACACTTGATGATTTACCCTTATGACAGACATTTGAGAAATTGCTTCTCTTGCTCTCATTCAGATCATTCTTTCAGATGAGAATATTGCCTGTGTACTACTTGTGACACATTGTAAGCTATACTATAATCTGGGAAGTTCAATATAATGTTTTAAAATAAGCCATTACTTTTACTTTACACATAAAGAATAAAAGTCATATTCTTTTTATGGTTGATTATAAAATTATCAGTTTCTTCCATAATAATAATAATAATAATAATAATAATATGTACAGAACATTTGCCATGCATCAGGTGCTTTTCTATTTGTTTCATGTAATGAACTCATTTAATCTTTGTAACTCTATAAGGTTAACAATCTATCCCCACTTTCTTGTAGGAAATGATTCACAGGGAGGTGAAGTATGTTCCCCAAGATTGTGCAGTTTGATATGTAAATTCCAGCAAGTCATGCTCTAGAGACTGCGTTCCTTTTTTTTTTTCTTTTTGAGAGCAAGAGAGAGAGAGAGAGCGTGGGCAGGGGGTAGGGAGGGGAAAAGGGAGAGAAATTCTCAAAAAGGCTCCACACTCAGTGTAGAGCCCAGTGTAGGGCTCCATCTCATGACCATGAGATCATGACCTGCGGAGAAGTCAAGTCTGTTGCTTAGCTAACTGAGCTACCCAGGAGGCCCAAGACCTCTTGAACTGGTTTTCCATACTATCTTCCAGGATAGTAGCTAAGAGTTAGGATGCATATTTTCCAATGTTATTCTGTCTCCTGCCCTCTCTCTTCTCGTCCCTTTCCTTCCTTCCTTCTTCCCTCTTCCCTTTTAACCTTTGCTTTCCTCCCTCTTCTCCCTTTCCTTTTCCTTTCTTCTCCCTCCCTCCCTCCCCCTCCTTTTCCTTCTCTCTCCTCTCCTTTCCCTTTCTTCCACCTTTTCCGTCTCTCCTCTTCTCTTTCTCTCCTTCTCTCCCTTTCACATCCAGAGATGTGCAGTAACTCTCCTAACGTCATATAGCTAATAATATATTTTCACAATTTTTTTCTTCTTGTTCATACCACATAAACCACTAGAACTGGATTTGGAAGAACTGGTTCATGCCCTGACTCAGTCACTTCTTGGACTCACAGTTTTTAGGTAAGTCACAGGCCACTGTTTCCTCATATAAACATTAAATAAATTAATTATGTATCACAGGACTCATATGAAGCAAAATAGACTTCATATAGGGTCATTCTGGACCTAGTGAATTCTGTCAGAGCAAAACATCCACTGGGTCTGAATATAATTATAATTAAAGGTCATGTAAAATAATGCTCACTTTGTAGTCTTTCAACACTATCACATTTCCTGGAAAAACTTGTTAGCTTCCCTTCATGGCAAAAGTGTATTGAAAAGACCAACTATTTTGGCTCTAGTCATTCTGCTAAGAAGTGACTTGTGGGGCGCCTGGGTGGCTCAGTGGGTTAAGCCACTCCCTTCGGCTCAGGTCATGATCTCGGGGTCCTGTGATCGAGTCCCGCTTCGGGCTCTCTGCTCAGCAGGGAGCCTGCTTCTCTCTCTCTCTCTGCCTGCCTCTCTGTCTACTTGTGATCTCTGTTTGTCAAATAAATAAATAAAATATTAAAAAAAAAAAAAAAGAAGTGACTTGTGTTGGTCCTGACTGTACTGACAGTGTTTCCAGTTGTTCTCATGGTTTTGAGAGTTGCTCTCCTCAGCAAAGGTAGTTCCCAGGCAGGAACAACCTTTCTGTGTCCAATATTGATGTCAGCCTGAGGCAATTCCCAAATGATGTTTCGCTGGTCCCATTTATTAGATAACAGGCTTTCCTTTGGATTGTCTTCCACCTAGATCTTTAAGTAGCTAGCCACATCAGTCCAGTTCTTTAAATATTTCTCTTAGGCACATCTCTTTTGGGTTTCTCAGTGAGCCTTCTACCATACTAATCATTTATAACTGGACCATCATAAGTAACAAACAGCCTCTAGATTTTGAGTTCTAAATACCTCTTACATTCCAATCCTTGAGCATTCCTGTTACTTTAGCTATCAGCCAAAGTCAGTTAGAATCTAATAGTGAGGGGGGTGCCTGGGTGGCTCAAATTGTTAAGTGTCTGTCTGTGGCTCAGTTCATGGTCTCAGGGGCCTGGAATCTAGCCTTGTGTTGGCTCCCTGCTCAGTGAGGAGTCTGCTTATCCCTCTCCCCCTGCCTTACAACCTACCTGGGCTCATGCTCTCTCTCTATCTCTCAAGTAGATAAATAAAATATTTAAAAAAAGAGAATCTAATAATGAATTTTCAGTAGGTTAAAACAGCATCTGATTTCATCATTCAATAGGCTAAAACAGCATCTGATTTCATTTAAACTTCCACAAAATTTAGAACACGTAAGAGGTTTTGTTTTGTTTTGTTTCAGCAAGAAAGAGTGCAAGTAAATAGGGAGAGGGAGAGGGTGAGAATCTCAAGCAGACTCCATGCTGAGTGCAGAACTCCATGATGGGCTTGATCTTACCACCCAGAGATCATGACTTGAGCCAAAATCAATATTTGGATGCTCAACTGACTGAGCCACTCAGGTGCCCCTCTAACATTTCATTCTAATTAACTTCCAAATAGAACTTTAATTTAAGACATTCAAAGTATAAATAACAGCTGTTTTTGTAGATGGCAAAATAAAGTGCTGTTATTAAAAATTGTGAAGAGTTTTGGGAAAAAATTACTAAACAGATAATGAAAAGAGATAAAATCTGTTAAAATTTAAATTAAATTTCAGTAAGAAAAAAACTTTTTTTTTTTAAAGATTTTATTTATTTGACAGACAGAGGTCACAAGTAGGCAGAGAGGCAGGCAGAGAGAGAGAGAAGGAAGCAGGTTCCCTGCTGAGCAGAGAGCCCAAAGCAGAGCTCGATCCCAGGACCCTGGGATCATGACCAGAGCAGAAGGCAGAGGTTTTAACCCACTGAGCCACCTAGGTGCCCCCAAACCTTTGTTTTTATACAAACCAGTATTAAATCTAATGAGAAATTTATTAAAACCCATGGTAAAAATAGAAAAGTATCATTAGAAAAGTATAGTCACTTAGCAGCTAATATATGTTTTTCTCTTCCCTCCCCCCCCTTTCCCCATCTCTTCTTTCCTCTGCCTCTGTTTGCCTATCTTGTTCCCTCCTTCCTCTCTCTTTGACTCTGTCTCTTTTAATAGCTCCTGTTAAAAATATTAGATCTGGTCCCGGACTCAGGGTGATGGGAATGATGGAAGAGTGAGGAGGTGATAAAACTAATTACTTATAGTTACATGTGTAGAGGTGAGAATGCATTTATGCCTCCTAATTAATTTCCTTGCATCTGATATAATTTCTCTCATTTTCCTTGCATCTGATATAGTTTCTCTCAAATCTCTTCTTTCTAAGTTGCCAGAATGATCAACATGCAATTTTAGTCATTTCTTTTCCTGCCCCATTACCTACAAGCTTTTAATTTTATCATGCTGACCCCTATACCAACATCCAACCTCATCTTTTACTACTTTTGTCTCCCACTTTACATTCCAGGAATATCCAATGTTTGAGATTCCCATACACATCTACTACATGTACTAGTGTGGAGTTTACTCTTCTTGAGATGTGTTACTTGTTCCCATTTTTTCTCTGTCACTAAGAAAATTCTTTTCAGGTCATGGGTCGCCTCTTCTGAATTATCCTTTCTTTCAGTCTTCGTACTGGATGAGGTATTTCTATTAATCATACATAGTTCTTTCTGATGTTTTACCCAAGAGCATTTCTCAATAAAACTTCCACATGCAAATCTCTGTCTTATTCCTATGTCCAGGGAACCCAGACTTGGACAGCTATTAGTAGTCTTAGGAAACAATGTCTAAATGAGATATGGAGATCATGAAATTTACTTTTTTTTTTTTTTTTAAAGATTTATATATTAGAGAGAAAGAGGAGAAAGGAAGAGGAGCAGAGGGAGAGAGAGAATCCTAAAGCAGATTCCCTGCTGAACGAGGAGCCTGTTAAGGGGCTTTATTCCACCCATGAGATCCTGACCTGAGCCAAAACCAACAGTTGGAAGCTCAAGGAAGCTCAACCAAATGAACTATCCAGATGACCCTGGAGATCATGAATTTTATTTTTTTAAGTAATTTTTTATTATTTAGAAACATATAATGTATTATTAGCCCCAGGGGTATAGGTCTGTGAATTGCCAGGTTTACATACTTCATAGCACTCACAACACATACCCTCCCCAGTGTCTATAACCCCACCACCCTCTCCCTTGCCCTCTCCCCCCAGCAACCCTCAGTTTGTTTTATGAGATTAAGAGTCTCTTATGGTTTGTCTCCCTCCCAATCCCATCTTATTTCATTTATTCTTTTCCTACCCCCCAAACTCCCCATGTTGCATCTCTACTTCCTCATATCAGGGAGATCATATGATAGTTGTCTTTCTCTGATTGACTTATTTCTCTAAGCATAATAACCTCTAGTTCCATTCACATCATCACAAATGGCAAGATTTCATTTCTTTTGATGGCTGCATAGTATTCCATTGTGTATATATACCACCTCTTCTTTATCCATTCATCTATTGATGGACATCTAGGTTCTTTCTATAGTTTGGCTATTGTGGACATTGCTGCTATAAACATTTGGGTGCATGTGCCCCTTCGGATCACTACGTTTGTATCTTTAGGGTAAATACCCAGTAGTGCAATTGCTGGGTCATAGGATAGCTCTATTTTCAACATTTTGAGGAACCTCCATGCTGTTTTCCAGTGTGGTTGCACCAGCTTGCATTCCCAGCAACAATGTAGGAGGGTTCTCCTTTCTCTGCATCCTCGCCAGCATCTGTCATTTCCTGACTTGTTAATTTTAGCCATTCTGACTGGTGTGAGGTGGTATCTCATTGTGGTTTTGATTTGTATTTCCCTGATGCCGAGTGATGTGGAGCACTTTTTCATGTGTCTATTGGCCGTCTGGATGTCTTCTTTGCAGAAATGTCTGTTCATGTCTTCTGTCCATTTCTTGATTGGGTTATTTGTTCTTTGGGTGTTGAGTTTGCTAAGTTCTTTATAGATTTTGGATATTAGCTCTTTATCTGATATGTCATTTGCAAATATCTTCTCCCATTCTGTCAGTTGTCTTTTGGTTTTGTTGATTGTTTTCTTTGCTGTGCAAAAGCTTTTGCTTTTGAAGTCCCAATAGTTGATCTTTGCCCTTGCTTCCCTTGCCTTTGGTGATGTTCCTAGGAAGAAGTTGCTGCAGCTGAAATTGAAGAGGATGCTGCCTGTGTTCTCCTCAAGGATTTTGATGGATTCTTTTCTCACATTGAGGTCCTTCCTCCATTTTGAGTCTATTTTCATGTGTGGTGTAAGGAAATGGTCCAATTTCATTTTTCCGCATGTGGTTGTCCAGTTTTCCCAACACCATTTGTTGAAGAGACTTTCATTTTTCCATTAGACATTCTTTCCTGCTTTGTCAAAGATTAGTTGACCATAGAATTGAGGGTCTATTTCTGGGCTCTCTATTCTGTTCCATTGATCTATGTGTCTGTTTTTGTGCCAGTACCATTCTGTCTTGATGACGACAGCTTTGTAATAGAGCTTGAAGTCTGGAATCATGATGCCACCAACTTTGGCTTTCTTTTTCAATATCCCTTTGGCTATTTGAGGTCTTTTCTGGTTCCATATAAGTTTTAGAATTATTTGTTCCATTTCTTTGAAAAACAAATGGATGGGATTTTGATAGGGATTGCATTAAGTGTGTAGATTGCTTTAGATAGCATAGACATTTTCACAATATTTTTTCTTCTAATCCATGAGCATGGAATATTTTTCCATTTCTTTGTATCTGCCTCAATTTCTTTCATGAGTACTTTATAGTTTTCTGAGTATAGATTCTGTGTCTCTTTGGTTAGGTTTATGCCTAGATATCTTATGGTTTTGGGTGCAATTGTAAATGGGATTGACTCCTTAATTTCTCTTTCTTCTGTCTTGTTGTTGGTGTAGAGAAATGCAACTGATTTCTGTGCATTGATTTTATATCCTGACACTTTACTGAATTCCTGTACAAGTTCTAGCAGATTTGGAGTCTTTTGGGTTTTCCACATATGGTATCATATCATCTGCAAAGAGGGATACTTTGACTTCTTCTTTGCTGATTTGGATGCCTTTAATTTCCTTTTGTTGTCTGATTGCTGAGGCTAGGACTTCTAGTACTATGTTGAATAGCAGTGGTGATAATGGACAGCCCCTGCCATGTTCCTGACCTTAGCAGAAAAGCTCTCAGTTTTTCTCCATTGAGAATGATATTTGCGGTGGGTTTTTCATAGATGGCTTTGGTAATATTGAGGTATGTGCCCTCTATCCCTATACTTTGAAGAGTTTTGATCAGGAAGGGAATCTGTACTTTGTCAAATGCCTTTTTAGCATCCTTTGAGAGTATTATATGGTTCTTGTTCTTTCTTTTATTAATGTATTGTATCATACTGATTGATTTGCGGATGTTGAACCAAACTTGCAGCCCTGGAATAAATATCACTTGGTCATGGTGAATAATCCTTTTAACATACTGTTGGATCCTATTGGCTAGTATTTTGGTGAGAATTTTCGCGTCTGTGTTCATCAAGGATATTGGCCTATAATTCTCTTTTTTGGTGGGATCCTTGTCTGGTTTTGGGATCAAGGTGATGCTGGCCTCATAAAATGAGTTTGTAAGTTTTCCTTCCATTTCTATTTTTTGAAACAGTTTCAGAAGAATAGGAACTAATTATTCTTTAAATGTTTGGTAGAATTCCCCTGGGGAGCCGTCTGGCCCTGGGCTTTTGTTTGGAGATTTTTGATGACTGTTTCAATCTCCTTACTGGTTATGGGTCTGTTCAGGTTTTCTATTTCTTCCTGGTTCAATAATGGTAGTTTATGTGTCTCTAGGAATGCATCCATTTCTTCCAGATTGCCAAATTTGTTGGCATAGAGTTGCTCATAATACGTTTTTACAGTTGTTTGTATTTCTTTGGTGTTGGTTGTGATCTCTCCTCTTTCATTCATGATTTTATTTATTTGGGTCCTTTCTCTTTTCTTTTTGATAAGTCTGGCCAGGGGTTTATCAATCTTATT
>NC_081558.1:106926195-106926446 GCF_022355385.1 Mustela nigripes
GTCCTCTTTCATTCATGATTTTATTTATTTGGGTCCTTTCTCTTTTCTTTTTGATAAGTCTGGCCAGGGGTTTATCAATCTTATTAATTCTTTCAAAGAACCAGCTCCTAGTTTTGTTGATTTGTTCTACTGTTCTTTTGGTTTCTATTTCATTGATTTCTGCTATGATTTTTATTATTTCTCTTCTCCTGCTGTAATTAAGCTTTTTTTTTTTGTTCTTTCTCCAGCTTCTTTAGGCGTAGGGTTAGGTT
>NC_081558.1:106926846-106938070 GCF_022355385.1 Mustela nigripes
AATAATGTACACATAATAATGGTTTGTGGATGAATATCAACTATTCTGATTCTAGTTCCAAAAGAAAACAATGGTTCATTTAAAAGTCAATGCTTGGTCTGGTTTCCCATAGGGCTACTGCTGATTCCAGCTTTAAAATGTAAATTATCCACCTTGAGTGATTAGCTCAAATTGTATTGGCATTGGGGAAAAAATAAATCATTGCCTTTATTTTGGAGTAATACAAAAGACTCACTAACTTCACATATAAAAACTGAGTTTTTGTACGTAACAATATGAGTTTTGAGAAGTATAAGCTGTCGACTAGCTATTTCTAATGCAGAGTAGATATTTTACAATGTGATTAAACTTTACACATGGCCTCAAAACTGAAGGACAATTTAATTTCATCTTCAATATGCCAACATTATGTGTTTAGGAACTGGTTCCTGGGTTCTGTCACAGAGAGGAAATCCCGTAAGCATTATGTTGAGTGGTCATTTTTAGAAAGTGCTAATTTATATTTAATGGAGTGTCTGGTGACAGTGGAGTAAAGGCAGGAGAATGATGAACGTAACTGCCTTGATAAAAGGATCCTAGACATGTATAAGTCTGTGCAAAAATCTTGATAATCCTTAGTGGTTAAGGGCAACTTCATGCAACCAAATAACATGAAATTAAATCATGTGAATAATGTACATACAAACTGGGGTTCTGTCAGTGACAACAAGGAATATGTGTTGGTTCATATCAAATCCAAGATTATTAGACAACCAAATGTATAACCTTCTTATGGTTTTTCTTAATATGCAGCATTCATTATGGTAGTTAGGTCCCTTCACTGGTTTTCTGCAAGTCTGAAGTCGTGTTCCTTGTGTCATTGCCGGCGTCTCCACCCTCAGAGCTGCTTTTGTTTTCCTCTTCTTTGCATTCCTTGTCATCTTCATCTCCTGGAGATTTCCGGGACTGTTTAGAGGATTTCTTTGAAGTGTAGGACTTTTTCCGTTTTGAGCCTGCTTTTTCATTCTTTCTTTTGCCTTTTCCATCTTCTTCTACTCGATTGCCTTCCTCCTCACTGCTCGCATCTGCAGTGTTCCCGCCTTCTCCCTCAGTTTATGGGTTTTGTTTTTTTAATCCTTTCTGACACCCTGTGTATTTTGATTGGGGCATTAGGCCATTTACATTCAGGGTAACTATCAAGAGATATGAATTTAGTGCCATTGTATTGCCTGTAAGGTGACTGTTACTGTATTTTGTCTCTGTTTCTTTCTGATCTGCTACTTTTAGGGTCTCTCTTTGCTTAAAGGATCCCTTTCAATATTTCCTGTAGAGCTTGGTTTGGTGTTTGCAAATTATTTCAGTTTTTATTTGTCCTGGAAGCTTTTTATCTCTCCTTCTATTTTCAATGATAGCCTAGCTGGATATTGTATTCTTGGCTGCATGTTTTCCTCGTTTAGTGCTCTGAATATATCATGCCAGCTCTTTCTGTCCTGCCAGGTCTCTGTGGATAAGTCTGCTGCCAATCTAATATTTTTACCATTGTACATTACAGACCTCTTTTCATGGGTTGCTTTCAGGATTTTCTCTTTGTCACTAAGACTTGTAAATTTTACTATTAAGTGATGGGGTGTGGACCTATTCTTATTGATTTTGAGGGGGGTTCTCTGCACCTCATGGATTTTGATGCTTGTTCCCTTTGCCATATCAGGACAATTCTCTACAAAAATTCTATCCAATATACCTTCTGTTCCCCTCTCTCTTTCTTCTTCTTCTGTAATCCTAATTATTCTAATGTTGTTTCATCTTATGGTATCACTATTTCTCAAATTCTCCCCTCGTGATCTGGTAGTTGTTTGTCTCTCTTTTGCTCAGCTTCTTTATTCTCTGTCATTTGATCTTCTATATCACTAATTCTTTCTTCTGCCTCATTTATCCTAGCAGTAAGAGACTCCCTTTTTGATTGTACTTCATTAATAGCTTTTTTAAAATTTCAACTTGGTTAGATTTTATTTCTTTTATTTCTCCAGAAAGGGCTTTTATTTCTCCAGACAGTGTTTCTTTAATATCTTCTGTGCCTTTTTTTGAGCCCAGCTAGCACCTTGAGAATCATCATTCTGGACTCTAGATCTGACATATTACCAATTTCCATATTGATTAGGTCCCTAGCCTTCAGTACTGCCTCTTGTTCTTTTTCTTGTGGTGACTTTTTCCATCTTGTCATTTTATCCAGATAAGAATATATGAAGTAGCAAATAAAATACTAAAAAGGTGGCAAAGGGGAGGTGAACCATGGGAGACTATGGACTCTGAAAAACAATCTGAGGGATTTGAAGGGGCGGGGGGTTGGGAGGTTGGGGGAACCAGGTGGTGGGTATTAGAGAGGGCACAGATTGCATGGAGCACTGGGTGTGGTGCAAAAACAATGAATACTGTTATGCTGAAAATAAATTAAAAAAAAAAAAAAGGGTGGCAAAGACCCCCAAGAAAATTCACTTTAACCAAATCAGAAGAGACCCTCAAATTGTGTGTGTGGGGGGGAGAGGATAAAAAGAAGTTCAGGAAAAAAATTTAAAAAAATAAAGAAAGAAAAAATATAAAAAAGAATATATATATATGTATATATATATATATATATATTAGACTGGTGACTAGAACAGGGTCACCCACTCAATTTTGGGAGTATTTTGGTCTCTTAGAAGAAACTACCTCCCAAAATTTTAAAGAATGAAAAACATATATAAGGGTCAACACAATGAAGGGATGAAATTATGACTATAAAGATTGAAAAAAAATTTTTTTTTAATTTCTAATAAAGGAGTTGATAAAATAAGTTGGTTGGGATAATAAAGAAAAAGAAAGTGGAGAGAATTTGCTTGGGGTGGAGACTAGAACAAGCCTGGTGTTAGATTTAGGGTGTATTTTGATCTATAAGAAGAAGTTGTTCCCCAAATTTTTTAGAAGAAAAAACCCTATGTGTATACAAAAATAAACTTAGATACAATGAAGGATAAAATATGACCAAAATAATGAAGCTTCAAAAAATATTTTTTTTTAAATGAAAGATATTGTTAAGATAAACTAGTTAAAAAACGCTAAAGGAGGAAAGGGTGAAAGTTAAAAAAAAATTAGCAGAATAAAATAAAATAAAATAATTAACTTTGCAAGACTAAAGAATCATGGGGAGAAAGCCATGAATTCCATGCTTTGCTTTCTCCTCTGGAATTCCACTGTTCTCCTTTGTAAGTGAACTTGGTCTTGGCTGGATTTCTTGTTGATCTTCTGGGGGAGGGCCCTGTTGTAGTGATTCTCAAGTGTCCTTGCCCGAGGCAGAATTGCACTGCCCTTACCAGGGACCAGGCTAAGTAATCTGCTCAGGTTCGCTTTTGGGAGCTTTTGTTCCCTGAATGCTTTCTGTAGAGTTCTGGAGGATGGGAACAAAAATCGCGGCCTCCCAATCTCTGGTCCAGAGGAGCTGAGAGCTTGGGGCCCCACTCCTCAGTGTGCCCTCGGAGAAAAGCACTCAATCACTCCTGTCTCCCTGGCCTCTGGCTGCACTCCAAGCTCACCCAACCCATGACCAAGCATCTCTGTCTTTGACTCACAGCTCTGCCTGGAGTCTCTGAACCCCACATATCCCTGGGCTATTCCAGGGTTGTCTCTCCGGATCTTGTGGGGACCCCACTCACAGAGCAGTGGCCTGTGCCATGGATTATGCTTCAAAGTAACCCTGAGTTGAGAGCTCACTCCTTGGCTCCATCTGTATAGCTGGCTTCCCTGCTCTAATACCTGTGAGCTCTGTGACACTCAAGACACCCCTGATCTTTCTGTGACCCCGCAGGACCTGAGGTCATGCTGCCTCTGTATGGGCTTTACCTCGGTTAGCCTCTGGAGTGATGTCCCTCAGCGCAGCAGACTTTTATTTAAAAGTTCTCATTTTGTGCTCCATTGCTCTGCTGCTTGCCAGGAGCCGGCCCCTCCCCCGGCAGTCTATCTTCCCATCGCTTTGGATTCACTTTTCTGCCTTTCCTACCTTTCAGAAAGTGGTTGATTTTCTGTTTCTAGAATTGTTGCTCTTCTTTTCTTCAATCTCCCATTGGATTTATAGGTGTTCAGAATGGTTTGATAAGCTATCTAGCTGATATCCTGCTACCTGTTGTTGTCTCAGCCTGCTACTTCTCGACCATCTTGACTCCTCCCCCTGAGATCATGAATTTCAGTTGCAGCCTTAGGAGTAATGGCAACAGTGAGTTCTGTAATTTGTTCCCCACTCCTTTCTCTTGAAAGTTTCCCCAGATAATAATACTAACTACATCATTGACAAAGCTATTTCCAGATGTGGTCTATTTCTCCAGAGTTATGACTCCTTCTTGGGGAAATTCAGCCAACAACTAGATGGGGAGTGACAAAAGCCTGGCCTCCTTGCCTCAATTTGGAACAATTCTGAAGTGTTATTTTAGCTCCAAGCCCTATGTAGCTCTTTTGAAACTTCATCACAAACCTGCTGTTGAGTGTGGCTTCCTCTTTTTCCCTTGCTGTCATTCCCTAGATTCTTTCCAAATAAACTTCCTGCATGCAAATCTCTTCCTTGGAATCCATTTGTGGGAATTCTGACTGAGGACAAGACTCAAAGGTTAAGTAGCAAAATAATCATGCTTATACAGGATCCCTCTAAGTTTTCCTCCTCCTCGGGGTGAAACACTGAATGGAGACATAGTAATGTACAATCACATAGAAGACATCTTCTCTAATCTTAGAAATGAAAATTTTAGTTTTCTGGTACAAGTTTGTCAAATTTTTTTTTTATATAATCCTCTGTGATATTTGAATTATATGAGCAATGCTAAAGATAATTGTGATAGACTTCTCAAAAGTCTATCTTTGATAGACTTTAAACTTTGAAGAGTAAGGCAGAATCTTTGGTGGGAGGGAGACCACCATTGCAGAGATAAGACCAGATTTACAGTTTAAGGATACATTTTATAAGGAGTTCTTCAGGTGGAAAAGGGCCAAGACAATTAGTCTTCATCTCCTGATTCTGTTCTCTGTCCTTGAAACTTTCCTTCATTCACATCCTAAGAAATGTCTTCAGTAGGCTCCCCAAGAGCACCTACTGGGCATACCATAATTCTCAGAGAGTTGGTGCCATGACAGTTCACTATCCAAGTACTTCACATACATTCCTGGGCATTGGCAGTGTGTCTATGTGTGCTCCAGCTTTCCACTTACTTCAGTGAGTGCACAAAGTGCCAGTTCTCTTGTTTATTGTTCACATTGCTTTATTGATTAGTTATTTCCACAGAACATTTATCTAGCATTCCTGGCAAGATGAATTTGCATAAAATGATAAATATAACAGAAGTAAATTTAAGGTTTGGTCCCATCCCATATTGCTAGGGGATAGGCAAAACAATCATAAATGTTTGTTGGTCTCATTTTCAGTTTAGTGGTGATTTCATGATATAGTGAAAAGAGAACAAGAAGAGGTGACAGATGTTCATTTTGGTCCTATTTTGGTATCTTTCATTCTTTGCATAAGCTTGAACACTAACTCTTTCAGTGCCTCAGTTTCTCCTTTTGTAAATTGGAGTAATAATACCTACTATGCCTAATCCACTAAAAATATGAAACCAGGCAAGTGTAAATATTTTCTAGATGATAAATGTCTATCTAAAAAATGAAATATAATTATTCTCATTATTGTTTTTTCTTGGTTGAAAAAAGTATGAGTTTGCTCATTGAGGAGCATTTCCTCATTTCTAATGTTCCAAATGTTTGTTATGGCCATTTGTAAGTTTTCAATATTATTAAATTGATTTTAAAATGAGAATAATAATAAATGGGTCTAGGTAAGTTCTTGAAATGTCAGATAGTTGCCAAATTTCTAGAAGAGCAAAACATTACATTTTGATGTATATTTATGATTTTTAAAAAGATTTTATTGATTTATTTGACAGAGAGAGGAGAGGGAGAAACAGGCCAAGTGGTAGACAGAGGGAGAGAGAGAAGCAGACTTCCTGCTGAGCAGGGAGCCTGATGCAGGTCTCCATCCCAGGACCCTGGGATCATGACCTGAGCCAAAGGCAAATGCTTAAGCAACTGAGCCACCCACGCGCCCCGTCAATGATTCTTAAGTAAAAAACTGCAACATTTTTGTTTGTTTTAATCCTAGTAACAGCTTCTAGTTAATGGGAAGAAGTAATCTTGACTAAGGAAAAAGAAGACTCTGAAAAGCTTATGTATTCTGAATATTGTATAGACCTAAAAAATTCAAATTCTGTTTGATGGTTATGGTATATACCTTGTGGAAATTAGAGGTGGGATTAATGCAAAAGAAAGTGAAATTTATTGAATTCTAATTGGTGATGTAGACCTGATTAACCATATTTCTGCCAAGGAAGTTTTGCTTCTTATAAAAGAGTTTTAGGAGTCATCTGTTTTATTCTATATAGTTAACCATTGAAAAATGCATGGGTCAGGAATACCCACTCCCAACCAGTGGAAATCCATATATAACTCTTGAATTCCCTAAAGCTTAACTTATTTGTATAGTCTCCTGTTGACCAAGAAACTTACTAAACCGTCAACACATATTTTGTATGTTATATATATTATATACTGTATTCTTATAATAAAGTAAACTAGAGCAAAGGGTGTTATTAAAAAAATCACAAGAATGGATTCCTGGGTATTTCAATGTGTTAAGCCTCCGCCTTCAACTCAGGTCATGGTCTCAGGGTCCTGGGATAAAGCCCTGCACTGGGCTCCCTGCTCAGGAGGGAGCCTGCTTCCTACTCTCTCTCTGCCTTCCTCTCTGCCTACTTGTAATCTCTGTCAAACAAAGAAATTAAAGTTTAAAAAATAGAGAGAGAGAGAAAAAGGAAAACCACAAGGATGAGAAAACACATTTATTTATTTATTTTAAGATTTTATTTATCTCTCTGCCTTCCTCTCTGCCTACTTGTGATCTCTGTCAAACAAAGAAATAAAAGTTTAAAAAATAGAGAGAGAGAAAAAAGAAAACCACAAGGATGAGAAAACACATTTATTTATTTATTTACTTTAAGATTTTATTTATTTATTTGGCAGACATAAATCAGAAGTAGGCAGAGTGGCTGGCAGAGACAGAGAGGAGGGAGCAGGCTCCCTCCAGAGCAGAGAGCCTGATGTGGGGCTTGATCCCAGGACCCTGGGGTCATGACCTGAGCTGAAGGCAGAGGCTTTAACCTGCTGAGCCAACCAGGGGCCCTGAGAAAACACATTTATAGTCCTGTCTTGTATTGGAAGAAATCCATGTGTAGGTGGAGCTGTACAGTTCAAACTCATGCTGTACAAAGGTCAATGGCATTATTTTTTCATTTTTTAAATTTTATTTTTGTTTCTTTTTTTCTAATTTTAAAAACTAATTAATTAATTAATTAATTAATTTTCAGCATAACAGTTTTCATTGTTTTTGCACCACATCCAGTGCTCCATGCAATCCGTGCCCTCTATAATACCCACCACCTGGTTCCCCCAACCTCCCACCCCTCCCCGCTTCAAACTCCTCAGATTGTTTTTCAGAGTCCATAGTCTAATGGTTCACCTCCCCTTCCAATTTCCCCCAACTGCCTTCTCCTTTCTAACTCCCCTTGTCTTCCATGCTATTTGTTATGCTCCACAAATAAGTGAAACCATATGATAATTGACTCTCTGCTTGGCTTATTTCACTCAGCATAATGTCTTCCATTCCCGTCCATGTTGCTACAAAAGTTGGGTATTCATCCTTTCTGATGGAGGCATAATTCTCCATAGTGTATATGAGCCACATCTTCCTTATCCATTCATCCGTTGAAGGGCATCTTGGTTCTTTCCACAGTTTGATGACCATGGCCATTGCTGCTATAAACATTGGGGTACAGATGGCCCTTATTTTCACTACATCTGTGTCTTTGGGGGTAAATACCCAGTAGTGCAATTGCAGGGTCACAGGGTAGCTCTATTTTTAATTTCTTGAGGAATCTCCACACTGTTCTCCAAAGTGGCTGCACCAACTTGCATTCCCACCAATAGTGTAGGAGGGTTCCCCTTTCTCCACATCCTCTCCAACACATGTTGTTTCCTGTCTTGTTAATTTTGGCCATTCTAACTGGTATAAGGTGGTATCACAATGTGGTTTTAATTTGAATCTCCCTGATGGCTAGTGATGATGAAGAGTGTGTCTGATAGCCATTTGTATGTCTTCATTGGAGAAGTGTCTGTTCATATCTTCTGCCCATTTTTTGATATGATCATCTGTTTTGTGTGTGTTGAGTTTGAGGAGTTCTTTATAGATCCTGGATATCAATCTTTTGTCTGTACTGTCATTTGCAAATATATTCTCCCATTCCATGGGTTGCCTCTTTGTTTTGTTTTTTTTTTTTTTTTTTTTACTGTTTCCTTTGCTGTGCAGAAGCTTTTGATTTTGATGAAATCCCAAAGGTTTATTTTCACTTTTGTTTCCTTTGTCAATGGCATATTTTTTAATATACTTTAATAGGGAGCTTCTAGTCCTTTCTTTGGAAGACTCTGACATCGTCTAAACAAAAATGTTATGAAACAGTTACTTGTTTGGTAATAGGAACTGATTCTGCAGAGGATTTTTTTCTACTTTAATGGTAAAAATATTTCCTTTTCAAAGGGTCTTTCCTTCATTTCTCAGTGAAAACTATGGAATCACACAGTTATTCCTTTATTTCCTTAATCCCTTTATTTGGGATTCAGTAGTATTTATCTTATAAGAAAAATAATTTAAAACAATCAGAACATTTCAAAATAAATATCAGTGACATAATAATGAAAGTACTATCATTATCATTTCTGTATAAATAACAGTGATTTAAACAAAGTTTCTCAATCCATGAACCTTCTCTAGTTGATCTAATTGGTAATTCACCATCACTGTTTCAAAAAACACGCATTCTGTTAATTAATGTTTCCAGCAGTAATATATGTTGCATATTCAAGACACTTTCTTTCCATCTGGATGTCTCTTGACAACTTAAAACCTAACTACCCAAATTGAATTTTTTACATTTATTATATCTTTTAAAAAGTGCATTCTTTCTTAAAAAAAAAAAAATAAAAAGGACATTCTTTATGTTATTGAACTTAGTTTCGTGGTAGCTTCTACCCATTCATCTTTTTTCCAGGCTCCATATCTAAGAGTTTTTTTTAAAACTTGGGATTCCTGGGGTGCCTGGCTGGCTCAGTGGGTTAAGCCTCTGCCTTCCTCTCAGGTCATGATCCCAGGGTACTGGAATGGAGCCTGGCTTCCGGCTCTCTGCTCAGTGGGGAGCCTGCTTCCCTTCCTCTCTCTCTGCCTGCTTCTCTGACTACTTGTGATCTGTCTGTCAAATAAATAAAATCTTTAAAAAAAAAAAAAAAACTTGGGATTCCTTGCACCTACATTCTTTCAGGCATTAAATTTTCTTTACCCTACCTCATGTATATTTCTCAAAATGACCACATCTTTTTCTTTTTTTTTTTAATCCATACAACATCCTTCTTTTTTCATGGGTGGTAATCTTTTGTGTGATTGCTCCCTCCTTACCTTAACTGACCTTAATTTATCCATTCTCCAGTCTCACCAGAATGACTTTTGCAAAATACAAATCTAAGTGCTTTATTTATTTATTTATTTGTTTTTTTCAAAACTAAGTGGTTTAGATTCTTATATAAAACATCTAGGGACCTCATTGTCGAAATAGTAATCTCCAACGTGGGCCACATATGTTCCAGAGAATTAATAAGACAGATTTATTGGGTACCAAGAAGAAATGTGAATATATTTATAATCTATTTGTATTTTTAACTCTTAAAAATTTATATCTTTTGTACACTTATAAAATCTACCAGTTTATCTGCCTATCTATGTCATAAATACATATCAGCATATATTGAGGGTATATATAAAACTTATTGATTAATAGATGTTTTAAAATAAAAAATAATCTATAGATTACTGACTTATAAGAGAAAAACCAAAACTCATTATTAGAGATTATAAAGCTTTTGTTGATTTGGCAGCCACAAAGGGTGATAGGAGTACATTATCTGGCAGAAGCAACTAGGCCTTTCTACCATTGTCTTGATCTTTCATTGGTCAGCTCCCCCAAGGACTGGGCTGTGGGTTCAGTTAAACTCCTTGTGGATCTTTCTGTGAGCTGACTGAACTTCATTAGACATGACATCCTAAGAGAACCAGGATAAAATTGTATTGTCTCTTATGACCTGGTCTTGGGGGTCACAGGTCATTGCTTCTGCCATAGTTACAGACCAGTTCCACATCTCAGAGGAAAGAGCTTCAAAATCACATTATAAAAAGAGAGTGTGGCATGGGAGATACTGTTAAAGCCATTTTTGGAAAATACAGTCTGCCATAGGTATGGCAACATTGGTAGTTTCTGGAAGCTTATAAAATCACAATAATACAACAACACAAGACAGTTGAGTATAATTGGAAGGAAGTAATTAAGTGATGAAATAATAAGAATAAAATTTAATTTAAGAAGAAACCTGAATATAAAATGCCTGGGCATTGGGTAAAATAGAAATAATCCCTTCTTGGGGCACCTTGGAGGCTCAGCCAGTTAAGCATCTTACTGCTGGTTCTGGCTCAGATCACCATCTCAGGGTCTCAAGACTGAGCAAGCCCCACGTCATTAGGCTCCACACACAGGGGGTTCTGCTTGTATTCTCTCACACTCTCCTTCTGCACCACCCCCCTGCACATGTTCTCTTGCTATCTCATGAATAAATAAATCTTAAAAAAAATTAATAATCCCCTTCCTCTTTTGATCACATAAATTCTAACTTAAAGTTATACATAGTGTCCAAACCAAGTAGTTACAGGGAATATTGTTGTATGACAATAAATAAAATGAAAAAAATCCAAGGATCATGATGATCCTGATAATATCACATTACTTTACATATTGCTATGTTGATTCTCATACATTGCCTTACCTGCATCTCACCTAAAATAAACAAAAACAACAACAAAAACTGAAAAAAGTAAACAAAAATATGGGAGAAAGAATTTTATATATTCAGAAACTCAGATTACTAGTTAGTAAAAAAATAATGAGTCTTAAATATCTTTATTTTCAGTAAAATGTCTCTGAACCTGCCAGTATTGTTTCTAACACTCCACTCCAAACACTCCTCTGTTGGCTGAACAATCCAGCTCTGCTCCAAGTTTTCTTTCACACAGAAAATCAAAATCCTT
>NC_081558.1:106941070-106945993 GCF_022355385.1 Mustela nigripes
AGAGAGAATAATATAGTCCAAAGAAAAACTGAAACACTGGAGATGGGAGTAAGAGTGAGGCTCCTCAGGGGCAATGTCTAAAATCAGGAGTTCTAAACTACTTTCTAAAAACAGTGAGCCCAAGAAAATGCAAGGATTTTGATTTTCTGTGTGAAAGAAAACTTGGAGCAGAGCTGGACTGTTCAGCCAACAGAGGAGTGGTTGGATGCTTCTAGGACCATCACACAGACAGTATCTAGCCAGCTTCTAGAAATAAATGGTAACAGCCAGCGCTGATTAGCACTTATTTTGTGGCAGTAACTGTTCTAAATTGTTACATGTATTAATTATTTCAATCCTCATAAAAATATCTGTGAGGTTGGAGCTATTACTATATTCCCTATTTTATAGATAAGGAAACTGATGGTTTTACTTAAACCCATAGAGTTTAAATAACTTGCCTAAAGTCGCACAGCTAGTAAGAGCAGAGTCACAGTTTGAACCTGGAAAATCTGAGCCTTGTCTCTGGAGTCCTAACCACTCAGCAATTTGACAGTAAACGTCATCACATATTTCAAGGTTATTAGCTTGAACGGCCACCCAATTTATTAGCCTATTCTGAAGACCAACTTCTATTTATGCTTCAAATATGAATGGAGGTCTCTTCTAGAACACAGGAAATGTTCTACAAGGACCATTTCAGCCTATGTTGGGGCTCCTGCTTTTATCCTGGCCATAAGGTTTAGGACATCTTGATGTCAGGACTGAGACTTACTTTTTGAATTTCCAATGCTTGACATAGCACTGAGAGCTAAAGAGGAGCTTGTAAAATGTTGGCATACTGCAGTGGGGATGATGTTTAAACTTAAGCAATAATTAGTGATCCAAAGAAAATTGAATACAATCTTAACATTATAAATAGCTCTTAGATATTTAGAAAGCAATAAACCAACTTTGTAAAATCTATTTAAAAGACTCTTTGAAGTTTTCCGAACTTAAATTTACACAAATTATCTTAAAACAAATGGGACTTCCAGAAGAAAAAATGTTTTCAATTATATAGTGGAATTTCTTTGAACTATGTCAGTCACTATTCTTTTCTGCTCCAAAGGCCAGTGTCACTATGTTCATAGTCTGCCTATTTAAGAGTAATGACATATTTGGGTATGTTTCAAAATATAGTATGAATTAATTCACTGCCTTATTTTTTCTTGTTAACATTATTTTAATATAATTTGAATTTAATACATTGAAGTGACAATTATGCTCTGAATCAGAAGGACAAAGAGCTGTAAGGCAGAATACCTGCCACCAAGAAAATCATAATATAGTTCAGGAAAATGTATGCTTTAATGACAACAAGATGACTGTGGATGAGAAGAGTTAGAGTAACACTGATAGTGTCTTGGCCCAAGCACTTGAAAATAACAGATCATACACTTATACCAAATACTGATTTGTCAATAAGAGTCCAAGAAAGAAGCCAATAGCACATTCAAAGAGTTGAACTGAAAGGAGCCTAATAAAGGGAACATTTACCTTACAGAGGTGTGTGCATGAATGAAGGACCTGATAAGGGTGGTAAAGTACCCAGATACTACAACAGCAGGGATATGTTAAAATTCTCTTAGCCTGAAGAAGCCAGGAGAGAAAATATTACTGCCAGAATCTAGAAAGACAGCAGTGGAAAAGCAGCTCCATGACAGAAGCTGGTAGAGAACTTAGGAATGGATAAACCATCACCCAGAGTGCAGATGTGTGGGAGGTAGGAACATAAATATACAAATCTGTGTATCCTCCTATACTCTGCTCTCATGTGGGTACCTCCTATTTGCTCAATTCAACCAGAAGCTAGAGGGCAAGGACGTCCATAAATAGAGCCCATAGTTATCAGCTTCCTAGGGCATATGGCTAGACAAGAAATATAGAGGATGAATCTGGAAGAACATATCCTCTTAAGAAAATGAAGTATCTAAGTATTTCAGTTTGCCTAGGAACATGGGGATAGGCCATTCTCATGATATAGGCATGAGGGTTCTCCCAGACTTACCCAGGTACAGCTGTGATCTTTTGTGCCCAATGTGAGTACACTGAGAGTAGACCCATTTGTTGGAATCTATGTGAAGACACAATCAAAGGAGTTCCAGGTCACTTGACTACTGTCCACTTACATTCCCTGCTCCCAGAAATTTTATTCTTAGATGGTTTATAACTCATACTATGAAGAAGTCATTCAAAATAAAAAAAAAAAATCACAGGGAGTAGCTGAAATTGAAGACACATCTAACGATATGCACGAGAAAAAAAAAAGTCATATTTATTTATGAGATACCTCTTTAGTAAGCTGGGTATTCATAGTTAATCTACCATTACAGAAAGTGAGTACACATGGGATTAGAAGAGAGATTTGGGACTACAGGAGAGACATAGTGCAGAAGATCCCACAGATGAAGTGGGTTTTGAACTAAACCTTGAAGGAAGTGTAGCACCTGGCCTAATGAGAACTAAGTTGGAATACTAAGCAGGAAGCATCAAGAGTAATGTCACAGAGGTACTATGAATTATGGCACAACGCAGGGCAGCTCTAGTACCCAAACCATAGGATTTTAGTTGGCAGAATTTTCAAATGCCTTTTAGAATACCCTGGCCACTACTATAGGGTCTGGCATCACTGATTTTTATCAGGCTGGGTCATTTACAATTGCTGCACTGTGACCATTTTGACCTATGACAATGACTATGGCAGTTTCTTGTGGTTCAACTTAATACATAAAGTGTATTTAATTATATCTGGGATGAGCCATTCTGGGCACACTGCTTCAGGGATGAAGTAGCACAAAATCCACTGTTTACCTATTTCTCTTTTATTTGTCTCTTTCTGGAAAATACTTTTACCTTATCATATGACTTATGATACCACTATCATATATAGGGATATATATGTATATAATATGACTTCATGATATTGTCCTCATCTAAGAAATTATAGGAAAAGAAGTTCATTAATGACATCTTTGAGAGCAGACAATTTTAAGTTGGTGAAAATGTGGCATGAGCTGGCTTACTCTTGCCCTCTTCTGTTAAAGCTGCAACTTTTTATTATGTGAGTTGTTACAATAAGGAACATGCATGAACTGTATGATTCTTCACAATGGAATATTAAAATATACTTCATCAACATTAACAACTAAAAAAAGTTGATACTATAATAAGAACATGTTTTAACTTCTGTTGATAGGTAAAATTTTTAAAGTTTGATAGTATTCACTGATGAATTGATTTTAACCCAGCAATTCCATTTTCAGGAACTTATCACCTGAATACACTTGCTGAAAAATATACATGTATAAATTGTATCTTTTACATTGTGCTGTCCTAATGTTGTGCTGGAAACAGCACTAATGTCTTTCAGCATTAGATTGATAAATTTAATTTGGCATTGATGATCCATCCATGCAAAGTAATATCATGCAGTCTTAAACAATTAGGTAAATCGATATATACTGACATAGAAAAAGAGCCAACACATATTTTAAATAAATAAAACATGTTTTAAAATTTAGTACTTGACTTCCCTTTGTGTATATTTATATATTTTTCATATATGTGAATGGAGTGCAAATGAGAGAGAACATCTTGAATAAAATGGTGACTTCAAGGAAGTAGGATAAGAGGTCCAGTGGGTGGTACTTCTCCTTTTCACTTTATCCCTTTTCAAATTGTTTTAAAATGTATAATAAGTACATCTCCCTTTAAAATTAACATATCAAATGACTGCTTTGATCGGTTTGTTATACCATGAATTTATTTCTTATGTACATTAGCCTCAGAACCAGGAAGGGTCAAGCTATTCAAATGGCTGAACAAAAGTCCTAGTAGTAATATTCTAGAAGCTGCAGAGTGACTCCTGAGGACAGGGTGGTTTAGAGTTAACTGCCTGAACATTGAGATTTCCAGCTCTCTGAGTTACTTTTATTGGTACTTGATTTTATTTAGCTCTGCCACATTAGTGATCCTTCATACTTGAGCCAAAGATTTGCCTTTTGTATATAGCTTCCTAGAGGTTATTGTCATAGGAAAAATATGGACCTAATCTTTGTAAGGTAAGCTTTGGGAAACTAAAGAAGTCCTGTTCACAGGTTACCAAATCTCACCCCTCTTGAGGCCACTTGTTTTGGCAAGAGAGCAGATATGAACTTCACGTATAAATTCAGAAAAATACTATAACCATGATTGCCATGTTGTAAATGCTCAAAAATATTAATTTTATACTATTATTATTATTTTTATTATTATTTTACAGATGGAAATACTGAGCTTGAGAGTAAAGTCTGTGAGCTAGTAACAGGGACAGATTAACAGTACAATATTCTGACTTTCTGTTTCAAAGATTTCAAGGTGCATATATATTTGAAGGAGTCCCTGAAAAGCTGCTAATCAGTCATTAGTCTACTCTCTGTCACATGCTTTGGGATACAACAGTAAAGATGCTGCTTTTGGACAAAAATCCTATATCCTAGGGATCAGTTCTTAAAAGAAAATTTTTTAAAGATAGAATGACTCAGGTTAAAGTTTTTGCTTATTCTGAGATTAGAGGAAATGTTTGTTAGTAAATAAATGTAGTTAAATGGGATATGTGGCTCTTGGTGGGACAACACTAAGAAATGGTCAACTAAAAGCTGAAAAATAGTGTTAAGTACTATTATAAAATGGTTATCTGGCAATTATTTCAAGTGTTTAAAGGCAACAGATGACTTTTTAATTAAAATATTATTCAAATCCTAAAAAAAGTTGTACTTTTAGACTGCATTACTTTTTAGATTTATTTTTATTATTTTTTTATTTTTTATAAACATATATTTTTATCCCCAGGGGTACAGGTCTGTGAATCACCAGGATTACACATTTCACAGCACTCACCAAAGCACATACCCTCCCCAATGT
>NC_081558.1:106948993-106963315 GCF_022355385.1 Mustela nigripes
TCTGTGACCCTGCGGGACCTGAGGCCACGCTGACCCCGCGTGGGCTTCGTCCCGGTTTAGCCTCTGGAGCGATGTCCCTCAGCGGAACAGACTTTTAAAAGTCCTGATTTTGTGCGCGGTTGCTCCGCCGCTTGCCGGGAGCCGGCCCCTCCCCCGGGGTCTATCTTCCCGTCGCTTTGGATTCACTTCTCCGCAGGTCCTACCGTTCAGAAAGTGGTTGTTTTTCTGTTTCCAGAATTGCTGTTCTTCTTGTCTTCGATCTGCCGATGGATTTTCAGGTGTTTGCAATCTTTAGATAAGCTATCTAGCTCATCTCCGGCTAGCTGAAGTAGTCTCAGCCTGCTACTTCTCCGCCATCTTGACTCCTCCCTAGACTGCATTACTTTTTAAAACACAGTTAAACAGTGTGTAATCAGCAATGCTCTAAGCAATTTTTATTCTATTAATTACAGTAGCATCCAAGTACATTTGAAAAGTAATACGCAAAAGCATACAGTGTATTAATGTATATATATATTTTTTAATTTTTTATTTGTTATAAACATATATTTTTGAATACAGAAAACTCTTGGTATATGCGTTTAATCACTCGTGCAATAGGAAGAATCTAGGACTTGGAGTTTAAAAATGTGTGTGTATATCTGGATTAACCAGTGAGTGCATTCTCTTTTTAACAGGTATGTGTGCTTGGGAAATTGACATGGTGTCAAAATTTTACATCATTACAAAGTTAGCACAGAGAACATGATATTCAAGGAAGCTGTCAATAACATTGACATCTAATAGGGAAAGATTTGTCATAGTTCTATTTCCTACGACTCTGATCCCTTCTTAGTCTTGGTCTCTCTCTCTCTTTTTTTCTAATTATCATAGAACAGAGATTTCTATGATGATAGATGATCCCTCCCATCAAGGGTTTGGAGATAAGGAAAAGAAAGCAGTTCTTCAGCTTTAACTAATTCCACATTTATTGGATGAGGGCTGAATGTCTCACAGGTTTAACCAGTGTTATTAAAAATTCTGAATAAATACTACATTAAAGTAAGCCCCAGGGGTAACACAACAAAATAGTATTTAGAGAAGCAAGTTTTATGAGACCATGAAAGTAATGTCATGCAGAAAAGAGAAAGAGCAAAGGGACAAAAGAGATTGAATCAAGCATGGCTAGTGTGTGTGTGTGTGTGTGTGTGCACAAGTGCACGCACACACACATATGCACACACTCACATGCACATCCATGAAAGTAGATGCAGAGTTTGGGCACAGATACTCACCTCCCTCCCTACAAGGAAAACAGATTCCCTGAATATGTTACAATTAATTCAGCACCATCTATAAGCTAGTCTTGAGTCTAAATATAAACTAGCTACTTAAAATGCTTTACCAGAAATTATATAACTTAACAAATTATCTTATTGACCAACCTTGTGAATTTAGTTAATAAGAGTCTGTCACCGAGAGTTTGATGGTCTATTAATTATAAAGTTCAATGTAATAAATAATGCATTTATTAGCCATCTCAGAGAATGTCTTTTAAATATGTATATCCAAGTTGTTGATCAACGTTTTGACTCCTGCAGCTTCTCAAAGACAAACTACAGGACAATATGATTTTTCAAGAGTCCAAAATAAAGACCTTACATGCTTTTTTAAATGAGTTTAAGGAAATATTTGTAAAATATTATGCAGAATTTATGATTGCTGTGCAAATAGATATGGACTTAAAATCTCCCTGGATTCAGTTGTAAAAAGAAAGGATCAGACAATCTGATTAGTCCTCCTTATTTTTAATTCTAATTAATTTAGCACATTTCTCTCTCTCTTTTTTTTTTTCTTTAACAGGTGTGTGATTTTCTTTTCTCCTCTAGTACACACCACTGGAAACTTATATAGAAAAGAATCTTATTATAATTGGATTATAATAATAACTTCCTACTGAAGAGGAAAAAGAAACATTTGCTACATTTGGTTTACAAAATAAATTTATTCTCCAAGCCTATTTGTGAAGCCTGTGTTTTCATTCAGTGTTTCTTACATGAATTTAACCAGATTTCAAATTTATTATTTGTATACCATTTTGATGTGTTAATTACAACACATATTTGGATGGAAAATAAAATTGGATGGATTTCAGCCAAGAGAGTTACTTTATATCATAAAGTTCTATTGATACTAGATGAAGCAAACTTAATGGAAAGCTTTACAGCAATTGCTCCTCTATGTGGTAGAAAAGTTTCAGGCTCTTGAGAAGAAGACCCTGTACATCTCAAAGGATAGGAATCTATTCTGGAAAATCAGTTAGCTCCTGTCTTTCTTTTGCCAACTATAAGACTCAGCTTTCTAGAAAGGTGTCTGGAAGTTTGATATATTTAGGTGTATTATGGATAATAATCAAATATGATGCTTTAGACTACAAAGCAGTAAGTGCATAGGGGATGACCACTGTGCTATGAAGCTGTCTGGAAATGCTGTCATGTAAGAGAGAAATGAAGAAAGTAAGACATTGAAAGTAAATTTTGACTTTTGTCCCCTTTGCTTAACTCATTCTTAACATTTTAATTTAGGTCTATATCATACGTTGCCAAAAACCTTCTCATATCCTTGTAATTTGTCTTCCTTTCTCCAACTTGAATATATCTCCAATCTATCACCACCGCTGTCACCAGAATTATCTTTCAAAGTTGGAAATCTGTTAAAATTACTTCCTACTTGGTAATCCTGGTATAGCAATCTATTGACTCTTGATGAAAGTTCCATCTTCTTAACATGATCACACCAGGCATTCCATAATTTGCTCCAAGCTGTATTACTAGTTTATTGTTCCCTCTTTGTTGTACAATAATAATTCAGCACATATCCTTTATTGACATGTAGCACATGCATGTCTGTGGTGCACTTATGAAAAAAAATACAGAAAGAATTGAGGCAATATGAAGAAAATCCCCCATATAGCCTCCTTTTCTGCTTTCAGTTTCAATGCTATGAATTTTTCTTTCTTTCTCCCTCTCCCTCTTTCTTTCTTTTTCTTTTCTATATTGGTTATCCTTTACTTATACACACAAACATTACTTTATTTTTAATAACAAAATCTAGGTTATCTATCTGCTTTCTAGGAAAACATTGATATCCTTAGAATAATTGAGCACTATCCATTCCTCCTTCGTTTTTTATTATTTTCTATAATTTTACCTATACATTTAAAATACAAATTTATAGTTAATTTTATTATTCTTCGATCAGTGGTTTATTATTGTAACCAACAGGCACTAATGATCATTTTGGCTTATCATCATTTCATGGTTTTTAAAAAATCTCTCTCAAGGGGTGCCTGGCTGGCTCAGTTGTTTGAGCATTCAACTCCTCATTTTAACGAAGGTCATGATCTCAGGATTGTGGGACCGAGCCCCACATTGAGCAGGAAGTCTGCTTGAGATTCTCTCTCTTCCTCTTCATCTGCACCCCACCTCTTGTGCATGCTCTCTCTCTCAACATAATTATTTAAAAAATAAAACATGTCAGTTTACTATTTTTAGGCATTACATAATAATGATAATCATTCTTATATTTTTGTGTGTCTAGAGATATTTATTTTGGAGGCCTAATTCTTGATTGATTGTTTAACATGAACAAAATGAAAAGATTTGGAATAGTTTCTCCACAAAAGTTGCAAATCTTACCTCAGGGTTTTTTTTTTTTTTTAATAAGGTGAAATACATAGTTCTAGATTTGCAGTGATTTTTTTCTTCAATAGCTCTGAGGCAATATTTCTGGGATTAATCAAATTTTACCATGATTTATTATGCCCCCCCCCCACATTCTCCACCTCTGTTAGGCAGAATCACAGCTAATAATTTTGTGTTCATGCATGAGTAAGAACAGGCTGTTACTGCACTTTCCTGTTGTCTTAGTCCATTTGGGCTGCTATAACAGAATACCACAGACTGGGATTTGCAATTTTATAAACAGCAGAAATATATTTCTCCCAGTTCTGCAAACTGGGAAGTTCAAGAACAAATTGCTGGTAGACCCAGTGTCTGGTGAGGATCTGCTTCTGGTTCACAAACAACTATTTTCCCACTGTGTCCTCACATGGTGAAAGAAGTGAGGGAATTTTTCTGGGGTCTCTTTCATAAGGGCACCAATTTCATTCATGGGAGCTCCACCCTCATGACCTATCAATTTGGTCTTCCACTTGGAAGGCTATGGATAAGAAGCTTTAAGATACTCTTCTTTGGGGCCATGATCTGTGGAGATGATTTGTAGCTGCTGATTGAACTATCTGGGTCACTCATGGATGCTCCCAAAAGAGCCCAGTTTTAGAGAAGGACTAGATCAAGCTGCTGAATGAATTTCCCTGCCAGATTACTATCTGGATCCATCATTTTATTAGACATGACAACACATTTACCCTCATAGACTGAGCACACATTACAGGAATCAGTATTTCCTTTTTTTCTTTTTAAATAAAAATATTCATTTTTATTTTTTTTTCTCATATGATAAGCATACTCTTTAAATCCCTATCACCTATTTCCCTTATCCCCCCAAACCACCTCTTCTCTGGTAATCATCAATGTTCTCTATAGTTAACTTGGTTTGTTACTTGGTTTGTCTCTCTCTCTCTCTCTCTCTCTCTTTTTCCTTTGCTGGGTTCTTTGTTTCTTAAATTCCACATATGAGTGAAATCCTATGGAATTTGTCTCTTATTTCACTTAACTTTAAACTCTCTAGCTTTGTCTATGTTGTTGCAAGTGGCAAAATTTCATTCTTTTTAATGGATGAGTAATATTCCATTATATATATATGTATGTATATACATATAAAGTGTGTATGTGTGTGTGTGTGTGTGTCTATATATATACAGATACATACACAAACAATATTCATCTGTTGATGGACATTTGGGCTGTTTCCATAGTTTGGCTATGTTGTAAATAATTGTAAATAATGTAAACATTATTGTAAATAATGCTGCAATGAACATCAGGGTGCATGTATCCCTTTGAATTAGTGTTTTTATATTTTTGGAGTAAATACCCAGTAGTGCAATTACTGGATCATAGGAATCCAGTATTTCTAATGCAGAAGATCTCACTGCATGTGTTAGTTTTACCTGATATCTCCATTTGATTTGTGGTTAAGGGAGCCAACCTTGCAGGAAAAGTGGCCCTTTGCTGGTTTCAAAAGTCTGACTACATCATACCACTGATACTCTCTCAGGGCAGTGGGCAGTGCCTCACTGTGATACATCTTGATGCTCCAGTTTGATCAGCTGATTCTAGCAATATTATTATGACCCTCGAAATTAATCATTGTCATGTTTCTAGATTTCTGGTTTTTCTACAGTCTGGCCATCTGTACCTTAAATTGCAAAAGCCACTCAAAAATGAACCTATACTAAAGCGAATTAATGTACCTTCCATTCTACCTACTATCTACTCACAGCCATTTGGTATGAGTGAACATTGGAATACCTTCCTCAAATGTAGACTAAAAAACATTTCTGACTGTGTTTTTATCAACTTCTTATGATCAGTTTGGATCACTAAATATGACTATTTCTCAGTGACTATTTATAGATCACTAAATATGGATCATTTCTCAGGGATCGTCTTTTGCTCACTTTTTATTTTGAAAATTCTAGACCCTACCTGATCTATTCTTGGACATAATGCTTCTTTCTTTCCCCCAACAGCAATGCAGGCCAGATTGTCTAGTACAGCGTTCAAGTGGCCATCCAGCCAAAAGGAGGCTTAAGAATTCAAACCTAATTGTGGTTCAACCACTTATAACCTTTTGTTGTATTGACATGGGCCTAAATCAGAAGGATGATTACTATTTGGTTGTATAAGATGCTCACTAAATATCCCTAAGTAACATAAGAGCCAAAGTCAGGGACATAATGGATCTCTGCTATGTTTTATAAAAATGCCTTTGTCCCTCTCCACGTGACCTTTCTAGGAGTCTCATGCTCTATCAACAGACCTAGTTAGGGAGTTATGTACTTGACTTTTTAGATGCCAGGTCTTAGGGTAAGCAGGGAATTGTTGAAAAAAATATTAATGGTTTACACCAATTTTGTGGCAATAGAGGTAGAATAATAACCCGGGCACCTGTGGAAGGAACAATGCAAACCCTCAGGGGTTCACCAGGAAGAGGTATATTAATGACCATATCTCTAGAGTATAGAAGACCTACCTCTAGAGTATACCTCATAAAGAAAAATGGCCTCATATGGCTCTTCCAAATTTCAATTCAGTTGGAAGTGCTGATAAGAAGTTTGTTCCTGACCTAAGCTGAAGTGATTGATGATGCCTCCTGTGGTCCATCTTTCTGCCTTTTACAGTGAGCAGAGGAAGTCAGACATATATAGGATGCACTGTATGATTTCATTTATATGAAGTTCAAGGACAAGCAAAACTAATCTATAATGCTAGAAGCCAGAATAATAGTTATCCCAGGAATAGGGGCTATATTAATTGAAAAGGAGCACAAAGTTATTTTGGGGGGTCATGGAAATGTTCTGTATTCTTATCTCTGCTGTGGTCAAATGCAAAATTCAAATATCTGTATGCTTTAAAGTTTTGTGAACTTTAATATATATAAGTTACCCTCAGTTAAAAATATTTCTAAAAGATTTCTAGGTGGAGAGCACTATTTTTCTCCCTTTCTACAAAGTGCTAAAAATAAGAAAGTCATTGTGATGTTTTTTTTCATTCACCCTTACTCTCTGTAGAATCCATTGAGGTCCCAGTTTTTATCAGATGGTTGCCAACTTGGGAGTTTCTCAAACTTCATCTTCTGCCCTTGCCTGTATCACACATAGTGATCAAAGTGTTTTCTTTAAAGTGAGCCAACACCCTCGAGTGAAGACTGGCTGTGCAACCTTATGTTTCTCAGGGTTACCATTTTGTTTAGTCTACTCAACATACCCCCATTTCATGTCACCTTAAAATCGTCTTAGGAAATGTGTATGTGCATGTGTGTGAGTGCACATGCATTTCAAACACCTTTTATCAAGCCTTATTAGAGTTTTAATCAAGAGGGTAGCTGGCTATCTACTAGACTACAGGAAGGAAGTGACTCTCTTAGTTTCAATTTTGCTCTATGCTTTAGACTTTTGTTTTGTTTTGTTTTGTTTTAGGCTAATTTTGAGGGAGAGGTTTGTGTCTGTGGTTTATTTTTCTCTTGATCTTTGTACTCATTGTAACCAGTATAGTTATTTTGCAGGTGCACTCCTGGATCCTCATCTCTCAATTCAGAACCAGATCTAATACTTAAAACTGGGTGTTGTTCTCCTGTGACAAAACTATGGAAAGATTTGTTCATTCAATGAATCCCTCCTGGCCTGACCCAGGAGGGTGTATATGGCTTTGTATTCTTTCTCTCACCATCTCAGATGTACAATTCCACTTAAGGAGTAATCCCAACAAGTAGTCATAAATTCTAATCTTCTTTTATAAGTTAGAACAACCAATCTGGCTTCTGACTTAATATAATAAATATGTCACCTACCATGCATACATACCTACCCTCTAGTAGAGAAACTGATTGTCTCCGTCTGCTTCTGGTATCAGAGTCTAGAAGTCATTGGTTGAAACCAACAGTTGCCTCTACAAATTTTTGTTCTGGTTAAACATGAACATGTTTCTGTCTGAAATGGTATTTTCAAAAATCTATCTTATCTGTCATTGCATTATTTAGAGAGAAGGGTGCAGCCAAAAGCATAATCTGACAATCTGTTACCTGAATTAAAATATCTGCCTCTGGATTTTTGTAACTGCTGATTCTTTTAATGAAATTCACAATAAACTGTGACTTATTCTTCAACACCCAAATTGAAACCTGTTTTGTGAAGCTTTTCTCCTCTCAATTTCCTAGGATGAATGAATAAGCCTTACCCTTAAGGCTTCACCACATTTTCCATGGGTCTTATTTAGAGCTGTCTTATTATATTGATTGTTTCTTCAGACCTTCTCCCTATGAAATTCAGAGCTCCCTGAGAGCAGGTATTGTACCTTGATCAAATCTGAATTACCAGTACATAGCAATGTCCCTGCTAAATTAAGGCCTTAATGAATTATTAGAACTAAACAATTAATTAAACACCTCAGTTTAATTTCCAAGATTTTATAATCTGACTCCCCAAAAGTCCTACTGCCTTTTTCCCCTTATTTTTTATACACCAGCTAAGCACATTCCCTCTTGTTTCCCAAACATGCTGTGACATGCTCACTCTTGCTTTTGGGCTTTTCTCTTACTTGGAATGTTAGCTCCCTGCTTTGAAAATTGGCAGTGTACCCGTGGTATATTTAGCAAATCTCTATTTACAGCAGTATTTTTTAAATCATGAAATACAAGGATCCATGTATATATTTTTAAAAGACATATCGACGAAAAGCCTCAGAAAAAACTGCAAGGGCATCTAGGGGAAATGAAGCAAACCTATGTGACATTAAACACAAGTTCAAGTTTCATTCTGATTGCATTGGCCCTGATTTCACTGAACTGATATATGCCAGCATTTTAATGAGCAACAGAGAAATGTGATGTTTGATGTGTATCATGTTGAAGTTTGTTTTCCAGAGGCTCCAGGGCTGACGAGCTTATTTGGACTTTGTTGTTGTAAAACCACACAAATATGCTGACGGCAAAGCCTACAATTTGACTAAACTGAGCATTTAAAATACCATGTATATGTTCCATCCAAATATATTAAACAAATAGCACAAGTGCAACCCTGCATGTGTTAGGAGGAAATCATTGCAGTGTTTGGACTCATCCCATGCAGTTTTCAATTCACATCTTAAAAGTGTAGCAGGATGTGACCCAAAATGGAATTTTGAAAGCTGAATCTCTTATTGTCATGTGATTTTCTGAATGATAGGCTTCATATAGAGGAGGAATGGTCTCCTTTTCCTTTAGATATATCACATAGGAAATTCAGAGTGATCAAATTTATTTCTCATCTTAATTTTAGCAGTTAAATTTATGAAAACCACACAAGAAATAAGATAATTTCTTTTTATTTATTTTAAGATTGGCTAGTAGGACATGTCCTAAAAGACAGGAAAATATGTGAATAAGATATGTGCTTAAATGACTGTTATTTATATACTTATAATTTAACTCACTATTAACTAAACTATCTATGTGTAAATAGAGCATAATAGTTTAAGCCTACAGATTTTGGATATGTTTACCTGTATTTAAACTCCATCTTTATCAGTCAAGCCAAATTATTTAAGTATTCTCTGCCTCTGAAACTTCTTGCATAAAATCAATAGTTCATAGTATTTTTAAGTAAACACAGTATAGAACATATAAACTAATTGCATTCTCATATGTATTCTCTAACAATACTATATAGGTGCATAAAATATTTACACATATATAGTGTTGTAAGAAAATGAAATTGGTTAATTTATATAAATATAATATATATAAGTTTGTATACAATTAAACATAAAAATGTATACTGACATATACAGGAGTTCATATATGTACATATACACAATGCTTTGAACACCTTCTACTTGGAGAGTACCTGGTATATAGAGTAACTTGTTCATGATAAATGAACAGTAAGTACCTGGTTCATGATAAATAATGTGTTACCAATTGTCATCACTAGTATTGATATTATTAATGACTGTCTATGCATTTAGCCAAGGCCACCATCTTTTTGGACTGAATTTCATCCACAGTAGCCTATCCCAGTTCATGGTCTGCTTTTTCCCACTTCATCAGTTTTTCCTTCTTCTTCTTTTTTTAAAAATTAATTTATTTATTTTAGAGAGGTAGAGAGGGTGTGAATGGGAGGAGGGGAAAAGGGAGAGGGTGAGAATCTCAAGCAGACTCCCCGTGAGCATGGAGCCTGAATCAGGGCTCCATTTGGGGTTCCATCCCATGACTCTGAGATTACCACCTAAACTGAAGTCAAGAGTCAGACTCTTAACGGGCTAAGCTACCCAGGCTCCCCATCCATTGTTTCTTCTCTCCTGGATTTTCCTAAAAAAACATTCAGACTGGCTGAGATTTTGCCCACCTTAACAAATCTTTCTTGACCCAGTCCTGGGGACAAGGTGTTTTTTTGTTCATTTTTTCCCCCCAATAATTGATGTTGGGTCAGTTGGGTATCTATTTAGAAGTAATTTTGACCTGTATCTTATACTTTATATTTACCAATTCCAAATGGACTGTAGACACAAATCTGAAAGATAAAAAATACATATAATAGGGAAAAACAGGAGAATATCTTCATTATTTCAGGATAAAGGTATTTTAAATAGGACACAATAAAGTTCTAGCCATTAAAGGAAAATTTGAAAATTGGACTTTGTTAAAATTTAAGGCTTCTGCTCATGAAAAGATACTACTAGAGTGAAAAGGAAAGCCATGAAGTTGGATAAGATATTTGAAATTCATATAACAAAGTTTATATTCAGAATATGTTAAAAATTCCTGCCATTCAGTAAGAAAAGACAGGACTACCCAACACAAATCCCGGGCAAGCACTTTAGAGAAGGATTTTAAAATAGTCAGTAAAGTACTCAACTTAAAGAGTCATCTGAAAAATATAAATTAGAGTCAAAATAAAATACTACTCTAAAATACTACACTGATCAGAATAAATAAAAAGAAAAGATAGATAATATCAACTGTTGGACAAGGATGTGGAGCAACTGGAATTCTTATGAATTGCCAGTGGTTGCATATGGTGATAACTACTTTCATAACTCTGGTAGTCTCAGTTAAAGCTGAACTTTATATATAGGGAATGTCTAGTGATTTACATGCTATCTGATTGCCATATATATTTTTCTAAAGTTTAAACATGATAACAGAGGATTTTACCTGTTTCATTCGCTTCTGAAACCTAAGTGCCTAGAACATGACTTGGCTTATTATAAATGTTTAATAAACAACTTTCAGTTCCTTTAGTAACATTGTAGGGAATTTTATGAATGGAAGTGTTTTATTTGGTACACATTCCTTTTGCATTTATTACTAATTTTTCTGGTGATTGGTCAGGACAAAGAGTTTAATTCTATCCAAAAATATAATAAAGTTATAACAGTATAAAAAAGTACCATAAAATTTTATTTTAATTTTGTTTTAAATAACTTCTTGGTCTCTCAAAATAAAAATAGTAAAAAAGCATTCTTAATCTCAAGTCTTTAACTCTGGGTCATAATTTTATTTTTATGGCACCTCAGTGACATGAAGTGGACAGTGACAATTATTTATTATCATTTAATCCAACTGTGATCTAAGTAGTTGATTCTGGAGACATTTAAAACAGAGCAGATTAAAATTATTATAAAGATGGCAGAGAGGTAGATTAATTGATGAATTTTGTAGGCTCAGAGAGAAAATGCTAACCCTAGGAAGAAGAGATTTATATCAGAAATTAGAAAGTTCTAAAGCAATTAAGCCCTAAAATAGATTTTTGTTATGAAGAAAAAAACTTCCCTTAGAGTTTTTAAGAAAACAGATAATAACAAATATTTGTAGAAGAGCAGCAATATAGGTGGCTTAAAATGTAAGCGCCTCCCCCCCTAGATTGGGGTTAGAAAATGAGACTTTTGGAGTTTCCTTGGTTTAGAATTCTGGTTTTATATCTGGCATGGCACATGGTCCTTAATACAAGTTGAATGGGAAGTTTATGTAAACAATTTTCATGATGTAGCACAAATCATGAACTCTTCTTCAGCTTTTGGAATTACCCAAATGCAAGTGTACTTAGTATTAGCTTAATTGTGAATTTAATTTTAGACATATAATCCTATGTATTATAAGATGTAACTATGTTCAATAATTTGGTAGCTCTAAATTTCATGAAGTATTTTCAGCCTTCTTAAGTAGTAGATAGTCATTAGACAAATATACTTATTATTTAGAGACCGTATGAGGCCATTTATATCTCCTTAAGTCTTAACTTCTGGATCTAGATAATATGGAAAATGGCGATAACTATCTTATAGTGTAGACCATATTTGTATAGATTTGGTTCTCAGCCTGGTATATGTAGCATAGGATAAAAGTATATATTTAAATAATAATATATGTAAATATTATTGTTGCAAATATTCATAGTCAGTATTTTAAATATTTTCTTAATGACCAGGGAAACCTTATAAAACAGTCCTTAAAAATAGTCCTTTTTTTAAAGAAAAATTTATAAAATCTAAAAAAGAAATAAATGAAAATACTATATTTCAATAGATTTATCCTGACTACCCTAAGCATGCCAAGAATACATGATTAAAAAAAAAAAGTGTTCTCTTTTCCCCAGGAAGAATTTTAGGCTAAATTAAACAGAGATTTTAATATATTTATCTAAAATTTGTTGCTAAGGTCATGGACTGAAATAATTATAAATTAAATTGAGGGCAAGCATTGTTATAAAATGTCCCTATTACCCACAATAACATACAGATTTAATGCAATCTCTATCAAAATACCAACAACATTTTTTCACAGAACTAGAACAAATAATTATGAAATTTGTGTGGAACCACAAAAGACCCTGTATAGCCAAAGCAATCTTGAGAAAGAAAAACAAAGCTGGAGATATCGTAGTCCCAGAATTCAAGATATACTACAAAGCTATACTAATTGTAAAAGAATGGTACAGGCACAAAAATGTACTCATAGATCAATGGAGCAGAATAGAAAACCCAGAAATAAACCCACACATATATGGTCAATTAATCCATGTCAGAGGAAGCAAGAATATATAATGGAGAAAAAAAATCTCTTCAACAAATAATGCTAAGAAAGCATGCAAAAGAATGGTACTGGACCACCTTCTCATACCACACACAAAAATAAACTCAAAATGGATTTAAAATCTAAATTGAGACCTGAAACCCTAAAACCCCTAGAAAAAAACATAGGCATCAATTTCTTTGACATCTGCCAAAGAAACTTTTTTCAAGGTATGTCTCCTGAGGCAAAGGAAACAAAAGCAAAATTAAACTATTGGTACTACAGCAAAATAAAAAAGCTTTTTCACAGTGATGGAAACCATCAGAAAAATGACAAAGCAATCTAATGAATGGGAAAAGATATTTTCAAATGATTCATCTGATAAGGGGCTTATATCAAAAATATATAAAGAATTTATACAAGCGAACACTAACCCCCCAAATAATCCAATTAAAAATGGGCAGAAGACATAAATAGAAATTTCTCCAAAGAATATACACAAATGGCCAATAGACTCATGAAAAGATGCTCAATATCACTAATTATCAGGCAACTGCAAATCAAAACCAAAAGCTATCCTTTCCCATCTGTCAGAATGGCTAAAATAAAAAACACAAAAAACAAGTGTAAGTGAGGATGTGGATTAAAAAGAAAGAATCCTCGTGCACTGTTAGTGGAAATGCAAACTAGCATAGCCACTGTAGAAAACAATATGGAATTTCCTCAAAAAATCAAAAACAGAAATACCATATGTTCTAGTAATTCCACTACTGGGTATTTACCCAAAGGAAATGAAAACAATAACTTGAAAAGATACATGCACCCTTTCATTTATTGCATCATTATTTACAAGAGCCAAGATATGGAAGCAGCTCAAGTGTTCATTGTGAGATAAATACATAAAGAAGATGTGGTATGTATATAAAATGAAATATTACTCAGCCATAAAAAGAATGAAACCTTGCCATTTGCAACAACACAGATGGATCTAAAAGGTATACTGATAAGCGAAATAAGCCAGTCAGAGAAAAAAAATACCATATGATTTCACTCATTTATGGAATTTAAGAAACAAAACAAACAACAACAAAGACACACTAAAAGCCCCTAGACTCTCAAATAGAGTGGACTGGTGGTTACCAGAGAGCAGATGGGTGAGACGATGGCTGAAACAGATAAAAGGGATTAAAAGTACACTTACAGTGATGAGCACTGGATATTGTCTAGGTCATTTTCTAGAAGAATAGATAATATATCTTGTTAAGATCAAATTTTGGGGACACTTGGGTGGCTCAATCAGTTAAGTGGCTTACTCTTGATTTGGGCTCAGGTCATATTTCAGGGTTGTGATATGGAGCCCTGTGTAGGGCTCTGCACTGGGCATGGAGCCTGCTTAACATTCCTTTTCTCCCTCTCCCTCCCCTCACCTCTCTTTCTCTCTTCCCCTCTTAAAATAAAAAATCAAAGACAACTATCATATGATCTCCCTGATATGAGGAAGTGGTGATGCAACATGGGGGCTTAAGTGGGTACGAGAAGAATAAATGAAAGAAGATGGGATTGGGAGGGAGACAAACCATAAGTGACTCTTAATCTCACAAAACATTC
>NC_081558.1:106963415-106997126 GCF_022355385.1 Mustela nigripes
GGCTTAAGTGGGTACGAGAAGAATAAATGAAAGAAGATGGGATTGGGAGGGAGACAAACCATAAGTGACTCTTAATCTCACAAAACAAACTGAGGGTTGCTGGGCGGAGGGGGTTTGGGAGAAGGGGGTGGGATTATGGACACTGGGGAGAGTATGTGCTTTGGTGAGTGCTGTGAAGTGTGTAAACCTGGTGATTCACAGACCTGTACCCCTGGGGATAAAAATATATGTTTATAAAAAATAAAAAATTATATATAAAAAAATCAAATTTTGAAAACAAACTCTCAAGGACACAACGATTATAAGCATAAACTTTAAAAAAGTGTTTTTATAATAAAAAAATGTACTTGTATCTATTGTAAAAGGCGACATATTTAATAAGTAAAATGAACTAAAAGTTGTTGTATTATTTGTTTAATTTGCTTTGAATTGTTTTCAGATCAGCTATAGATATTTAACTACTGATATTAAAAACAAATAACATAATACAGTCATTTGAAAACTTCATTCGATTCTCTCAATTAAAAAGCAAAATTTCCCTCACTTTTAAATTTGCATTACTTTAACTTGGAGAAAATATAGTTTTAATGATTCTGCATCATCTGATCTATAGCAGACTACCCATTTCCTAAAAAAAAAAGATATGAGCCTATCATAAAAAAAACTGACGGACATAATTGCAGTTCCTTAGTTATTCCTGCGGATGGTCACAGAGAGGGAAATTTATTGAACTGAAATCATATTTAGTTTTAAAACTGTATTTATGATTTAGAGAAGAGCCAAGAACAGGCAAAAAAGAAATTAAACAGCTATTAGGGGTTTTATGGAACCCGAATAAATAAATGGTTTCAATAGGAAGCCAAATGTAAACCCTCTGTTTCCTTGAAATAATACATTAAAAATGAAGACAACCATTATTGAAATACAATGACAAAGCAATAAAAAATGATTTCCCCATTCTGAGGCCCTTCCAGAGTTAGAGCATTATTTGTCTATTGGCTTTTTGATTGAATCCTTAATTTGACATTCGACTTTACAGGAGGCTGTTAGTTCTCATATACCATTCTATGTTCTACTTTTATTATTGGAACATAGTTCAAAATTTTACATATCCAATAGCTCCTTTTCTCTGCAAATTATATTCTTTTTTTTAAATTTATTTTTTATTTATTTTCAGTGTAACAGTATTCATTATTTTTGCACCACACCCAGTGCTCCATGCAATCCGTGCCCTCTATAATACCCACTACCTGGTACCCCAACCTCCTACCCCCAGCCCCTTCAAAACCCTCAGATTTTGTTTTTCGGAGTCCATAGTCTCTCATGGTTCACCTCCCCTTCCAATTTCCCCGAACTCCATTCTAATAATATATAATGATCTTATTTTGTTTGATTTCTTTAAATAATAAATTATTCAGTGTCTACATGTCAGATATTTATTAGGTTCTGTGAAAAATAGAATAATTAGATTTAGTCACTTTCCTGAAGGAAACTTACAACCAAACGGGAAGAAAAAAATATAAAGATAAATTACATATGTATAAATAGCTCAATATTCAGGCATATAAAATACATGAATATATGCATACTCTAGATAGAGATGGGAGAAAAAAATTAAGTTGAAAAAAGTTATTAAGGAATAGAACTTCAAACAGTATCCTATAACAGAAAGAAGGTGAAAGGAAAGTCAGCATTCTGAGGGATTTCTTGAACTCAGGATAAGAGATCTTGTTACTAAGCTGGGATAGTAAAAGGTGTGAGGCATGAGGAGAAGGTCCCTGGTGCAAAACTATCTGAAGGATGCATACAATTCACTAGGGAATGGCAGAAGAAAAGAAACTTCTGGTAAACAGAATAATAGGAGAAAAACATGGTTTCCTCCAAGAAAATGAAGACATAAAAAAATTGTAAATTGTATGTAAATATAAAAAAACATACTGTACAATTGTTTTACATTCTAAAAACTTCAAAAATTGTAAGCGAACACTATTAGAAGAGCAGGGATTGAATATTTTTAAGAGTTACACATTTTAAAAACCTTTTTGAGTTTTTTCAGTGAAATGTGTAGATGGAAGGAGGCTTTCCCTAACATTTGCAGGGTCTGGGGCAAGTGTGCAAATGATTCTCAGATACCATACCATACCATGGAAATATCCTCTTACACTGATCTAGAAGGCAAGGTCCAAGCTTAGAATTATCTAATTGTTAGAAAATTGGCAGTTCATGAAGAACTAGCCCTGGCTCAAGAAGAGCACACCCTGCCATTCTGTCCCTAATTCCATTGACCTGTACTGTGAGGGGCCATTTGCAAATGTGGACACCCCAGTCCACATATTCAGGTTATCTTTTTATATCCACAAAAAGGCATCTAGTGGTGTGGTTCATTTTGGGAGGAAGGACTGCAAGGAGTCCCAGGTTCAATCAGACAGCTTGAGCAAAGAATCCCAAGATCTTGAGTCCCCAGTCTATGGTCTGGAATGTGGGGTATGGTTCTGGTTAGTCATGTCTCTTAGCTTACTCAGATTCCTCACCTAGTAGGAGGAACACAGCCAGAGGAGGGCCAGAGTGGAGAACTTCTAAACCATTGCTACTCCGAGAGTGGTACACCAACTAACACCATGAACTACTTATTATTGGTTCACGATGAAATAAAGAACTTAACCAGATTGTAAATAAACAAGATCATTAAGCATGCTATTTTAGCTGATAGTTTTCTTTTTTCCCTGGGATAACTTGCTGAAGAAATGAATGTTAGCTTACGCCCTGATGCAAGCTTTTTATCTTGTCCTGGATCCACTCATGAAGTAGTACTGATCTACAGTATACGGCTAAAACCAGGGCCACTCCTGACCAAGCCCAGAAGTTAGAGTTATAAAAGACCACTAAAAACAAACAATAAGAATCAAACATGTTTGATTTACAACATTTACCCAAACAGGTATTTTCGACATAGGGTTAAATATCTCCATTGTTCAAGATAGTCCCATCAGAGGAAAACTCACTAGTAAATTCACACTATATTCTTCCTAGTGATAGCATCATGTAACTGTGGGATGTAAAAGACAAAATATGAAGACTCTAAATATTAAATACTTCAAAAAATCCATAAGATATGTTCTTTAGATGTATCCTAATCATGTATTCTGTTTTCATTCTAGGCTACTGCTACTAGTCCTAATAAATTTTAATAATTTTATAAAAATAATCTTGATAATCTAATGTAAAATCAGAGATTTGAAAAAATTAATGACAGTTTTCAACTCAGTTTAATTAACTTACAGCTAAATGACAAAAAGTGATGCATTTTAAGAATATTTTAGACATTGCCTGAACTCTGCAAACAGAAGTTTTCTCTTTTTTTAAGTAGGCTCCAAGCCCAGCATGAAGCCCAACACAAGGCTTGAACTCATTACCCTGAGATCAAGACCTGAGCTGAGAGTAAGAGTCAGATTTTAATGGACTGGGCCACCCTGGTGCCCCTGAGACCAAATGTTTTTATTTCAGGATTGTAGAAAAGATTCATTCGGAGCAATTATAACAGATGTTCTAATAGCTTCTACTTTAAAGAAGTATTTCTTTCTGTCTATATCTGAGAGAAATATTAACTTTCAAATTTATAGACTTGATTACTTAGGAGTTGCTTCCCAATAATGAGAGATTTTCCCTTAAGAATTATTCTAAGGAAAGATGTTTAAAGATGTTTAATATATTTGCCTCTTTGTTTTAACAGATGTAACTACTTCACAGAGAGGCTGGCTATCAAAGAAACTTGGCTTCAAAAATATTTCTCTTGAATATTAATCAGTAATAAAATGATCTAATCTTGAAAATTGCAATGTGATTCATTAGAAAATGCATTTAATTTATGTACATTTATTTTGCACACTTTAGGACAATTTTTTTTACAGTAGCAGGATGCCACTAAAATATTAAATCTAGTAGATATTAAAAAAGAAAAATCAACAGGGTGAATGTAAGGAGATCATTTCAAAAAAAGTTAATTTGAGCTTAACAGCTGTAGAGTGCAATTTCTTCTTACATGGGCTCAAGTGTGCAGATCCAGGAAAGAGCAATTGAGACCTCTTTAAATCCAATCTCACTCCTGGCTCTAAATCTCATTTGGCTCTAGGGATGATCCAGATGTTCAGGTTCCTTTTAGGTCAAGACTGAATGAAATCTAAGAATGGAAATAAAAAATGCCCCAACTACAAGAGGTCATGAAGATTGGCTTGTCGATCACTTTCTTTTTATAGATATGGAAACTGAGTTCTGGAAAGGGAAAGTGACTTTTCATGAACATCAGGGTAAGTAACTTCAGAATCATGGAAAAATGAAATGATTTTCTTCTATAAATCAGGATGCACCTTCTACCACTTCTGCCTCTGAAACCTATCTTATTAATTACCTTCTCTTAGTCATCCAAGCTTACTTAGAATTACTTGTGATTTGTAAGAAGCACATTTTTTTCTAGGATGGACCATCTAATTTTTGATACATAGCCACATCACTTATTCTTTCAGCCAAATATATGCTGAGCAACTTCTATGTCCAAAGTACAGCTGGGAGTGATGAATCACAGAGGGATGGTTAAAATGTGTTTACCACCATTATTATCATCAAAAGTTCATCATCTAGTAAGAGGAGATAAGAAATAGATACAAATATCTGATGTGATATTTATGCTACAATTTTTGAAGGATCCATTTTATAGGCAATTAGTAAAGATTATATCTCATGTAGTATATGAGGGTTTGAAGATCAAGCTTCAAAGATGAAATACTGGCTAGGATTCAAAGTGTTTCCCTGGGAAGGAGTGGAAACAGAGCAAATTGCCAAGGCAAGCTGGCAGGTCAAGGATGGAGCGGAAGCGATTATAGGAAGCAGATACTAGAGCCTAGCTGAGAAAGACAGTTGATAAAGTACCTAACTAAGAGAAGGAAAAGGAAAAGGAAAAGAACCAGTTCACCACAGCTACAACCCAGGAATGTTACAGCTGAGATAGTGTCAGAATAAAAGAACTTGATCCCAACCTTCTTTATTTGAAAATAAGTGACAGGCTCTATACGGCACTATACCCTATTCGGGGTACTTATATTTGAAGTGGGGAGGCAGCATTCAGTGATCATCAAAGAAGTCTATACTTCTGTTTTCCATGAGACAACAGACACACTGTACCATGCCTATCAAATCCAACTAATAATGAGTACAGACAGGTCCCATTTGGGCCCTATTTATTTGAGATTTTTTTTTCTAATGAAGTTTTCAAATTGAGAACAAATCACTGAGATATGATCCTAAGAATGAATTCTAAGGACAGCAATATTCTATTGTATAATTTTTGTTCGTTAAAAGTTTATTTATTTGAAATAGAGGGAGAGAGAGAGTAGGGGTGGGGGCAGAGGGAGAGAGAGAATACTGAACCAGACTCCCCACTAATCCCCATGTGAAGCTTGATACCAAGACCCAGAGATCATGACCCGAGTTGGCTGCTAAAAAAAAAAAAAAAAAAAAAAAAAAAAAAAAAAAGTTGGCTGCTAACCAGCTCAGCCACCCAGGCACCCCTATTGTATAATTTTATACAATAATCTTATATCATAGACAATTTTTAGAATTTACCTATGTATAATCTTAATCATAGAGAATTTTTAGAAATATGTAAGAAAGAATACAAGTAATAATCACTCATAACTTACCAACAAGGACCTAAATTGACTATTGCTAGAATTCTGGTTTTATGTGTAAACATATGTGTATATAGACATATAAATGTGGTATGTGTATATGTTAGTGGTGATTAAATGCCCACTTTAAAGAAATATTTTTATTTTATGCCTTGGAAACTAATGAAAATAAACCTGTTAATAATCAAAGAAATACATTTAAAAAAATGAAATTTTTCAACAAATTAGAAGTGACACAGCTACATACAGAAGAATGAAACATGACAATTCTCCTACACCATACACAAAGATAAACTCTAAATGGATGAAAGAACTCAATGTGAGACAGGAATTCATCAAAATTCTAAAGGACAACATAGGCAGTAATCTCTTTGACATCAGCTACAGTGACTTATTTAAAGACACATCTCCAAAGGCAAGGAAAACAAAAGTAAAATGAATTTTTGGGACTTAATCAAGATAAAAAGTTTTTGCATAAAAAAGGAAACAATCAATAAAACAAGAGGCAACCCATGGAATGGGAGAAGATATTTATAAATGACATTACAGATAAAGGACAGGTATCTAAGACCTATAAAGAACTTCTCAAACTCAACACCCAAAAGACAAATAATGAAGTCAAAACCTGGGCAGAAGACATGAACAGACACTTCTCCAAAGATACAAATGGCTAACAGACATGAAAAAATGTTGAACATCATTAGCCGTCAGGGAAATCCAAATCAAAACTACATTGAAATACCAATTTACACCAGTTAGAATGGCCAAAATTAACAAGGCAGAAAACAACAAATGTTGGAGAGGATGTGGAGAAAGGAGAACTCTCTTACACTGTTGGTGGGAATGCAAGTTGGTGCAGCCACTTTGGAAAACAGTATGGATGTTCCTCAAAAAGTTAAAAATAGAGTACTCTAAGACCCAGCAATTGCACTACTGGGTATTTACCCCAAAGATGCAGATGTAGTGAAAAGAAGGGCCATATGCACCCCAATGTTCATAATAACAATGTTCACAATAGCCAACTGTGGAAGGAGCTGAGATGCCCTTTAACAGATGAATGGGTGAAGAAGATATGGTCCATATATACAATGGAATATTACTCAGCCATTGGAAAGGATGGATACCCAGCATTTGCATCAGCATGGATGGAACTGGAGGGGATTATTATTTTTTTTTACGATTTTATTTATTTATTTGACAGAGAACGAGAGATCACAAGTAGGCAGAGGCAGGCAGAGAGAGAGGGGGAAGCAGGCTCCCCGCCCAGCAGAGAGCCTGATGCAGGGCTCAATCCCAGGACCCTGGGATCATGACCTGAACTGAAGGCAGAGGCTTAACCCACTGAGCCACCCAGGCACCCCTGAAGGGGATTATGTTAAATGAAATAAGTCCAGCAGAGAAAGACAATTATCATATGGTTTCACTTATTTGTGGAACATAAGGAATAGCACAGAAGATATTAGGGGAAGGAAGGGAAAACTGAAGGGAGGGAAATTAAAGAGGGAGACAAACCATGAGAAACTATGGACTCCAGGAAACTTTCGGGTGAGGAGGGGATGGGTTAGCCTGGTGATGGGTATTAAAGAGGGCCTGTATTGTAATGAGAACTGGGTGTAATATACAGATAATGAATCATGGAACATTACATCTAAAACTAATAATGTACTGTGTGGTGACTAACATAACATAACATGAAAAAAAATGACACAATTAGTTTTCTAGTTGAACTGATGTTCTAGATAAAAGCAATTGAGAAAGGACCTACCTGTCACCATGTGGAAGAAGTAAGCTGTCCCCAGGATCCTCAAATATCTTACTCATAAAGGAAAGAAATGATTGTTATTTTAAGCCACCAACCTCTGAGTTAATTATGCAGCATAGTTAACAGAAACAAGATTACCTCCTGTGTAATATGAAACATTAGTACCTCATAAGCTACTTTTGAACTAGAAAATTAGCATCTAGAAACATAATTCAGTACCTAGAACTGGTCACTGGGAAAGGTCACTCTTTCAAAGGCAGATTCTCTAGACATGTAATGAAATGCCATTTTTCTATATGTGTTATTTCTATATATACTACTTCTTATAAGATTTTGACCATAAACTATTGTCTTATGTGCTATTTATTTTTTTTAAAGATTTTATTTATTTATTTGACAGAGAGAGATCACAAGTAGGCAGAGAGGCAGGCAGAGAGAGAGGAGGAAGCAGGCTCCCTGCTGAGCAGAGAGCCCGATGTGAACTTGATCCCAGGACCCTGAGATCATGACCTGAGCCGAAGGCAGCAGCTTAACCCACTGAGCCACCCAGGCGCCCCTCTTATGTGCTATTTCTTAATAACATTTTGCTTGTGTGGTATTGTCATGTTTATTAATAACATAACAATGTGTTTTACGATTATGTTCTATTTCTGCACAGGATGTAAGGAGGGTCATTTAACAAACTAAGTAAGCATTTGAATCTAATTGCAATGTATGGCAGTCTGGACACAAAGGTTTCCGGAGAAGAAATTTTGAACTGGAGGAAAAGATCCTAGTTCTCTCAATGATTTAAGGTTGTAGGCTAGTGCTTTGGTAAGTGTTGTACTCCTCCGAGTCCCTCATTCCTCATTTACAAACAGAGATGAGAGAGCTGTTGATGTTGAAATTGCCATCTAATCAAATCTTAAGAATCTGGACTTAAAGTACAAAACCACAGTATTTTAGACAATGTTTGTTGTAATTTACCTCTTCAACATGTTCCATAACACAAGGAAGGATTATAAATAGGTCTTAGATTTCTAAAAGCTAATTGGTGTGATTTCAGATGATAGTTACTGGATAAAGCACTGTCATGACTGAGATTAGGTGATGAACTTCTTTGATCTAGAAATTAATTTTAAAGCCTAGAAATGAACCAGAGTTCTATGATTAAATCCACATTACAAGGCACCAAGATTCTGTTTTATTTTATACAAATATTTCAAGGCAACCTAGACAAAATATTCTTTAAAGTTACAACAAGTATTTTAAAAAGATGAAAATTAGGGTGCCTGGGTGTCTCGGTTAAGCATATGCCTTCGGCTCAGGTCATGATCCCAGGGTCCTGGGATGGAGTCCCATGTCTGGTTCCTTGCTTGGTGGGGAGTTTGCTTCTCCCTCTACCCTACCACTTGCTCACCACCTCTCTCTCTCTCACTCTCTGAAATAAATAAATGAAATCTTTAAAAAAAAGATGAAAATTAAACTGGGCACATGAAGGAAAGAATAGTTAAGATGGTGAAGTACTTGACACCATGATGTTAGGTGAAATAACTCAGATATTTGTTCTGGAAAAGAGATTGAAGGAGGGTATGTAGCAAAGAAGATAGATTATTCTTTGTGGCCCTTAGGGGAAGAACAAGAATGGATTAGTAGGACTAAAGGGAACTATTTGACTCATTATCTGAAAGAACTTGTGAAACTGAATAGAGAAAATCTCATTTAAAATGGAGTCCAGAGGCCAGAAAGGGGAGTTCTCATGCCCTACAACTCTTCATCAGTTGCAGATGCAAACAGGAAGAGACATAACTTGCATTCCCAATCGGAAGAAACTTACTCTAGTACTCCAGCTAGAAAAAGGAAGAATTTCTCCTCACCCAGAAACAGCTCAGGCAATAATACGGCAACCCAGCCAGTGAGAAACTGGCATCACCCTGCTCTCACATTCCTCCAATGGACGTTTGTTCAAACAAGTGCTCCCAACCCCACCCTCTTCTCTATAAAGCAATGCTCCCCTCCTTTGATCTCCAAACTTGCTTATGGTTTGCCATAGCTTGCATGTCCCAAATTATAATTTCTGTGCTATTCCCAACTAACCCATTTTTTTTTCACAAAACAAATGGCTGTTTTACAAGGTTGACATTCTTAAAATTCCCTCATAAAGGAGTCAAATAGATTATAATCACTTAAGAGAAATTCTTCCAAGTAAGTTCAAGAACTAGTTCCATTTTCTAGTTACTCCAAGAGCCTAGGTGATCAGTTAATATGATCAGTTAATATGCATAATATATGATTTAAAAAAGAAGTGTGGGCACAGACTATTCCTCCTGGACCTGGGGCAGGAAAAGGGCAAAGGCTCAAGGCTTCCCTTTTGGGATGGTTAATATCGCAGATCTTTTCAGGGATGGTAGAATCAACTCCTAGGCAAATAGTCCCATCACAGGTCTGAAGCATTCCCAAGGTTAGCCAACCTTCAAAGACAAACACACATTTCTCTAAATGCTCCTGCACCAAAATTACATCAATGTGTTCTTTAATTCTTGTATTTTAAAACCCATGATTTTCTTGTGGTGAGTGCCTCAGAGCCATTGGAGACCTCGAAGATGAGGACTTGCCAAAGCCAGTTGTGGCTCGGGCACTTGTGCCAGCTGGATGGTCATGCTTAACTCTGGGTTTCTTATTTTCCTTCTTCTTGCAGCTTTGAGTAAAGGGTCTTTTCTTGGCTTTCTTGGGCCATAAATACTGGACTCTGGACTGAAGTCAGCTTTAGAACTAGCCTGTCATAGGGTACCTCTGAAGGTACCCAGAGAGAAAGTAAGCTTTATTTTCCTTTCTAAGGGATTTGACCAGAACCATTTCCCACCTGGGTGCTTCCACTAAATAATTCAGAGCACCCTTTATCACTCTTCACATTTCTTAAAAGAAGAAAAGCTTGAACGCATGTCCTTATTAACACTATGGGCTCCTGCCATGTGCGTGTGCTTTCAGATTCCTGGATAAACTGCTGATCCACCAAAACACAAGCTACAATTATATGTAAGAAATGACCAGTATCAAAATGTTATTACCACTCTGGTTTTACAGACTGGAATTTTAGTACTATTGAGTTTTCTAGATTTCCCATCAAACAATGGTGGAGACAAGAGCTGACGAATGAAGTACAAATCCCCCAGTTTATAATTGAACAAATATTTCCCCTAAAATGTTGAGTGAGTGATTGAACATACAAGCAAGCCTCTTTATTCCTTGCCTGGGGCTTTACCAGCCACACCCTGCTTATTCATAAGACATGTTCTCAGCTCCATGGAGTTCCAAAGGCTGTGACTAAGTGTCTGGCTACTATAATAAAGGAGTCTCTTTTAGAAGAAAGAGCCCAGAAATCAGAGCTAGTTGATTAAACTAGATACCAAATACAAAGTTATATAGTAAATATTCCAATATAAGTTTCTTTCCTTCTAAAAATCTCAAATGGGAAAAATGCCAAAAAATTAAGTTGTGTGTATACATAGCATATAAGACAGGAAGACTAATTGCTTAAATCATCTTGATATATAGAAAAAATATAAGAAAATCTTGTTATATTCATTCTAAAGGTAGCATGGTAAGTGTGACTATGAGACATGAGGTCCCTCTTTATGGGTGCACATTATAAATCAGTTTGCATACAAATGCATTAACTATGATAATCAGCTTCATTTTTTTTGTTCTTAGATTTCTATATATCATGCATTGCTAACATTTAAGTGTTTAATAATATTTTTGCTAGTTTTCTTTCAACTGATAGTGATATTGATCACTCTTTTGATCCACTTTCATGGCAAAAGTTGAAATGTTGATGGGGAATTTTAGCTCTTCATGACACCAACATGTGAGTTTAAGGAAATCTGCATTTCTTGTCCTTGGAAAACCAAGCCAATTCAATACACATTTATCTAGTGCTACTTTAGAATGTGCTACCTACACCTAGGGACAATTAAGGTTGTAAAGAAGAAAAATGCAGTAACATGTATGCAGAGCATGTGCACATGGACTGGAAAATGCAAGAGGAGCTCAGGGATTTGTGACATCTTGTGCCCAAAGTCTGTGAAGTGGTGGCAGGTGGTCTTCTGGTGAAAATGAACCTAGAAGAGTAATTGAAGAGCTTGAATCTTATTCTACCCTATGAATCCTACTGCCTGTCTTCACCATCTTTAAAAATATATTAAAGGAGCTTTGGAAAAGATAAAACTCTGGAGGTAGATACCCTGGGTTCAAAATGTGATTTCTCTACTTCATATGTAACTTTGGACAAATACTTTTCTTACCATGCCTCTGGTTAGACAGTAGTCAAATGGGATAAAGATAATATAGGCTTCATTCAGTTCTTATGGGGAATATGTAATTAGTATGTTTATGTTGAGTAAGTGTTTTACTCACATAATGGCTATTAACATTACATCTAGTAGTACCAAATAAATTCATATTTTATTTTAGTGACTTTTAGTCTTATTTCTGGAAGAATTCTTTAATGTGAAACTTTTGATTTCAATACTATCCTCCTTTGTGATTTAGTATTACTTTAAAGGAACTGGAGCTGTAGAGATAAGGTTATATTCTGAAAAGGAAAATAGGAACCAGCTTGATTAGGCCAGAATCTTGGCTCTACTAATTATTTGACAACAAAAGAAATAATTTAAATTCTCAGAGAATCATCTCCTTATCTGTAGAGTGGGGATGATACTTGTCCTGCTTCACTGTTCTAATTTCCTAGACTTTAGTCACTGTCATTGACTGAGACAAGAAAAGTAAGAAGGAAGCAGACCAGGTAAGGTCATGCAGATGGTGTTAAGGATTTGGTCTTCATCCCACAGACAATGGAAAGCTATGTGAGGATTTTCCAGTAGGAGAGAGAAAATGACTAAATATTAGTTTTTCAAAGACCATGCTGACAAGCAATATGGAGCATGTGTTGGAGGAAAGTAAAAGTAGATGAAGGATGCCATATCAGAGCCCATTATAGTAAACAACAACAGTGGCCCCATTAGAGGTACAGGCACTGGGAATTGAGCAATGTGTAGACTGAGAACTATCGTGGAGATAACACTAACTGGTGAAGCTGGTTAGGAGGAAAGAGAATGGGAGGAGTCAAAGAGGATGAGTGGATGTGGCTTTGAACAGGTGGTAAGAAGTGGAGTCAAAGGACTAGGCCACACTGAGCAGCACTAAATGAAGAGCAAGTGTTATTGGGAGAGGGGAAAGATACCAAGTGAGTTTTAAACGAGTATTGAGTTCACGGTGCCTATGAAGCATCTAAATATAGTTGTGAAATAGATGGATAAATGGCCTAGGTCTTAAAAAAAAAAAAAAAAGAAAAACGTTTGGATTAGTGGTATAGATTTGTTATTCATTAAAATGTCAGTGGTCATTGAAGCCAGAGGAGTGAAGCTGGTGATACAGTCCTAGATAGAGGTTGGAGGATAGAGGACAGGAAGGCCTAGGACAGAGCCATAAAGAAATTTTACAGTTCAAGGCTTGAGCCTTCAAGTAAGGCTACAATAGGCAGCCATGGAAAAGAAATCTAGAAATTTCTAAGTTTTAGCAGCTAAAGGAACAAAATGTTTTCAGGAGGAGAAAGTGACCATTTTGGAGATGACAGAGTGATCTTAATAAGCTAAGGAATGAAAAGTTTCTCCTGGATTTGGTAAAATAGAAGACATTGAAAATAATGGTGAGGCAGTTTTGGTGGAATGTAAGGGGAGAATCAGATCGCCGAGGGTGCGGTAATTCTCTGGCAGTGTTAAGACCAGTGTTTGTTAATTTATAAGGAAATCCATTAGTCCAGCTGTGATTTTTTTTTTTTTTCCTTCAATAGTGCATTGTACCTTGGGCTCAGGCACAGAACAGTTGGCAAAATGGAATGAAAGGGGAATGGACAGGGCATTTAGGGAAAAGAGTGGTGGCAGCAATGACCCAGTAGAAGGAGCATACAGAGCTGATAGATGGAAGCAGGCAGGGGATTAAAATCAATAAATGATAACACTGAGGCTGAAGCTCAGCTGTTCTAAGGGTGAACGAACCAATAAGCTGGAATTTATAGGCAGAGACTGGTCAGAATCTGAGATTTCGTTATTATTTGTCTGACAGGCGGAATAGCTTAGGTGCTGACCAGAGAAGGTTTGCACTTTGGAAAATAGCTATTCATTTTCCTTGTTATGGACTGGCGGCCTGAGGCCCTGATGTCAAGTACCCATTTGTGCCTCCAAAAGTGACATAGTAGTATGACTTGTTGAGAGCTAATGTCTCAGGGGAGAATGCATAGCTGGAGAGCAGTGGGGTTAAACTCCAGGCAGGAAATTTGGAAAAATGGGTCTGGAGCTGAAAAGTGAGGTCTGAGTTGCCAGTACAGATGTGAGATCCATCCGAATATAGGAGATCAAATGAAATCTATGCAAGTTTCAAAATCAAATTTTTCAGATTTTGGAATATTGTGCAGTTTAGGTCACAGAATGTAGTTTTCTGTTTATTTTGTTTTTATTTTACTATAAACAAAATACGTGTTAACAATGTTACAAATCATTGACAAGCCAAAAGGAGAAAATGAAAATCACATACAGTTCCACCGCAGAATTAAACACTCTTACTATTTGACATGTATCTCAGGTCTCTCTCCTGGAGACATATGCATATATCCTTAAGTTTTATAGAAACAAGCCAGGAAGGCACATATTTTTTTATAGTATTTTTTTCGTTAAGGTAGGTATCATTAATATTTTTGTCATTAAATATCTACAGTGTAGCTTCTCAGTCCCCAAAAGGCAATATTTATCTGTCCAGCCCCAGATAGGATACAATATTCAAAGGACATATTCTAGTTTTCAATTCCACTTTGAAAGAGAGAAGTTTTCAAAGCACTGACTATATGTGTGATTTGGGGTATGTCTCTCCTCTCCTAAGCCAGGGTGTTGAAAGGATTGGATTAGTGGATCTGTAAAATCTTTTACAGCTCTATAATTTCAGTTCTGTTCTATTTTATTCTCTTCTATTTTAAAACATTAACTGGTAACATCCTGCTAAATTCAGTATGTGGTAAATGTATTCATCTGATTATACTTAGAAGAAAACTGGGGCAGAGAACGTTAAGTGGCTAACACTGATTTCTCAAGAGACTGAGAGCCAGGGCTGGGAACAGAGCCCCAAGTGCCTTGCTCCAGTATGTGGAGTTCACTACTCAGCGGAACCCTGCTGGTCACCCCACCCTGCTACTCTGAAATACTGATTTACCCAGTTTGAACCTCCGAGGTTTCTGAGGTTTCAACATCACGAACAAGTTTCAACATCACTAATCCTTATGGGTCAAAGCTGCTTTCCAATCCCAGTGTGGCTTCCTTCTGGACATCCCCCCCTTTCCAGGCCAGGATTCCAGCTCAGCATTTGCAATAAACTTCTGCATTCTGGATCCAGGAATCGTATCTTGCCTTGTTGTCAGATCCCATTTTAATCCTCAATGACTCTTCTGTTGGATCACACCACTGAAGCTGATTCCAATATTCTATTCATTTTAACGTTTCTTTTGGAGACAGTTTTTGTCACAGTGTAATTTGTTTGGGGGTAGATTGGAGTCCTTGATTACAGACTACCATTACATTAGTCAGTGAAAACCTTGGCATTTATAGCAGTTTCTCCTTTGTGGTCCATTTTAAAGTTAACTTTTATTAAATTTTCATAAATATACAGTATTCATGTACAGTCAACGATAAAGAAAGACAAATGGTTTATGGAATTCATGAGCAAAATAGAACTCAAATTAGGAAATCTAATGTCAGTTTCCCTGATTAGCAGTTTATGTCAATATTAAGAATAAAAGGATATTACAAGTCTACACTGAATGAATTTACTTGGGAAATTTTTTATATACATGTGCCATTCTTGATGCTAAACAGTCCTTATTTCAGTAAGTCCATCAAGGTAGCTATTTCACAGGCTCCCTGGATTATGGTGGAAATGGAGATATGTTTGAAAAAGTAGGTTATCTTTAGGATCTGTTCTTTTATTTGTCCATGGGCAATATATACTCACATAGAAGCTGGACGTTTTATATAGAGTTGTTAAAACTTTTTAAAAATTTATAAATTTTATTAAAAATTTAAAAATGTTAAAAGTTGCTTCAAAGTTGGGGAACTAAGTGTATCCTCAATAAGCAATTGCCCTTAGAAGTTTCGATGGTGGACATTCAAGAAGTCTGTTAGGAATAGAAAACTTTCTACCTTCTAAAAATATGAATAATATGGTAATAAACTAGTATTTATTTTTCTGGGGAAATTTTTTATTAAAGTTTTTTCTTAAATGATAAAGAAAATTCTTCAAATGCTCTCCTCAGCTGACCCCCCCATCTAATGTTCACTCCTAAACTTGAACATCTTTAGTCAGAGCACTTCAGTTACTTTACACTAACTATATCTGAACAAAAATTTCATTTCCTCTCCTCAAAAAAAAAAAAAAATGTTTCCAGTCATGGTCAATGGAATCTCCCTTACTTTTTAAAAGTGTAAAGTTTTGACTTCTCTTAACAATTATATCTAATAAAAATCTGAGGAGGCTTCCTCCCTCCACACCCCATAATTTTGCATAAATTGATAACACATGTGTAAGACCTGTAAGATTCTTTGACATACCACAATTTTAAAGGAGTTATTTAGCCACACAGATTTCTCCTTAGAAAGGACAGGGACAGGAAGACAGAGAGAGAGTGCTTTCCTCAAATTTTACACCTTATGCTTAAAAAAATAGACATCTCTTGAACAACATCTGGGAATTTTCAAATATTGGTGCTATGTATAACATTCACAAGGTGAAGTGTTTTATTTGTCATTCATTTTTCCCCAGGAGGTTTTTTTTTTTTAAGATTTTTTATTTATTTATATGAAAGAGAGAGAGAGGGAGATCGATCACAAGTAGGCAGAGAGAGAGAGGAGGGGAAGCAGGCTCCCTGCTGAGCAGAGAGCCCGATGTGGGGCTCAATCCCAGGAACCTGGGATCATGACCTAAGCTGAAGGCAGAGGCTTTATTTATTATTTTTTTTTAAAGATTTTATTTATTTATTTGACAGACAGAGATCACAAGCAGGCAGAGAGGCAGGCAGAGAGAGAGGGGAGGAAGCAGGCTCCCTGCGGAGCAGAGAGCCCGACGTGGGGCTCTATCCCAGGACCCTGGGATCATGACCTGAGCCGAAGGCAGAGGCTTTAACCCACTGAGCCACCCAGGTGTCCCCCCCACAGGAGTTTTGATCTACCTATTACTTTATCGAAATATTTATCATAACTTTTTTGCATTATAAAAGCCCTTTTGTTAAAAATTATCAAAACTTTTATTTTAAAGATTTATTCATATATTCTTAGAGAGAGTGTGTGCATGAGTGGGGGGTTGGGCAGAGGAGGAGAGAGAGAAGGGAAGCAAAATCACCTATGAGCACAGAACCCAACATGGGGCTTGATCTCAGGACCCTGAGGTCATGACCTGAGCCAAAACCAAGAGTCTGATGCTTAACCTACACAGCCATGCAGGCACCACTTATTAAAACCATTTTAAAGTTAATATTCTGTTAAAAAGGATATAAGGAAATTAACTTGAAATATATCAAAATAACTTTTGAAAGAATGTTATGCTGAATGATAAAGGAAGTTTTCATATACGTTGTGGGGTGGGGGTGTGGGGGAGAAGTGCATAGGGAGAGTGAAAGAGACCGAATCTCAAGCCGACTCCCAGCTGGACCCAGAGCCTGATGCAAGCCTCCATTATCAGGATCCTGAGATCATGACCTAAGTGAAAATCAAGAGTCAGATGCTTAATTGACTGGGCCACCCAGGTGCTCCATTACGTGTTTTTTTTTTTTTTTCTCATTTATTTATTTTCAGCATAACAGTATCATTATTTTTTCACCACACCCAGTGCTCCATGCAATCCATGCCCTCGATAATACCCACCACCTGGTACCCCGACCTCCCACCCCCCGCCACTTCAAACCCCTCAGATTGTTTTTCAGAGTCCATAGTCTCTCATGATTCACCTCCCCTTCCAATTTACCCCAACCCCTTTCTCTCTAACTCCCCATGTCCTCCATGATTTTTGTTATGCTCTACAAATAAGTGAAACCATATGATAATTGACTCTCTCTGCTTGACTTATTTCACTCAGCATAATCTCTTCCAGTCCCATCCATGTTGCTACAAAAGTTGGGTATTCGTCCTTTCTGATGGAGGCATAATACTCCATAGTGTATATGGACCACATCTTCCTTATCCATTCATCCGTTGAAGGGCATCTTGGTTCTTTCCACAGTTTGGCGTATTTTAATATACAATAGAAAGAACCTATGAAATACTCAGAAGCAGTACTTCAATAAAGCCAATCAAGACTGGTTACATAGATAGGTATTACTTTAAGAATTAAAAATTATGCTAACAATGGATATTTAATGACATGAGAAAATGTTCATAATACAAAAGTTCATAAAAATTATAATAATATGTAAAAACAGACTTGCTTTAACTAAAATAAATTTGTATGTGCTTCTAGGAAAAGACATGAGAGATGTCAAACAGCTTTACCAACAATACACTTAAAATTTTGTTCTCTATCAGCTTATGTCTTTGCTCATATGTAATATAATTTTCAAGTAAGCTTCTGACTGATTTTGTTACCAGAGATATGCCATTTCATAAAGAGAGATGGGGAAATGCACTCTATTTCTCTAGTTTCTAAGATTTAAAAAAAAAATGTCTATTCTAGGAATTTAAAATAAATGATAGAATTTACCAATGAAGTTATCTGGGCCTGGAATTCTTTATATGAGAAATTTCATAATTATAAATTTAATTTATTTAACATATACAGGGTTATTCAGATTTTCTTATAGTAGTTTTGGTATTTTGTTAACTAAAATAAAACATGTCTTGAGCAGAAGAGGGAGAGGAAAGAGAAGACAATTAAAAACACCCATATTCCTGTGACCAATGATGGGAAGGGAGATAAAATAAGAGTCTAGAAATGTGTATTTGCTATCAATTATAGGCATGTGTCGTATAGTTTTTGTTTATTGAAAATTAAAAAAACCATGAAAAATACTTAATCTGAAGTGAGTTAAATTTTTCCCAATGTCTTAAACATTCAATTATTTCTGCATTTCTGATTTCCAGTATTGAATTAAACAACTGCAGTTCTTAAACATTAAAATGGAAATTAGCCTATAAATAGTGGATTCTTATTACTTGCACAATGAATCTACAAGTCATGCTATAAAACTGTAAAGAAAGGTTATTTTTATTGTCCACTTTTACTAAATTAAGTTGTATTTTAAAAATATATATGTCCTTCACAAATGTGAAGTTTTACTTTTAAATATTTTACTTTAAATATTAAATATTGATACAAAAGACAAGTATATCTTCTTTTAAGAGACTTCCTTCTATATTAGAGTTCACATAAATCCTACTAAGGATTAAGATGGATTAGAGAGAGAGATTTAAGAATCTAGATAAAACTGAAGAGACACTACTGGATTATATGTTAGTCCTAGAATTTAGATATAAACTAATGCAAAGGAAATTCACATATAAACATTTTTCATTAAAAAAAATTCTCAATTGCTCTGCAGTGCTGTAAGTGTTATAGGTGTTTTCACAAACTCAACAGAAAATATGATAAATCAAACAAATGGAAAATGCAGGTCTGGATCAATACAGAAAATGAATGGGAGTCATTAAGTTTAGAAATGGCATTTAGGGCAACATGATTGTCACAGTTTATGTGAACAATATATATCTTGGGTCCTAGAAGATAATCTTTATAGTCTGCTCCAGCCTCAAGGTTCTCAGCTCAAAAATCAGCATTTTCATTGGAATAAAAGTTTGTCAATTTTGTGTTTATTAAGAGGAATAAAATCTAAAGTGACTATAAGAGAATGGTTTGCATGTTCTCATTTAACATTTATTGATCTCCACTATATGTAAATTACCAAGTCAGGGATGGGCAAGTAATCAGCCCAACAACTTTAGGCCCAGTTTTATAAATTGCCACACCTCTTGGCTCTGGCCATTGCTATGGCAATCAGATATATGCAGAAAGATCCTAACAGTGTCTCACTTTGGTGTATCATAGTCTCTTGGTGTTTGCCCTAGGGCTTCTCTAGTGTCTCCATGTAGTATGCTGTCGGAGCTGACACAGCCTTTCTGGAATAGCTAGAAAGGTCACATCCTGCTTAACTTGTGAGGAGGAGTCAGGGGATAAGGGTCCCTCTTTTGAGTTTCTGGGGCTGACAGCTCTCGGACACATTTTTTGTGCTCTTCAGAAATTCTGCAGTGGAATTTAGTTCTGACTGTAGCACAACAAATCAATGCACCTTTGGATTAGTCTTTCTTTCTTTTCCTACTTTGCTCTCCCAATTCCACTGTTCCTGTTCCCTGAGATCACTCCTACATGTAGAACTTCATCTAGAGCTCTGCTTTTTGGGAGAACCAAAACTAAACATTATTTAAGGAGGTGTAAGATACTCTTCCTACTACAAGAAACTCACGTTACATATATTTTTAGTTTAGCTCAACTACAAGAAATACTGTTAGAATTATATTATACAAAATAATTTTGCATTAGTTGTGTCAGAAAACTTGTCCTTACAGCAAGTAAGTGTCAGGGCTGGAATTCAAAATTTGTTTATATCACCCTTTATGTCACAGTAAGAACAAATAAGGCAGTGGAGGAGATTTTAATAAATGAGAAACTTCCCAAACTGTAGATAGGGTTAAGAAAATTCAGAGAGGGATGGTAACCCTACCCTGGGATCAGGAACAGCAGGAAGCCATTACCACTGCTGAACTGAAGAGTGAGGGGAAGGAGTAACCAACAGGATCTGAGACTGTAGCTATAGGGAGAGAGCAACCTTTCAAAATCTGTGGCTTTTTTGAACAGGAAAAAAGCTAAACCACCGCAACCTAGCAGGGAGCGATCTAAGGGAAAGTTACCACACCACCTACCACGCACAGGTGGGAGAAGTCCACTGGGCGAGGAAGTAAAGCCTGTCCTATCCAGAAGCCAGACCCCCACCAGGTTAGAAGGTTGTTAATGGGAACAAATCCTAACAATGCTCCACTTACTAACCTGTAGTTGGGATGGGTGACGAAGGACACAGGAACATGGTGGAGCTCAGCAGCAGCTGAAAAAGTCAAAAGAGGACTTTTCTACCTCACCTGAGGGACACTGAAGGAATAGAAAAGAATGTGGGACAAGTGATGGGCAAAGGAATAATTTAATAGAGATTAGAGTCTGGGGTCCCAGAGAACAACAGACAGAAGAGTTCGCACCAGAGTAAAAAGAAAGCCCAGTTGATTCTGAGAATGCAAAGAACTTCTCCAGTCTCCAGTGTGTGGGTAAAAATCTGCTTAGATGGTCTTAATATAGATAGTATCTATATTAAGTATCTATATTAGTATACTTAGTATACTTAGTATACTTAGTATCTATATTAATATAGATAGTATCTATATTAAGACCATCTAAGCAGATTTTGGAATACAGAATAATGATTGTTGAATATCTCCTATTCTTTTCCTTTCTGAATCATAGCCTGTACAGTGATTATTATGTCCCTGGTTTCACACTATGCAAAATGTGTGGAGGGAACAGATAGCTAGTTTTATTACTTGGTAGGTCATTGAAACAGGAGCCATGTTTGGATCTGAAGAGGACAGCAAGTCACCTGAAGATCTTGGACTTTGAGTAGTAGACAGTGACAGGACAGGTCCTTGGGATGGTTTTCATGGGTATGTCGTCATAGTGGAGAAAATGGAAACTTGGTGGCTGTCACTATGGACTCTGGCACCACTAAGCCAATGCTAACCAATATTTGTGTTCTCTTTTTGGTTGGTCCATGGCTAGACTACATGCCCTAACCATATAGCAGAGAGCTGTGACCAAGCAGTAGGTCCCATCAGTGAAAGTGAGTGTATATAATGAATGTCTTCCCTCGGGAGTTAAGTACTTTTTACATCCTTTAGCTGAAGCCTGGATACAACCATCCTGTGAGGACTCTGAAGCCTTATATTCTACATAATCAAAGGGGTTTGAGTATTGAAAATCAACTTGCAGAATATAAGTTAATTAAATGAAAAGGGAGGAAAGAGTGGCCTTCTATACTGTGAATAGTTGACACACAGATTTTTTTTTTATGGCATTATGGCAGTCGTTCTTATATGATTAATAAAATGATAAAATATTTAAGTTGAATATTACATAAAATTGAAACAGTAAATTAAGAAATAGTAAAATAGAAAAAACTACAGAAAATGTAAGAGATTTCTTTGAGAGAAAATGAAATGTTTAGGACAAGAAGAGAGACCTACTAAAAATATCAGGAATAAAAGGAGTAGAACTCTAGATTAAACATAGATAAAAATAAGAGACACAATGAGCAACTTATGTACCTGTTTTAAAATTTTAAACAAAATGAAACTTCTAGAGAAATATAATTTACAAAAACTGAATCAAAAACAAAGAAAAAATTAGTCATATTACCACTAAATAAAGACACATGCACACTCTTAGATTATCCAGCTATTTTTAGAGTTCAAGTATGCCAAAGATTCAAGGAACAGAATTACAAACTTTTCCAGAGAACAAACTCTAAGTGATTTTGCCATACTTTTATGAGACTAGTATAACTTTAATGTCCAAACAAGGTATGTAATAGGATAAAATATATAACAAACTAATCTCACTTATGAATATATATTCAAAAAAGAACAAATATGTAAAGCAATATATTTTAATTTGATAAAATTATGTTTAATTATGTACATTGGATTCAATTTAGAAAAATCATTACAATAAATACATCAAAAAACAAAAACTATATAATCATCTCCTTATATTTACAAATGTTTTGTTAAAACTAAATATTCATTAATGATGAAAACCATTGGTGTATTAGGAGAGACCTTATTCTGAAAACAGAACACTATGAAATACTTTAAATTTCTAAAATACAGTCTTCATAGTAGTAGTAAGACAAAGATGCATACTATAACATTTATATTCAATATTGTAGTGGACACAAAAGACATGGTATGTAGATTGAAAAAGAAAAATATTTCATTAGCACAAATTAAACATTATTATTTCCTGGAAATCCCCTTCTCCCTCCAAAAGAAACCCTGAATGTAAATTGTTAGAATTAATGGAGTGAAGGAAGGTAGCTGAATATATGAAGAAAATTCTGCTCCTGGGTATGCACTCCAATGAAATTCTCAGAAGAATACAAGGATACAATGTTAGCAGATTATTGAATCAGTATTTGTGTCTGGTTTTGACACTTGACATGAGTTGTTCCTCCTTAAGAGTAGAGTAAATAGTAAGATAGCAGAAGAGCATGTGGAGTGTTATGAAACAATGCATAGACACAATATAACAAAATCTGGGGGATAGAACTAATTGGTGTTTTAAGAGAACTTTATAATCTTTAAATACTTATATTAATAAATAGGAACATCTGAGTGGCTCAGTCAGTTAAACATCTTCCTTTGGCTCAGGTCATGATCTCAGGGTCCTGGGATTGAGCCCTACATCTGGCTCCCTACTCAATGGGGAATCTGCTTCTCTCTCTCTCTCTCTCCCTCTCCCTTTACCTCTCTTACCTGCTCCTGCCCTCTCTCACTTCAATAAATGAATAGTCTTTAAAAACAAATAAATAAAATTTTTAAATACTCTAAGCTCTTACCTTCAGAAGCAGGAAACCTAAATAGAAGAGGAGGAAAGTAATAAAGAGTAGAAATGAGAGAAATTGAAAATACATTAGCAAAAGAGAAACTTAGCAAAATCATGTATTAGTTCATAAAAGATAAAAAATTTGGATAAAATCATATCTACATAAATTAAGACAAAAAAGGAAAAATGCATTCTACCATGTTAGGAACAAAGGAGGGAACATCACTACTGATTCTACCTACAAATATTAATATTGATATGATACACTGAGAAGGACATAATATTACTTCTCTGTATTATTTTGTTAAAGTGTAACTTCAATCTAATGATGAGAAAACATCAAACCTAAATTGAGAAATTATTTTTCAAAATAATTGAGCAGCACTCATCAAAATATAAAAAGGCAATATTATGGACAATTCTCTACCAATAAATTTGAGAATTTAGATGGCAAATTTCTTGAAAGACATGAACTATTAAAGCAGATGCACAAAAGAATAGAAAATGTCAGTAACTTTCTATCTATTAAACAATGTTAATTCATTGCTACAAATCTACTCACCATCAAAATTGTAGGTGCAGATAGCTTTGCTGATGGATCTTTTCAAATACTTAGGAAAGAGGTAATACCATTATTACACAAACTCATTCAGGAAACAAAAAGGAAAGATTTTTCAACTTATTCTTGAAGACCTGACATCATGACAAGCACATTAAAGGGAAGGTTAATTATAGATCAATATCATTCATGAGCACAGACTTAAATAGCCTTAAATTTTAGTAGAAACAACCCAGCAATAATTTTGATTAATTATGGAGATAATTGATAGTGATGGATTTAGGTACATCCCAAGAATTACAGCTGATTTGTGATGTGAAAATCAATTGGTATACTTATACTCATCAATAGGGAAAAAAAGACTAAAAATCACATGAGGACTTAAAAAAATGAAGATTATTTGTCAAAATTCAACACCCATTCTGGATAACAGCTCTCAACAAACCAGGAAGAGAAGAAAACTTTCTCAGCCCAGTAAAGGACATTTGTGAAAAATATCCAACTAGCATCTTAATTAATGGCAGAGGTCAGAATACTTTCCTCATAATTGGAACAACACAATGCTTGTTTTTAACCACTATTTTTATCCAGCATTTTAATGGAGGTTCTGGCCAATTCAATAATAAAAGACAAAGACTGAAATGAAATTCACAGACAAGATGATTGTTTCTATAGAATAGCTTTATAAATTTGTAAAGAACTAATAGAACATATGCCAAATTGAAGTCAGAAGGTTTGCTTTTGGGGGTGTTACTACAGAATGGTTGCTAGCATGTGCATAAGTGAATGTTGTGGAGGGATGGAAATGTTCCATATCTTGACAGGTGTCTGCAAGGGTTACTTAGTGTATGCATTTGTCAGAATCCGTTGAACTCTGTACTTAAGATCAGTGTATTTGTAATGAAGGGAAAAGATAGTGATTTTACAGTGGAGAAACCTGGCAGACACTACCTTAACCAAGTGATAAATGTTAACATCAGTAAGAAAATATATTGATATGATACACTGAGAAGGACATAATATTACTTCTGTGTATTATTTTGTTAAAGTGTAACTTCAATCTAATGATGAGAAAACATCAAACCTAAATTGAGAAATTACTTTTCAAAATAATTGAGCAGCACTCATCAAAATTCCAACATCATAAAAGACATGGAAAAATGAGAGAAGGGAGGAACAACCACAGACTGGAGAAGGTGGAGACAAAACGAGGTACAATATAAGATCCTAAATGGGATCTGAAAAAGAAAAGGACACTGGCGGGGGGAGGACTAGTTTAATATGAAAAAGGTCTGTTGTTTAGTTAATAATGTCATAGCATTTTTAGTTTCTTATTTTGATCATTGTGTTATGTTTATCAAAGATGTTATCATGGGAAACTGCCTGAAACATACATGAACTCTCTTCAACTCTTCTGCAAGTCTAGAATTGTTTCAAAACAGAAAGCTTAGAAATCATTATGTATTTATTTATTTTATTTTATTTTTTTAAAGATTGTATTTATTTGACAGAGAGATCCCAAGTAGGCAGAGAGGCAGGCAGAGAGAGAGAGGGAAGCAGGCTCCCTGCTGAGCAGAGAGCCTGATGCGAAGCTCAATCCCAGGACCCTGAGATCATAACCTGAGCTGAAGTCAGAGGCCTAACCCACTGAGCCACCCAGGCACCCCATTATGTATTTAAAAATAATTACAGTTCAGACTGTGTAAAAGGGACACAAGGAAAGAATTCACAGACAAAAAACAGATCGAAGAATATAGGAGAAATTGATATAAGAAAAGAGAATTATTTCATATCACTGAAGTGATGAACAATTTAATAAATGATTTGTCCATGTGCCTTTTAAGTGCAAACCAACCAACCCAGAGCCCACACCCAACTAACCTCTCCATTGGTTTCTCATACTCTGGGCCACTATTCACCTGCAATAATCACACCAGGGTCAGGCACCAGACAACCAGAGAGATACCCCTGATCTCTCAGAGCCACAGGAATTATTCAAACTAGCCAATCCTAAACTTGTTTAACCTGTCTTGCCTGCTCCTTCCTATGGAAATCACCAGAAAGGCTCTTGTCCACTATTTCCTCTTCTCTACCCCCTGACTGATGCTGGTGCTTCCCCCTGTGGCTTCCCACCAGGTATGGTGTGCCCTTTCTCTTGGCATCTCTAAATAAAAAACTACCTTTTCAAGGGCAGCTCTCTCTGTTAGCCTTACTATAAATAATAACACATGTTAAAACAACATGATACTGATATATATAGATATATTGATATCGATATATATATATCGATATCTATATATCTATATATATATATAGAAACCAGAGAAGATATAGATATAATCTTCTCTGGTTTCTTACTTTAAGGAGGAGGAAAGTACTGAAATCTCCATATTTCATAGATAAAGATATGGGAATTTACAGAGATGAAATAACTTTTTCAGAACTACAAAAGAGATAAGTGGCAACAATCCAAGAACTAAACTCAGATTTATGTAAAATTAAATTTCACATCCATTATTTAGGGGATATAAACATATAACAGGATTTGCTCCAAATTGTGTCAGTGCTCTTCTAGTTGACATTTATGTAATGTCATCAAAGTTTAAAGATACTCTTCTAGCATTTCAACACTACCCCGTTTTTATGCTTAGTTTCTTGAATTACTGTTGCTCTTTCCTTCCTATCTATATTCTTTCTAGGGTACTTTCATGGAAATTTGGGAGAGATGTTGGGGGAAGGGGGCCTCAGGTTCTGTGAGTCGGTGTTTTACTTCTAAAATTTGTTTAATATGCCTGCATTAAAACACACATGCACATCTAAATTAATTTCCTGGATTTTTATTCACCTAGCTAAGAACCCAAGAAAGGGATTATACACAGTTGTTTAATCCATCTTGAAGTCACTAGCTGTAGGGATTTACACTACTTGTGGCCCCAAATCAGAGGTCTGTATTGAGTCAAGATTCTGATGTGCAGGTTATTCTGACCTAAATTTACTACTCAGTCAATCATATCATCACTAAGAATAGATAACCAGACATTATAAATCTCTAAATATGATGCACAATAAAATAAGTGGCACCATTTAGAAGGTATTCTTTCAAAAAGAAATAATCCCAAATTTTACCATATTTTTAGGGTCAAATTAGCATATAAAAGATACTAGTGGTAGAGAAATTAGAATCACAAAATGAACAGCAAGTAAGTTTAGAGGATAGGAAATATTAAATGACAACTTAACTGTGGTATCTTTATCAGATCAGCAGTATGAAACAAATAGATAAAAGGAATGGATGACTGTTATGGATACAAAGAGAGTTAAGCAACATAACAACCAATTGGAAGGTGTGGACCCTACTTGAAAAAATCAATTGGAAAAATAAATATTGTGAGACAATTGGGGGAATTTGGTTATATAGGAAAATATCCAGATTATTTTTAGAGAAGTGTATATGTTGATGGATACGGGGGTAAAATTAAAAAATCTGGGTTTTCTTTTAAAATAAGACAAAAAGGAAGAGTTAGTATAGATGAAATAAATGTCATAAGTCCTTAAAGAATCACATGTCATAGCATAAAATCCCAAATAGGTTCCCTGACAAGAGATTAGGACAAGAGATTTAACCCAGGATTCACAGTTGGTGAATTAGAATCTACTTCCTTTGCCACAATATGAAGGTAGAATATAGGGTTTCATTTTTAAGATTTATTTATTTATTTCAGAGATAGAGAGAGTACATATACTTGTGGGGGGAAGGCCAAAGGGAGAAAGGGAATCTCAAGCAGACTCCCCCACTGAGCGGAGAGCCCCAGTGAAGCTAGATCTCAGAACCATGAGATCATGACCTGCTGAAAACTTAACCCACGGAGCCACCCAGGCATCCCAAGGAGAATACAGTTTTTAAAATTGTGCCAATTTTAAAGTTTTGTTACCCTTAAATTTGATGTATAATTTCTGAGGTTAGATTTTTTAAATTTTATTCCAGTTGGGAAACTGTAAACTTTAGAGAGAAAAATAGTAATCTGATCAATTCCATGCATTTTTGTTCTTATAAATAATGTTTGGCTTTGGCAAGCACAGGGATCATGTAACAGATTGTCTTCCTGTAGTACAATAGTGAAGCTTTATAATGTATGTGAATTAAAATGACATTCAAACATTTGAATGTCAACAAAATGATAGTCAAATATTAGCTTAAACTGTGTATAAAAATAAGCTGAATAAAAATGAAATAGTGTTTTCTACCTTAAACTCATTTCTTTTTCAGAACATCTCTCCAACTTTAGGAAATATCAGATCTCTAAATTCTTTGTGTTTATGTTCCATATTTCTTTAATTACAGCATCTGTTATGGATAATAGTTTTTGGAGAATTTAGTGAGCAATTGTAGAAATATATGCACAGAAAGTAATTTCAGATCTGCATCCTTCAAGCATTTGTAGCTAAGGACCTTCCAGTCCCACTGTCTTAACCTCATTTTGGAGAGAAGCAATGAGTTAAGGGATAAATGATTATGAGCCCAGGTCCTGTGAATAACTAATTGGTAGAGTTTTTGTGTTCTGTTTAGCACAGTTCTCTTAGAATGTAGAGGATGAATGAGATATGGACATAAGTGCACTAGATTAACAATGGAATAGAATAGAATAAGGCTTTCCAGGAAGAAAAGATATTAAAAAACAATGTGAATAGATTATTGACATGTTCTTTGAAGAATAGTTTTACTTGCACACCAGGTTTATATAGAAAAGCAGGAAATAATAATTTTGAAAAATATGACATATCCATATGAGGCAGACCTCAATTTTTTTATTAACATATATAATCTCCAATTTAGAAATACCATGCACTCATTGAAAAGGAACTGGAGGACGTGGTGCTTCTAGAAATATGCAATTGAAATTTCACTTGGTAAGAAACCTCATGCAATGGGGGAAAGGGGAAGTTGACATGACTAAGCTTTTGAAGCAGTAGCATTAGGGAAAAAAAAATCACAGCTTATAACTAAGTTTAAGAATAGGTTTTCTCTGTTTATTCTAGTATAATTGTGCTATATACACTCTCCTTTAAAAATATAAATATTGATGACATGTTATACTTTTCCTGTACAATAAATTGTGATGTTTTGAAAAGAAATATATTTCTCTAAAGGGCTTCGAAATTGAATTTAACTAACATGGAAATTTAGTTCATGATCTGTGACCATCCAGAACACTCAGAATTTCTCTTCTGTGGTAGGCTACACCTGATAGATCTAGAAAATTCATTAATTTATCCATCCATGCATGCATCTATACATTCAACTGAATACAGGCATGGCTAGGTATTAGAGATATGGAAGTAACACATACTTCAGTATACCAAAATAAATTTCCTAAATAACTGGTTTCAGGAAATAAGGTCGCTGTTCATCTAGTTCCTTCTCAGTACTTCCTACTCAGTATTCAGTACTCCTGGGAATATATAAGTATAAACTATAAATATAAAAGGACTTTTTTGTTTAATTGACTAGCATCTTTTTTTGTGTAACAGTAGTCTGCTTTTGCCTTGGTGTAGGAATTGTTCCCCCACAGAACTAAGTCTGGTGAGAATATCAAAGTGTCCCATGCTTATTCACTCAAGATATAGGCATATAACCCAAAGTATACTGAATACTTTCTCTGGAATATGTCTCTTGAACAGAGGGCTCAAATGCCTGAAAATTTTGGAGCTGAACTACTGGCCTGTGTTTTCTACAAAATTTTTTCATCAGTTTCTACTAGCTAGACCACTGGGACTGCCTTGGTTTTGTGCTTTGAGCCTAATTCTTAAGTTTTCCTTTTAGTTCATCTGTATAGAAATTCCCCTTCTGTAGATGACCAGAGTCAATACCCAACAATGAAAGTAGTTTAAGAAATACAATGTGATGGTAACTATTCCACAAAACTGCCTTAATAACAATTTAATTTATATCGAAGAATGTCATTTAATAAATAACTCATACTTCTTAAATTGTCCATTAATGACTATTTGTCTTTCTCTTCTTCAACCACAGAACTTAAAAATCAAACTATTTTCCTCTCTCTAAGAATCTCATTTGTGAACATTTCCTCCGGTCTTTGTTTATTGTTTATTTATTTATTTATTTATTTCATTTCAGTGTTCCAGAATTCATTGTTTATGCACCACACCCAGAGTTCCATGCAATATGTACCCTCCATAATATGCACCACCAAGCTCACCCAACCCCCTTCAACTCATACAATACTGCTGTTTTCTACCATACATGTTTAGTTTTATGCTTGACTTCCTGAACTGGTGTGAAATCTATGCGATGATAGATATCTAGGGAAATTGAAAAGAAAAAACACAGTTCATGTTTTCTTGCTGTCTTGTTCTCTGTTTTTGTTTGTTTGTTTTGCTTTGTTTTGTTTGGGGCCTGTTTCCCCTCACCCAAATAAATTTTAAAAGAATATTTAAAATCCTGGAATATCACCTATCCGGTTGAGTGTAGACAGAAGAGAAGGTAGTTTTGTTTCTTCCAATATGATGAAATAACACTAAATATGATGTTTGTGTCTGTCTTTCATCTAATAAATGTCTTTAAGAAAATTAAAATCTGTAAGATTCACTTATTATCTATAAACTGGGGCAAATAATAGCAGAAGTTTACCGAAGGAGTAGTGAGGTTTTATATATACATGGCACCAGTCAAAGTGGCTCAGAGTCCAAGCCACAGTAAGCATAGCCTTTCAGCCCACAGTAGATGCTCTGCTAAAGATCAGGAGCAGGAGGGTTAATGTGAGAAAAGGTAAATGAAGTCAAAGATAGGGAAGTGACTATTCTTTCAGGAATCAAGCATAGTAGCAAGGTGGCTTTCATGCTAATAATCAGGAAGGCTGGGGCACCTGGGTGGCTCAGTGGGTTAAGCTTCTGCCTTTGGCTCAGGTCTTGGTTTCAGAGTCCTGGGATGGAGCCCCGTGTTGGGCTCTCTGCTCTGCGGGGAGCCTGCTTCCTCCTCTCTCTCTCTTTCTCTGCCTGCCTTTCTGCCTACTTGTGCTCGCTCTCTGTCAGATAAATAAATAAAAATCTTTAAAAAAATCAGAAAGGCTTTTGCTGGATACTCTCTTTTCCAGAAAAAGAAATAAGTTAATCTTTAAGGTCTTGAGCAACAGAAATGGAAATGATTAAATGAAGACAACATCCTTCTAATCAACTGAAAAAGAGAAAGAACACAAAGAGGTGGGAAAGCGGAGCCCAAACAAGGGAAATAGAATGACAAGAATTACTTCACACAATTCTCCAGGAAGACCAGGAATTCCACATGTAATACATCTCTCCATAAACCTTTTCTTTCTCCTTTCAAGAGCAAACGTGGATGGGCAGGGTGAGATGGGGAGAAAGAAACAGCGCCAAAGCCTGTGAAGCTCCTGATGTGTTTTCCATTACAAATGCCCTGAAATTTACCCACTTGTCAACATTTATATCAGTGTCTTTTCACAAAAAGAAACACCAAAAACTAAACTCCTTTGCAGTGTATTCTGGCTTTTCCATTGACTATTGAGAACTATCACTAAAGAAAACAAACCTGACAGTGAAGCTCATTATTGTTCATTAGTATGCATTTCATGAGAGATCTCAGTTTATCTAAGCTCTTTCTTCTGAACCTTCTTTCCAATGGGATAGGCAGTTAATTTACTCTGCAAGTCTGAGTAATCATTTTAAAAACACCAGGGACTTCAAATGTCATATCTAAATCTAAAGCAATTTTAAATGGCAAGCCAGAAGTTCTATCAAATCCAAATATCACCTGGATACACATTTGGGATCAATAGCTTCAGACCTTTTTGCTATACATTTATATAAATATCTGAGTAGCAACTGCTTAATTATCACAAATTTTTGTCAGTGAGAAATAATCGGAAGAGAGTACAAATGAACAATAGTTACACTGTAGCTTCATCACAGTAGGCTTTAATGGAATTATTTTTAAAATGAAGACCATTAATTTATGTAGTTGAAACTTAAGAGTATCAAAATAAGTGTAATAGATTTAGATACTACTATTGGATTTAGATACTTCTATTTATACAATTCAGAAGCGGAAACTAGGGAGAAGACAAACATAAAAATAAATTGCCTGCATTAATAATATTACATTACACAAATTTTGGGGGTAGGAGTTTGAGGCATGTCAAAAAGCTAAAAATATTAATTAGAAATTATTTTGCTCACTTACTGTCTTTCAGAGAGGGTTAATAACAGACATTACCTTGTTCCAAGCCAAGGAGTTGATAGCAGAGACCAGACATTCAGACTCAGAATCCAGTAGTCTTACCACTTGTGAATTGAATCAAATTCTTTAACTTCAAATGGACCTTTCATTCAATTAGATAAGATGGGGATCTTTGGTCTGCAAGGCAGGGGCTGCATATATCCTTAGTCATTCACAGGACTTCTGGACCTGCTGCTTAAATACCAACTCCTCATTTTAGCTTTGATACCTGCAAAAGTAATCCTGCCTCAAACTCATTTAAAAAGTGTGCTAAGTTCATAAATCATTTTTATTCTTATTATATTAAATACTCCTTATAACTGCACGATGAGGAAAGCAAGGAAGATTATCATTCCTGTTTCACTGAAGTTAAGTGATCTTCCCCATGTTGCAAAGAAACCAAGTTTCCCATCTCTAATTCTGTGGTGTTTTCCAAAACCCCAAACTGCTGCAGGGACATCAAGATGGATGACCTGCTGCCACCAAGCTGACACAGAGCCTATCTACCTCCACAAACTGGCACAGATGACAGAGAAGTTGGCAGCCTGAAATATACAGTGCCTTCTCTAAAGAATATAAACTGAAATACATAATAAATTACACACTCATTTAAAATCTCATTAAAGTGTTTTGAATAATTTTGCTATTTCCAAAGAATATCAGTTTTAGCTGAGGAAAGAAAAGCAGAGAGATGATAAGAGTAATAGAGTCTGGCTCTTGGGCTCTGTGTCAGGCAAATTCATCATAGAAGAATCAGATATACTCCTTCTCCCTTTAAGGCCTCTTTATCCATCAAATGAAGCTAATCAAACTTGACTAATAACTTCATTCTCAAAGCACATTGATGAAGAATGGCAGACATCAACAAAGAGTCGGAGAGAACACATGTTGCTTTTTTCCTGCAAAATAGGTGTCTGTACTGTGTAAACCATATTCTCAGTAACTTGTCTTTCAGAAAAACTGCAATTTTATTTTTTTATTTTTTTTAATATAATTTTTTATTTTTTATAAACATATATTTTTATCCCCAGGGGTACAGGTCTGTGAATCACCAGGTTTACACACTTCACAGCACTCACCAAAGCACATACCCTCCCCAATGTCCATAATCCCACCCCCTTCTCCCAAACCCCCTCCCTCCCAGCAACCCTCAGTTTGTTTTGTGAGATTAAGAGTCACTTATGTTTTGTCTCCCTCCCAATCCCATCTTCTTCATCATATATTTTTTTAAAGATTTTACTTATTTATTTGAAAGACAGAGATCACAAGTAGGCAGAGAGGCAGGCAGAGAGAGAGGGGGAAGCAGGCTCCCTGCTGAGTGGAGAGCCTGATGTGGGGCTCGAACCCAGAACCCTGGGATCACGACTTGAGCCGAAGGCAGAGGCTTTAACCCTCTGAGCCACCCAGGCGCCCCTAAATCCAATTTTTTTCCTTAATATAAAATATATTCCTACAGCTTAAATGTTGCAGGGAAAAATATTCTTACTGGTATTTTTCAGTCTTATGACCATCATGACCATTGTTCATACATGGACCCCTAATTCTGTTTATTAATTTCATTTCCTTGTTTTCTAGAAAAAAATCATCATATATATATTTTTTTATATTTTTTATTTTTTATAAACATATATTTTTATCCCCAGGGGTACAGGTCTGTGAATCACCAGGTTTACACACTTCACAGCACTCACCAAAGCACATACCCTCCCCAATGTCCATAATCCCACCCCCTTCTCCCAAACCCCCTCCC
>NC_081558.1:106997136-107048404 GCF_022355385.1 Mustela nigripes
CCCAGCAACCCTCAGTTTGTTTTGTGAGATTAATGCATTCAGATTCATAACACATTTTACCTTATTTTTTAAGATCCTAAAAGTATATTTCTAACATATCAGCTAAAACTTGAAAATATGTATTGTTCTATAAAAAGAATTCCAATTTTCTATTGATTTTGACTATTCCAGAAAGGCTGCTTCTGCATTTATTATGAAACAAAAATTGTCAGGGGGCTTCTGTGTCATATATTGTAATCTTCACTGAGCTTTTCCTTCTGAGAGATAAGCTTATCTCAACTCAAACCTCAAAATAAAGGGAGAAGATAATTTGGGTAAAAAGAACAAGAATATGAATACATGTGATCTGCCAGATCTCCTTGATTTTTTATTTTTATTTTTCAAGTAATCTCTACACCCAACATGGGGTTCAAATTTACAACCCCGAGATTAAGGATTTCATGCCCTACTGACTGAGCCAGCCAGGTGCTCCTAAAAGGACAGTTTTTTTGTTTTTTTGTTTTTTGTTTTTTTTAAGATTTTATTTATTTTTTTGAGAGAGAGAGAAAGAGAGAGAGCATGAGAGCTGAGAAGGTCAAAAAGAGAAGTGGACTCCCCATGGAGCTGGGAGCCTGATGTAGAACTGGATCCTAGGACTCCGGGATCATGACCTGAGCAGAAGGCAGTTGCTTAACCAACTGAGCCACCCAGGTGTCCCATTTATTTTCTTTCTTTCTTTCTTTCTTTCTTTCTTTCTTTCTTTCTTTCTTTCTTTCCTTTCTTTCTTTCTTTTCTTCCTTCCTTCCTTCCTTTCCTTCTTTCTTTTTCTTTCTTTATTTCTCTCTCTTTCTTTCTTTCTTTCTTTCTTTCCTTCTTTCTTTCTTTTTTTCTTTCTTTCTTTTAATGTAGTCTCTACACCCAGTGTGGGGCTAGAACTCACAACCCTGAGGTCAAGAGTCCAATGCTCTATTGACTGAGTCAGCCAGGAACCCCTCCTTGATTTTCAATGTAAGATTTATTATATGTCAGGTTTTTCTAAAGCAGCATCCTCCCCAAGAGTCTATTGGCAGAAGTTATTAAAAAAAAAAAAAAAAAAAAAAACTAAGTACATTGTTTCAAAGATGCCATTTATTATGAATATAAGACTTGCTGAGGTTGGGTCACCTTATTTATATTTCAATATACATTTGATCTTTATTGTATTAATTTGGAAATATCATGATATAAGAGTTTTTCTTTTTCTTTCTTTCTCTTTTTCTGTCTTTCTTTTTTTTTTTTTAAAGTTCTTCAATAGACTCCTGATACTTATTATTGAGCACCCAACAAATTCTCAGTAGGATAAAGGAATGACTGAATAAAATCTTTTCATTTTTTTCTTAAAGAAGTCCCTTCTCACTCTGAGGGAAAAAATATGTTTTATGTCTCATTATATTTGCTTTCCCAAATAAATAAATACAAGTTATTTCATAGGTCCAGATGTCTGGATTTATGTTAGTGAGTGGACTCTAAAGACACTATAGTTTTTCTGTTTCTTATTTCTCAAATTAGTAAAACAATACACTGTTTCAAGTCCATCAGGTATATTTCAGATACACAACAAAGGTCCAAAATACATGTAGAATTAATTCATCTCTAGGATCCATGGCAACATGGAAAAACATAGTTAAAAACAGTGCCATATTTAACAATATCCTCAGATATGAATCAACTTGAGTTTTAAGATGACACTTTTTAAAAAGAACTCATTTATTTCAAATCTCCCTTTATTCAAAAGCAAATTTATGAAAACAGATGTTTCCCCTCAGCATTGCCTTTTTTTTTAAATCCGTTAACTCCTTATGACCCAGTGCAGGGGATACATTATATCACCGGTAAATTCAAGTAGACTCCAAAATCAAATAAGGAGATTAGAGACCAAAACAAATCGCCAAACAGGGCATGTCACAGTGTTCCGTCAGCCTGCGATGGTGATAAAGCATATACTTGTCAACAAATAAACATTCAGACGTTTCTTACATCTGTGAAATGAGACAGGCATACCTTGTTCTCTCAGCTCTGTGTTCTCTCTACTCAGAAATTTTTCTGGCCAAGCAAAGACCTGGGTTCAAAATCAAAGCCATGAATAAATTGTGGACTCATTCTTTCTCAATATAGAGAGACATAGTCCTAAACTATAAAATGCTATGATAAGGTCTTTTTCAGGTCTTAGATTCTGTGAGTCAGTGAATTAGAAATTAGATATTTTGGAGATCTACTGAAAAATATACCTAAATGAACCATAGTTTAAAACCTCAAGAAAAGAGCACCTGGTTGGCTCAGCCCTTAGGCGTTTGCCTTCAGCTCACATTATGTCCCCAGGGTCTTGGAATGGAGCCCCACATCAGGGTCCCTGTTCAATACTTCTCCTTCTCCCACTCCATCTGCTTGTATTCCCTCTCCTGCTGTCTCTCTCTCTGTGTCAAATAAATTAATAGTCTTTAAAATAAATAAATAAATAAATAAAACTGAAAAAAAAATCTAAAGAAATTGTTTGCTGGGCTCTCAAGATTTTGCACAATCTTACAAATACTATAGAATCTATGCAAGAAGATTTGACATTGGTCTTCCATGATTATTTCATATATATCACCTTTCCCAAGTGGAAAGTTCTGTTTTGTTTTTTTAACAAGAGCTGGAATTTCAGATTTTCAATAACTGTTCCAACAAAACTAGTTTATGTACTCTTAATAAGGACCACTAGCTGGGGAATGCTACTTTTTATTTTTTATTTTTTAAAATATTTTATTTTTTTATATGACAGAGATAGAGAGGTCACAAGTAGGCAGAGAGTCAGGCAGAGAAAGAGGGGGAAGCAGACTCCTGCTGAGCAGAGAGCCCAATACAGGGCTTGATTCCAAGACCCTGAGATCATGACCTGAGCCAAAGGGAGAGGCTTTACCCACTGAGCCCAGAAATGCTCCTTTTTAAAGATAATAAAAAACTAAAATCTTTCCATATGGCACAATTTTCTCAGTGTTCTCGAATGGGCAGAATAATTTCTCCAGGCTAGCGATGTACTGATGCACCCAAGGAGCCAATACTTTAATAACAAAGGACCTGGCAGTCTAACTAATATTCTCATGTACATGGCCAGACTTAAGCAGTTGGGGGAAAGTTTTGGGTCCTGATCTTTTATAGATGAAACGTGATTAAAAAGTCTCCATCAGCTGTTTTTTGTTTGTTTGTTTGTTTTTTGTTGTTGTTATAAATCTTATTTATTAGTAGCTGCATTTGCTTGCTAGCATTTTCAGAAATGATTGTGTTTTACCCTATCAAATCCTTATCTTTAAAAAGGACATTTGTAATGTGCCTAAATCATTATAGGTTTCTTCCTAGTTCTCTTCTGAAAATCATTAAATCGATTGTGGGAGTTTAGATGTGATAATAGACATATTTATTCAAGTAAGTATTCTTGGATATCATGTTTTAAATTAGAAGAATTGAAATAAGGTCTACCAACTATCCCCTATAATATGTAATTTATTTGTTGACATCCAAAAATAATTACATAACATCCATTGTATTTATCATAATGAATATGCTTGCTCTCAAGAGGCTCACATAGCATGGGAAATGAAGAAAAATTTATAACAGTAAAATAAATGAAATGGCATGAAAATCCAAGGGAAGGATGAATATATTCTGCTATTTATAAATCACTGTACTATGGAGTCTTACTCAGAGCAATGTTTTCCACTTTATTTGTTACATTTCTTGTCTATAATAATTTTAGGATCAGCTAGTTGGTCCAAATCTGAAGAGAGGGTTTTTCGTTTGAATGGTAAAATCTTACTTTGACCACTAACTTTTCTAACAGCCCAAGTGTGGGAAAAGATTGAAATTAGAGCTTTCTATGTGGCCGTACTAAAAAAGAGAAATGCCCAGTGCAGAGACAAAAGCCCTGGGCTAGGCATCAGGAAACTTGGATTCTGCTCTACATCTGGCAATAAGTCAATCTTAGGTAAATTATTCCTTAACTTTTGGGGTTAGTAGCAGTTTATATTCCATAAAAGGAGTCCTACCAAGATTATCTTAAGGATACTTTGAGCTCTACAACTATGAAATATCTTCTCTAAGTCATAATACTCATGTTAAAAGGCCTATACCCCAAGTATAATTAATGATAGTATAATCAATATGTTTACTGAATGCCAGAAAATAAAACTCAATATGCTCAGTATTGTTAAGAGTTTCACACCTAGACAAAAATTTTTACAGTAACTTTTACAGTGGGTAAGAAAATGTCATGGAGACCATGCTACTATTATCATCCAGTGTGAACTGGGATGTCCTGTTTCTCCAAGAAGAATTAGAAGGAACCCATCCTCACAGAGCCTCATCTGCATTACCACCTTGTTTAGAAGAAAAACATCTCCTCAGGAAAAGAAGAGACTGAGTCCAATAGTCTGGACACTCAGAGGCTAAATCCTCTCTCTGCTCTCCCTACCAGCTGGGAGCTTCACAGATATTTGCACTTGACTGATGCATTAGGACAGCCCTGAAGAAGGACAAATTCAAGGTGGAACAACAGAATTGGAATTCTCTATAGAGGAAAAGTGCATGGCTAATGAATACCAGCCAGAAGGATCAAGAAGGAGTAATGGTTTTGTGCTCAGGAGAATGCTGACAGATAATGTCTGTCTCAGATGTCTTTGGAGAGTTCTTCCTAAATAATTCTATTTAATTTCTAAATAATAGTCATGTAGTAATTTGAAAGACTTACACCAGAGAGAGCTATAACACATGAGTACCCAAACATTTGCCCAAGCTTTGCTGGAAGACATTCAGGCAGATAAAAGGGTGAAATGTTTTCCTGTCACAAGAGCAACACAGGCTTCAGCACACTGGTAAGTATTTGCACTGTGAAAGCAAGGAGAAATCAGCCTGACAGACATTATGAAACCAAAATTGCTGGGATCGCATGTGGGCAAATGATCAGTATTTGAAACTTAGCTGTTCAACTCAGGGCTATCAGAGGAGAGGAGTTCCTAATTCAGAGGCCAGTAGCATCTCACTAACAGTGAGAGATGACCAACACAGACATAAGCAACCTTGAATTTCATGGAATATTCACCAAGTAGAAATCTGTAGAACACTGGATTTCCTGCGTGTAAAGTAGAAGGAAGCTAAGGGTCATAGCAAAATGGGCATTAATATAAGTGAGGTTATATTAGTAGTAGTGAAGCATGATCCATTCAGATTATATAGCGATTAGAATAAATGGGAAGTGGCAAAGAAGAATTATCATACATTAGATACCTGAAAAAAGACTGTAGGTAAAGATGGCACTGGATCAAGAAACTAAAAAAAAAAAAAAAAAGTAGGAAATTGACAGGAAGAAAGAAAGGAGACATAATAAAAGTCTTAAATAAGTAAAGGCATGGACATGAAAAGCAGAAAAGACATTTGAGAATATCTGGAAGCCTCTTTGATTGTCAAAGCTCATGGATGGGATACAGAGGGGTGGGAGTATGCCACTAGTGTCCAATGGATAAAGACCTGTGATTCTGCTCAACATCCTCCAATGCATAGGACAGTCCTCCACAGTAAATAATTATCTGGCCCAAAATATCAGTAGTGCTGATGCTGGGAAATCTGGTGCTAATGCATTCCCTTCCACTGGTATAATATATTAGTAGATGAGGTGGCAGTTTTAACAATTACACTGCTACTGTACGTCAGGGTTCCCTGTGTACTACCAACCACCAAGGATGGCATCATGGTTACTAGCTCGGCAGTGAGTCGTTGTATCCAGCTTTAAGATACTACACCTTAGCCTACTTTCTCAGATCACTTTTGATATTAACAGTTTCACCTTGGGTTCCCTGGGACACATGCTCTGATACTGAGATTAGTATGCAGGCTTATTAGGAAGTGTTCCTGAAATCAGTAGGATTGAGCAGAGGGAGAAGATGAACTTTGATAGTCTCAACAGAGACAACAGCCAAAATGCTCAATTCTAAAGCTGGCATGAACATTCAGTTGTCCTGAGATGGATGTAAGGGAGGCAGAATTGATACTCAACTGTTGATTGGTTATTGAAAAAACACTATGCAAAGAAGGGCTCAGGACTTTGGGCTGGTTGACACTTTTCAGCCTAGGCAATCTCTTTAAGGTCTAGAGAATTTCTCCTGGCAGTATTTCCAGAAGTTGGAGGAGTAAGTGCAAATTTCTTGAAAGGACATCAAGGCTGTGAATCACTATATTTATTGCAGTCATTGTCTTAGGTACCTTAGTAAATAATGATACTATTTCCCTTTATTTTTTTTTTTTAAGATTTTATTTACTTGTTAGAGAGAGAGTGACCGAGAGAGAGAGAGATAGAGGCAGAGGGAGAAGCAGGCTCCCTACCAAGCAAGGAGCCCGATGTGGGACTCGATCCCAGGACACTGGGATCATGACCTGAGCCAAAGGCAGCCGCTTAACCAACTGAGCCACCCAGGCATCCCTACTATTTCCCTTTAAACTTGTTTTGAGACAAAGGAAAAATATTAAAACAACTTTTTTGATACCTAAGATGACATCATTGTTTTTCCTTAGTCTTTTTCCTTTATTAAAGGCAGATCCCGTTCAACACGCCTTTCCTGCCTTCTATTTACTTTTCTCTCTCTTCCTCAGGCTAGGAAGGGGCCCACTTGGAGACTCCAGCTCTGTGCTGATTAGTCATGTATTTACTTTTTTTTCTTTTTTCTTTTTTTTTCTGTGTAAGGCACTGTTTTAAGTGCTTTCTTTTTAATTTTTTATTTTTTATAAACATATATTTTTATCCCCAGGGGTACAGGTCTGTGAATCACCAGGTTCACAGCACTCACCAAAGCACATACCCTCCCCAATGACCATAATCCCACCCCCTTCTCCCAAACCCCCTCCCCCCGGCAACCCTCAGTTTGTTTTGTGAGATTAAGAGTCACTTATGGTTTGTCTCCCTCCCAATCCCATCTTGTTTCATTTATTCTTCTTCTACCCACTTAAGCCTCCATGTTGCATCACCACTTCCTCATATCAGGGAGATCATATGATAGTTGTCTTTCTCTGCTTGACTTATTTCGCTAAGCATGATACGCTCTAGTTCCATCCACGTTGTCGCAAATGGCAAGATTTCATTTCTTTTGATGGCTGCATAGTATTCCATTGTGTATATATACCACATCTTCTTGATCCATTCATCTGTTGATGGACATCTAGATTCTTTCCATAGTTTGGCTATTGTGGACATTGCTGCTATAAACATTCAGGTGCACGAGCCCCTTTGGATCACTATGTTTGTATCTTTTGGGTAAATACCCAATAGTGCAATTGCTGGGTCATAGGGCAGTTCTATTTTCAACATTTTGAGGAACCTCCATGCTGCTTTCCAGAGTGGCTGCACCAGCTTGCATTCCCACCAACAGTGTAGGAGGGTTCCCCTTACTCCGCATCCTCGCCAGCATCTGTCATTTCCTGACTTGTTGATTTTAGCCATTCTGACTGGTGTGAGGTGATATCTCATTGTGGTTTTGATTTGTATTTCCCTGATGCCGAGTGATATGGAGCACTTTTTCATGTGTCTGTTGGCCATCTGGATGTCTTCTTTGCAGAAATGTCTGCTCATGTCATCTGCCCATTTCTTGATTGGATTATTTGTTCTTTGGGTGTTGAGTTTGCTAAGTTCTTTATAGATTCTGGACACTAGTCCTTTATCTGATATGTCGTTTGCAAATATCTTCTCCCATTCTGTCAGTTGTCTTTTGATTTTGTGAACTGTTTCCTTTGCTGTGCAAAAGCTTTTGATCTTGATGAAATCCCAATAGTTCATTTTTTCCCTTGCTTCTCTTGCCTTTTGCGTTGTTCCAAGGAAGATGTTGCTGCGGAGGAGGTTGAAGAGGTTGCTGCCTGTGTTCTCCTCAAGGATTTTGATGGATTCCTTTTGCACATTGACGTCCTTCATCCATTTTGAGTCTATTTTTGTGTGTGGTGTAAGGAAATGGTCCAATTTCATTTTTCTGCATGTGGCTGTCCAATTTTCCCAGCACCATTGATTGAAGAGGCTGTCTTTTTTCCATTGGACATTCTTTCCTGCTTTGTCGAAGATTAGTTGACTATAGAGTTGAGGGTCTATTTCTGGGCTCTCTATTCTGTTCCATTGATCTATGTGTCTGTTTTTGTGCCAGTACCATGCTGTCTTGATGATGACAGCTTTGTAATAGAGCCTGAAGTCCGGAATTGTGATGCCACCAACGTTGGCTTTCTTTTTCAATATCCCTTTGGCTATTCGAGGTCTTTTCTGGTTCCATATAAATTTTAGCATTATTTGTTCCAATTCTTTGAAAAAGATGGATGGTACTTTGATAGGAATTGCATTAAATGTGTAGATTGCTTTAGGTAGCATAGACATTTTCACAATATTTATTCTTCCAATCCAGGAGCATGGAACATTTTTCCATTTCTTTGTGTCTTCCTCAATTTCTTTCATGAGTAATTTATAGTTTTCTGAGTATAGATTCTGTGTCTCTTTGGTTAGGTTTATTCCTAGGTATCTTATGGTTTTGGATGCAATTGTAAATGGGATTGACTCCTTAATATCTCTTTCTTCTGTCTTGCTGTTGGTGTAGAGAAATGCAACTGATTTCTGTGCATTGATTTTATATCCTGACACTTTACTGAATTCCTGTATAAGTTCTAGCAGTTTTGGAGTGGAGTCTTTTGGGTTTTCCACATATAGTATCATATCATCTGCGAAGAGTGATAATTTGACTTCTTCTTTGCCGATTTGGATGCCTTTAATTTCCTTTTGTTGTCTGATTGCTGAGGCGAGGACCTCTAGTACTATGTTGAATAGCAGTGGTGGTAATGGACATCCCTGCCGTGTTCCTGACCTTAGCGGAAAAGCTTTCAGTTTTTCTCCATTGAGAATGATATTTGCGGTGGGTTTTTCATAGATGGCTTTGATGATATTGAGGTATGTGCCCTCTATCCCTACACTTTGAAGAGTTTTGATCAGGAAGGGATGCTGTACTTTGTCAAATGCTTTTTCAGCATCTATTGAGAGTATCATATGGTTCTTGTTCTTACTTTTATTGATGTGTTGGATCACATTGACTGATTTGCGGATGTTGAACCAACCTTGCAGCTCTGGAATAAATCCCACTTGGTCGTGGTGAATTATCCTTTTAATGTACTGTTGAATCCTATTGGATAGTATTTTGGTGAGTATTTTCGCATCTGTGTTCATCAAGGATATTGGTCTATAGCTCTCTTTTTTGGTGGGATCCTTGTCTGGTTTTGGGATCAAGGTGATGCTGGCCTCATAAAATGAGTTTGGAAGTTTTCCTTCCATTTCTATTTTTTGGAACAGTTTCAGGAGAACAGGAATTAGTTCTTCTTTAAATGTTTGGTAGAATTCCTCTGGGAAGCCGTCTGGCCCTGGGCTTTTGTTTGTTTGGAGATTTTTAATGACTGTTTCAATCTCCTTACTGGTTATGGGTCTGTTCAGGCTTTCTATTTCTTCCTGGTTCAGTTGTGGTAGTTTAAATGTTTCTAGGAATGCATCCATTTCTTCCAGATTGTCAAATTTATTGCCGTAGAGTTTGCCATAGTATGTTCTTATAATAGTTTGTATTTCTTTGGTGTTAGTTGTGATCTATCCTCTTTCATTCATGATTTTATTTATTTGGGTCCTTTCTCTTTTCTTTTTGATAAGTCGGGCCAGGGGTTTATCAATTTTATTAATTCTTTCAAAGAACCAGCTCCTAGTTTCGTTGATTTGTTCTATTGTTTTTTTGGTTTCTATTTCATTGATTTCTGCTCTGATCTTTATGATTTCTCTTCTCCTGCTGGGCTTAGGGTTTCTTTCTTGTTCTTTCTCCAGCTCCTTTAGCTGTAGGGTTAGGTTGTGTACCTGAGACCTTTCTTGTTTCTTGAGAAAGGCTTGTACCGCTATATATTTTCCCCTCAGGACTGCCTTTGTTGTGTCCCACAGATTTTGAACCGTTGTATTTTCATTATCATTTGTTTCCATGATTTTTTTCAATTCTTCTTTAATTTCCCTGTTGACCCATTCATTCTGTAGAAGGATGCTGTTTAGTCTCCATGTATTTGGGTTCTTTCCAAACTTCCTTTTGTGGTTGAGTTCTAGCTTTAGAGCATTGTGGTCTGAAAATATGCAGGGAATGATCCCAATCTTTTGATACTGGTTGAGTCCTGATTTAGGACCGAGGATGTGATCTATTCTGGAGAATGTTCCATGTGCACTAGAGAAGAATGTGTTCTGTTGCTTGGGGATGAAATATTCTGAATATCTCTGTGATGTCCATGTGGTCCAGTGTGTCGTTTAAGGCCTTTATTTCCTTGCTGATCTTTTGCTTGGATGATCTGTCCATTTCAGTGAGGGGAGTGTTAAAGTCCCCTACTATTATTGTATTATTGTTGATGTGTTTCTTCGATTTTGTTATTAATTGGTTTATATAGTTGGCTGCTCCCACGTTGGTGGCATAGATATTTAAAATTGTTAAATCTTCTGTTGGACAGACCCTTTGAGTATGATATAGTGTCCTTCCTCATCTCTTATTATAGTCTTTGGCTTAAAATCTAATTGATCTGATATAAGGATTGCCACTCCTGCTTTCTTCTGATGACCATTAGCATGGTAAATTCTTTTCAACCCCCTCACTTTAAATCTGGAGGTGTCTTCGGGCTTAAAATGCGTTTCTTGGAGGCAACATATAGATGGATTTTGTTTTTTTATCCATTCTGATACCCTGTGTCTTTTGACAGGGGCACTTAGCCCATTAACATTCAGGGTAACTATTGAGAGATATAAATTTAGTGCCATTGTATTGCCTGTAAGGTGACTGTTACTGTATATGGTCTCCGTTCCTTTCTGATCTACCACTTGTAGGCTCTCTCTTTGCTTAGAGGACCCCTTTCAATATTTCCTGTAGCTGGTTTGGTGTTTGCAAATTCTTTCAGTTTTTGTTTGTCCTGGAAGCTTTTAATCTCTCCTTCTATTTTCAATGATAGCCTAGCTGGATATAGTATTCTTGGCTGCATGTTTTTCTCATTTAGTGCTCTGAAAATATCATGCCAGCTCTTTCTGGCCTGCCAGGTCTCTGTGGATAAGTCAGCTGCCAATCTAATATTTTTACCATTGTATGTTACAGACTTCTTTTCCCGGGCTGCTTTCAGGATTTTCTCTTTGTCACTGAGACTTGTAAATTTTACTATTAGGTGACGGGGTGTGGGCCTATTCTTATTGATTTGGAGGGGCGTTCTCTGAACCTCCTGAATTTTGATGCTCGTTCCCTTTGCCATATTGGGGAAATTCTCCCCAATAATTTTCTCCAGTATACCTTCTGCTCCCCTCTCTCTTTCTTCTTCTTCTGGAATCCCAATTATTCTAATGTTGTTTCATCTTATGGTGTCACTTATCTCTCGAATTCTCCCCTCGTGGTCCAGTAGCTGTTTGTCCCTCTTTTGCTCAGCTTCTTTATTCTCTGTCATTTGGTCTTCAATATCACTAATTCTTTCTTCTGCCTCATTTATCCTAGCAGTGAGAGCCTCAATTTTTGATTGCACCTCATTAATAGCTTTTTTGATTTCAACTTGGTTAGAATTTAGTTCTTTTATTTCTCCTGAAAGGGCTTTTATATTTCTCGAGAGGGTTTCTCTAATATCTTCCATGCCTTTTTTGAGCCCGGCTAGAACCTTGAGAATTGTCATTCTGAACTCTAGATCTGACATATTACCAATGTCTGTATTGATTAGGTCCCTAGCCTTCGGTACTGTCTTTTGTTCTTTTTTTTGTGTTGAATTTTTCCGTCTTGTCATTTTGTCCAGATAAAGGTATATGAAGGGGCAAGTAAAATACTAAAAGGTTGGCAACAACCCCAGGAAAATATGCTTTAACCAAATTAGAAGAGATCCAAAATCGTGAGGGGGAAGAAAGGGGATAAAAAGAGGTTCAAAAAGGAAGAAAGAAAAAAAAAAAGAAAAAAGAAAAAAAGAAAAGAAAAGAAAAGAATTAAAAAAACACCTAAGAAAAATGTAAAAAAGAAATATATGTATATTAGATAATCTAGTAAAAAATCGTTAAAAAAGAAACAGTTAACAGTTAATAAAAAAAAATTTTACCCAAAGGCGAGAAAAAAAACAACAAAAAATGAAAAAGAAAAAAATTAAAGTAACTGCAAGACTAAAAAAAAATCACAGGTAAAAAGCCATGAGTTCCGTGCTTGGCTTTCTCCTCTTCTGGAATTCTGCTGCTCTCCTTGGTATTGAAACCGCACTCCTTGGTAGGTGAACTTGGTCTCGGCTGGATTTCTTGTTGATCTTCTGGGGGAGGGGCCTGTTGTAGTGATTCTCAAGTGTCTTTGCCCCAGGCGGAATTACACCGCCCTTACCCAGGGCCGGGGTGAGTAATCCACTCGGGTTTGCATTCAGGAGCTTTTGTTCCCTGAGCGCTTTCCGTAGAGTTCCAGAGGACGGGAATACAAATGGCGGCCTTCTGGTCTCCGGCCTGGAGGAGCCGAGAGCCCAGGGCCCCACTCCTCAGTGTGCCCTCAGAGAACAGCGCCCAGTTACTCCCGTCTGCCTGACCTCTGGCCGCGCTCCGAGCTCACCGAGCCTGCGACTGGTTCAAGGTAACACTGAGCTGCGAGCTTACTGTTGGCTCTGTCTCTGTAGCCGGCTATCCCGTTCCAATACCCGCAAGCTCTGCGACACTCAGACACCCCCGATCCTTCTGTGACCCTGCGGGATCTGAGGCCACGCTGACCCCGCGTGGGCTTTGCTCCGGTTTAGCCTCTGGAGCGATGTCCCTCAGCGGAACAGACTTTTAAAAGTCCTGATTTTGTGCGCGGTTGCTCCGCCGCTTGCCGGGAGCCGGCCCCTCCCCCCGGGGTCTGTCTTCCTGTCGCTTTGGATTCACTTCTCCGCCGGTCCTACCTTTCAGAAAGTGGTTGTTTTTCTGTTTCCAGAATTGCTGTTCTTCTTGTCTTCGATCTGCCGATGGATTTTCAGGTGTTTGCAATCTTTAGATAAGCTATCTAGCTGATCTCCGGCTAGCTGAAGTAGTCTCAGCCTGGTACTTCTCCGCCATCTTGACTCCTCCCTGTTTTAAGTGCTGAGTCATGTATTTCTTTTTCCATCTTTGAACCATATCTTTGGTTCAAAGTGACAAGCGGGTATCTCCAACTGTGTTGAGCTTTTTCATACTGGTGAAAGAAAGGAAAGAAGGAACGAAGGAAGAAAGAAAGAGAGAGAAAGAAAGAGAGAAAGATAGAAGAGAAGAAGAGGAAGGAATGAAGGAAGACACAGGGTGCCTGGGTTAAGTGGCTGATATGCAGGCTCCCCACTAACCATGCTATTCTCCTCTTAAACATAAGCGATTTCACAGAACACAAATCCCAGAGAAGGGTACACCGAAACCATGATGGAATGAGAAAAAGCAAATTTACTTCATAATTTTATACAAGTACAAAAAAAATAAGGCCAGTGTGCCACCTACAAAATGCCAAACTCTCCCTTTCTTGGTCTAAATGAATAACTGCTGCTGCTTTTCCCAGTCAGTTTTCTCAGTCTAGACTCCTTTCCATGTAGATAAGATTTATTAAGATACACAATCCTAGAATTATCCTGCTTTGCACTGTTGTGGAGAATAAAAAGCAGACTGGTGAGAAACCAAGGGCATGGGAGAAGTGGGAGAACTCAAGTTTATTTTAAGCCTCTGGACCCAAAAGAGCTCTTACTGGAAATTCTGGACCTAGGGCATGGGATTATGGAGGTGTTACAGGGGATTTCAGGGGTCAGGTTACAAGGGTTAGTATGTTACCAGCAGACGGCTGGTAGCTGGGTTTAAACTGGATGGGGCGGGGCTGTTGCTTTAGGTGGAGAGCCTCTTTACAGAAGCAGAAACCGGCTGGCTATCTCTCTCTCTTTTTTTCCATTTTACTTTCCCAGTGTTCCAAGTGTCATTGTTTATGCACCACACTCAGTGCTCCATGCAAAACGTGCCCTCCTTAATACCCACCACCAGGCTCACCTGACCCCCTCCCTCCTCCTCTATAAAACCTTCAGTTTGTATCTCTTGCTCCCATTGGGGCTTCTGGTTATTTCTACCTATTGTTAGTAACTTCCCATGTACTGGGGTCTGAGGGCCTGGGCCCTCTCTGGGTAATTTTCCTTTTAACTAAAACTCACACTTCTTCCAACTATTCCCCCAAATTCTCCTCCAAACCATACCCTAAACCCTATAATTTAAGATTCTTTCTACCACCATGGAAAATCATGGTGCGTATTCTCCTTCATAGTAATGAATAATAAAAAACAATTTGTTCAATAAAAATATGTTCCTGGTAGCCTTTGTCTGAAGAGGGTGGACACTGGGTAATTTCTTTATGTCTACTAATGCCCAAATCTAAACTGATAATACGTGTCCTTAGAAGAGAGACTTTTGTATGATAGAAAGACCAGTGAAATTAAATTAGAAATTCGGCTTTATGTCATTTGTCCAGTATTTTGGCCAGTTGTTAATTTTCTCTCATTGTTAGTATCTTAATCTATTCAAGAGTATAATATTACATGGAGAATAATGCAGTTAATCCATTATTCACACAAGACTTATTGAGTCTGCTATATGCCAGATTTTGTTCTAAATATTTGTGATAACATGGAGGAAAAAATAGATATGGATCTTCTTCCCCAAAGACTAAAATCTAATAGAAGAGACAGACATTACTTAATCACCAAAATCATGTGCAAAATTCCAGTTATGGTAGCTGGGTAGGTGAAGGAAAGACCAAAAAGGAATAAACATCTAATACAGAAACCCAACATGTTTATAGACTGTTTCCCTAAAAAGAAATCTGACCTGGTATCCAATGGGTAATTAGGAGTTTACTGATGAAATGAGGTAGTGGAGAGGACTTTATTACAGTGAGAGAATAAAACATCTAAAGACCATACAGTGGGAGGAATTTGAGAAAGAAAAAAAAATGCCATTGTTACTAAGGTTGAGAGCAAGGTGGTGAGATCCAAAATGATGTCTGAAGAGTAGACAGCAGGGGAGGAATATGTAGACTATGTTAAAATTTTTGACCTCTACTATAATAAGTCTTAGGAGTTTCAAGTCATTGTGGGATACATAGTAGGTATTCAATAAATTATTCCATTCTTTATTATGCAATCTATGCTTTCCAATTCAATTCAGTTTTGGAATGTATGCAGCAGTTGATAATCACACAGCAAAGTCAACCTCTGAGAACACTACTTGGTAACGTTTCCACAAGCCTTTCCTCTGACTTATAAGGGCTTTTTAGTGTGTGGTTCAGCCACAAAACCCCCAGCCATTGTATGCAAATGTTGAAATGGAATAATTTTCCTATCCATTCATGTTCATGAATTTAGAACAGTAAACTGGAATGAGTAATTTTATCCCTTACCATCTCACTCTAAATGTTATAGTTGATAAATTCAATATTAATACTCTGAATGTTTTCTGAAAATGAGCTTAGCATTCTGCCACTGATTCACTGCTGGAAAGAAATGCGTTGACCTTTAATGTGTATTTCAGATTCTCCTCTATTCTAGTAACTGTACAGATATCTACCATGAAGTCTTGGAAATGTGTACCACATGAAATGGCTGAAAAAAATCAACAATGAAATAATAGTCAGAGGACTGTCTACACAAGGAGAAAGGGTGTGGCTGGCATTTTTACCATATTCTCTTCCTTCTGTCTTGACCATTTTTCATCAATTCAACTATGGTGTTTGCTGAGACAATTCTGCAATTCACTTTGGATCTCCTGTTCTTTTCCACAGCTGATTCGGTCTGTTACAGTAATGTGATATGCTTTTTTTCAGAGTATGCAAAAAGTAGCTTAGATGTTTTGCTCTTAACGTTCACAGCTTGTTCTCTCAGGATCTTAAATGTATATTGCACGCAACAAAGACTAAACTGTGTTAGAGTTGGTTGCTCTTATTATTTTGTTAAGAAGAAAACTTGAATGTTCCAAGTCCTTCAAACTTCCCAGCTGTTTACCTACTGCCTTCTGTCTTCCTTTCTCTTTTTATGTTGCTAGTTATGAACTCATCAAAACAGTAAACATGAACTTACCAATAATTATCTTTCCCATATACTTTAATATGAGCAACTAATACCTGTTATTTTTAACCTAGTATGTATCTTGGTAATTCCAAAAAGGTTGTGTATCTGGAACTATCTAAATGGATTAGTGGTTCCTAAATCTGGGGGCATTACTCTAGGGTGAAACCTAGAGTGTTTTATGCTCCTGATGTGATTCTGATGTACAGAAAGTCATGGGAACCAATAGGCTGGAAGACTTTTAGGTTCCTTTCCAGTTCTAAGTTTTTATGATCTTAAACTCTTAGCCTATGATAAAGTTCATTTTAAGATGTAAAATTACTCTCTTACTGTGATATACCAGTTTGTGAGGTCCCTTTCAATGGGGGATTGCAAGCTTTTCTGGGTATTAAAGTATTTTGAAAGAAGTATCTCACAGTACTTATAAAGTATAAGTTTGAAAATAATAATTGGAAAGCTCTTCTGAAGTTTTTAGTCACTGTATCTAGTTAATGCTGTGCTGGTTCATTTTAGTGAATACTTTCAAGGTTCATGTGCTTTATATTCATGGTCTTACACATTAGAAATGAGATGGGATAATCTGAAAAAGTACAAAACAAAGTAATTTTCAGAATTTGGGGTAATTTTTTATATTTCTAATAATATGCAGATGTCTCAATCCAGCCAGTGTAAATCAGTCTTCACCTGAATTTAATTTGTCCCTTTACAATAGTTATTTTATCTCACTAAAAAACCTGTACAATTAGGCATTTGAAAAAAAGCTTTCAAAGTATAATTCCAGTTCTGTCTGGAAACCACCTCTAATGTCCCCAGGGATGTGATTTCTCACTCAAAACTCTGGCAAGCCATAGTCTATACTTCTCTTTTGACACACTTACCATACCACAGTGCTTTATTGATACTGGTATGAATGATTTGAATTCTTCTACAGAATCAGTTCTTTAAATACTGAGAGGGGGGATTATTTGTTTGTTTTTAAATCCCTGGGTTCAGTTACATTAAAGTAGGAGCCAGGTTCTCATCTGAGTATCTGATTTCTATGAATCATAGAAGTTCATTTAATGTATCTGTGAGGCTCGCAGAAGTTCTTTTAATGTATCATTCCAGGTGCTTTGTAAGCAACAGAAATTAAATAGGACTAATTTAGGCTGAAAAAGGAAATGATACAAGGATATTTCACAGCTTCCAGAAAACTGAAGATACAGTGATAGGCTTAAGGTGCTAAAACAAGCCTGAATTATGTTCTAGAATGGTTTTCATGAATATACTGAAAAAGATCACAGATTCAAAGATTAACACCTTCAATACTGGACAAAGCATGTACTGCTGGTAGAATACCTCCCTTGCAAAATGGATTTCTTATCTTTTTAAAACAATTAGTTCTTAAGTCTAGACTTGAATCAGTGTACAAGGTCAGGTACACATATTTTCATTTCTTTAATAAAGAGAAGCTGAGGAAATCAGTCTTTGAGATTTTTTTGGCTTCTATGGCAGAACATCTCCATGTTATAAGAGGGCGGAAATAAGACTGGAAAGGATATATGATTCTGAGTAGAAAAAAAATAGTAAATATCCACTTTAGATATCCTTTTTTAATTGTCCAAAGTCAGCGTACATCCTTTTCCAAAACAATAAAAATATCCCATCTACCTTAATGCATCTATTCATTATACAACAAACAATGGACTTATGCTCCATCATCGATCTAAATTACATTTTAAGTTAGGTTTCTTTTGGCTATGAACAACAAAGAGCAGGACTCAATTGGAAAAAAAATATATATATATGAATTTATAAAATTATACAACAATAAGTCTGGAGATAAAACTGTTTGTTAATTAAGTAACACAATGATTTGGGAAAAAGAGAAAAGAGGACAGTTTCATGGCACTTATCTTCTTACCTCTTATTGGAAGAAAATTATTTTGTAGAACATTCCAGCAGACTTTCCTTATAAATCATTGACCAGGACTATGTCTTCTGTATGTATCCAAATAAATCACTGGCAAAGGAAATGGAATTATAAGGATTCCTATAGACCCACAGTCACTTCTTGGGGCAGTAAAGAGGCTAATCTTTTCCCAGCATGTTGCTATCTGGTAAATGGAGGAAAAACAAGCAAAACAAAACAAAAACAGTTTGAAAGATAGAATTGCTGCTTTGTAGGCAGTATCTGCCACTTTTGAAATTTCATTTTTTAAAGTTTCTTACTTTAGTAAAGAAAGACCTAGTTTAAATTATATCTAAAGCTTCTTAAATACTAATCTAAATATACTAATTTAAGAAAACTACAGAGATATTTTCTTTAAAGATCATTGAAATCTCTAACTCTAAATCAAGGCAGAATGAATTAATTTATAGAGATACAAACTGCAATGGAATCATACCAAAGTGATATATTTCTTATATGTAGTAATTAATAAATATGGAACAAAAGTGAAAATTTATAGATATAATATATTTCCATTAAGAATAAAATGTGAAAATCTTACAGGATACTAAAAATTACTGACTTGATTGATATTGAAAAAAATGTTTTTATATGTTCTGTATTTTGAATTTATATTTTGAATTTATTGAGTAACAACAGATGGCAAGAATGATTTTTTTATTTTTTTGGACATAAGTCTTTTCCTTAAAATTTACATTTACACTGTTCAGAAAACCTAACCCATGTGACAGACTATTTGCAACAAATTTGCCTTTACAGAGGTATATAATTTTTCATTTGAGTGTCAAAAAATTGCTAGAACTGATATAGGAATTCAGCAAAGTCACAGGAAATAAAATCAATGCACAGAAGTCTGCTGCATTTTTATATATCAACAACTAAGCTGCAAAAAGAGAAATCAAGGAATTGACCCTTTTACAATTGCACCAAAGGCCATAAGATACCTGTGAATAAACTTAACCAAAGAGGTAAAAGATCTGTACTCTTAAAATGAGAGAACACTTCTGAAAGAAAATGAAAAAGCCACAAAGAAATGGGAGACCATTCTGCACTCACGAATTGGAAAAACAAATATTGTTAAAATGTTGACATTCCTGAAAGCAATCTACATGTTTAATTCAATCCCTACCAAATAACACTAGCATTTTTCATAGGGCTGGGATGAACAATTCTAAAATTTGTATGGAACCAGAAGAGACACCAAATAGCCAGAAGAATGTTGAAAAAGAAAACCAAACCTGGAGGCATCATGATTCCAGACTTCAAGTTCCATTACAAATCTGTAATCATCAAGACCGTACCGGCACAAAAACGGACACATAGATCAGTGGAACAGAATAGACAACCCAGAAATGGGCCCTTAACTCTATGTTCAAGTAATCTTCAAAGAAGCAGAAAAGAATATCCAATGGGGGGGGCAATAGTCTCATCAACAAGTGGTGCTGGGAAAATTGGACAGTCACATGCAGAAGAATAAAACTGTTCTTCTACCATACACAAAAATAGACACAAAATGGATGAAGGACCTAAATGTGAGACAGGAATCCATAAAAATCCTTGAGGAAAAAACAGGTTGCAACTTCTTTGACCTTAGCCATGGGAGTTTTTTGCTAGGCATGTCTCCAGAGGCAAGGGAAACAAAAGCAAAAAATGAACTTTTGAGAATTCATCAGGATAAAAAGCTTTTCACAGCAAAGGAAACAATCAACAAAACTAAAAGGCAATCTACAGAATGGGAGAATATATCTGCAAATGACTTACAAGATTAAGGGCTAGTATCCAAAATCTATAAAGAACTTATCAAACTCAACACTCATAAAACAAATAATCCAGTAAAGAAATGGGCAGAAGACATGAACAGACAATTCACCAAGGAAGACATGCAAATGGCTAACAGACATGAAAAAATGCTCAACATCACTTGGCATCAGGGAAATAAACATCAAAACCACAATGAGATAACACCTCAAACTGGTCAAAATGGCTAAAATTAACAACTCAGGAAAGAAAAGACGTTGGCAAGAATGCAGAGAAAGGGGATCCTCCTACACTGTTGGTGAGAATGCAAACCGGTGTAATTACTCTGGAAAACAGTATGGAAATTCCTCAAAAAGTTAAAAATAAAACTACCCTACCACCCAGCAACTGCATTTTATCCAAAGGATATAAAAATAGTGGGTGGCTCAGTTGGTTGAGCATCTGCCTTCAGCTCAGGTAATGATCTCTGGGTCCTCGAATCAAGCCCTGGGTTCTGGCTCAGTGCAGAGTCCACTTCTCTCTCTCTCTATCTCTCTCTCTCTCCCTCTCTCTCCCTGCCTCTCTCTCCTGCTCATGAATCTAAAAAAAAAAAAAAAAATAGTGATTCAAAGAGGCATATGCATGCCAATGTTTATAGCAGCAATGTCCACAACAGCCAAACTCTAGAAAAAGCCCAGATGTCCATTGATAGAGGAATGGAGAAAGAAGATGTTGTGTGTACACACACACAGATATTATTCAGCTATCAAAAAGAATGAAGTCTTGCCATTTTCAATGACCTGGAATGGATCTAGAGCGTATTATGCTAAGCAAAATAAGTCAAAGAAAGACAAATACCATAGGATTTCACTCATATGTGGAATTTAAGAAATAAAACTGATGAATATAGGGGAAGGGAAGGAAAACTAAAATAGGATAAAAATAGAGAGGGAGACAACGCATAAGAGACCCTGAACTCTAGGGAACAAAGAGGGTTGCTGTAGAAGAGGGGGTGTGGGTGAGGTAACTGGGTGATGGACATTAAGGAGGGCATGTGATGTAATGAGCACTGGGTGTTATATGCAACTGATGAATCACTAAATTCTACCCCCAAATTAATAATATACTATATGTTAACTTTGAAAATAAAATAAACAAAAATATCAAATGTTTCTAAGACTTTGGTTTAATTTCAAAAAAATGACTTTATTCCTGAAAATTTTTCTAAAAGACTTCAGAGTTTAAAAATTGCTTTCCCATTCACTATATCATATAAGGCCCATAAGGTAACTCCTTCTTTGCCCTCCCTCTGTTTATGAAGAGAGAACACTACAAATGAAGCCTAAGTTCAAATAAATGATAACTCATGTATCCCAATGATTAGAACCAAGCTCCACTAACTCTAAGTCTAATGCTTGTTGTGCCTTATAAGTTGGATTTTTCCAAAAAGAAAATGTGTTTAATTCCAAAAGCTTATATTCAATTAAACATTCAGAAACAGCTGCAATTGGATGGGATTTTGTCTTTCCTAATACAGTGTCCAAAAAATCAATTATCTATGTTTCACTTTAAAAATAAAGTAACCTTACAGAACAATTTTCCTTGAAGGGAATATTAAATATGTTAAAATCTCATTTAATGAAATATAACCTCTAAAACTAACAAGGTGATTACTGGGATGGCTCTGTACTAGGAGAGAAAAATCTTGGTCTGATTGGTAAAAGAATGGGGCTCATGCCAGATTCCTTCCACTTACCATGTGACCCTCACAGAGGTAATTTTCTCTCCTTAGTTCTAGACAAGATTATCTTTTATTGTTTTAAGATTTTATTTATTTATTTGACTGAGAGAAACACAGCAAGAGAAGAAACACAAGCAGGGAGAGTAGAAGAGGAAGAAGTAGGCTTCCTGCCAAATAGGGAGCCTGAGGAGGGGCTCGATCCCAGGATCCTGGGATCATGACCTGGGATGAAGGCAGATGCTTAATGACTGAACCACCCAGGCACCCCTAGACAAGATTATCTTTAAAGTCTCTTCTAACCCTCATACACTGTTTCCTTACTATAAATTAAATAAAATGGATCAAACAGCCATAGACTCTTAAAACAGAAAGAGGCTTCCAAGATAATTTATTCAAATTATCTCTTTTGAAGATATCAGTCTAGAGAGGGGAAGTGGCTGGCCCATAGTCACATGCAAAATTAGCATACTTTATTGATCTTTTAACAGTTGGCAGAAGTAGTTGTTTCATAGGACTACGGGTTCTTCTGACTAGAGTAGATACCAAAGAGAGCAAAAACTTATCGAAAAGTTATTAACCTCCTAGTTAGTGTTTACTCCTAGGAATAAGAGGCATAGATTCTATTTCAAAACAACTAACCAACGGTATGGCCTTATTTACCTTGACTTCAACATCTTCATTGTAAGAGGAAAGATTAAAATAGGTGAGGCACACATATTAAAGTAATTTTTATAAGATTTATTTATTTATTTAATAGGAATATGAGTGCCTGAAACATGCCTCCATTGTTTTTACCTCTGTTCTAAGTATTGTGTTTCTTGTCCACAAGGATGATACAGTCTCCTCTAAAAGGAGAAGAATAACTTAAAGAAAACCAAAGGCAAATAAATAAGTAAATAATTTCAGAGCCCTATGCCAGATATTATGAGGGGCATCCAATGCATCAGCCAAAGATCTGTGACCTTGAAGATTTAAAATCTAGAGAAGAGAAGCTAAAAAGCATGTTTTGCATGGCTTTTGTGGAACATTGTGCTGTAGCCATCTAGCTTATGCCTACAAATAGTAAGCACCAAATAAGAGTTTAACAAATGAATAAATGAAAGAGACAATAGTATTTTAAATGTTTATGATCACAATTTTTCTCTCTGTATTTATGATTCTTTTTATAAAAGGTGAGAAATTTGTGGTATGAAAGCATTAATAAGTCTATAAAAAGAGTTACTCTCATTGCTTGAGAAGTTGAAGTGGAAAAGTAGAAGTAAATGTTTCATGTTCTTCTTATAGATTCATATCAAGCTCCACATTTTATTCACCCCTTTCATCAGAAATATTAATGTTTTAGGAAAAGTAATTTGTTTTGAATTTGTTCCATGCCATTCTATTTTGTTGGCAGAGGGGTAAGTGCCTTATGATGATTAAAGATATTAACTCAAAGCAAGAGTGAATCATTCACTCAAAGACCGTGATATTAACAGTTTAGGATATTTGCCATGCATATTTTCAAGGCAAAACATAGTTTCCTTTGTGAAAACCAAGAGTGCTATAGAGAAAACATTCTCTGCTATGGGATTATAAAAGTTTTGTATATGCGAAAAGTTTAAATTAGAACAATAAAGAGTTTTTAAAAATGGTAAAATGTAAGCACATAGCTATACTTGTTCTTTGGATTATGTGTAAATTACAAACCTCAAAACCAGAGATCAAGTAGTTCATAAGAAGGGGATATTTCAGAGATTTGCCATTGATATTTATTATTTAATACTTGATAATCTGAAGCATGTAAACTAAGATATGTATTTCCTAAATACTATGCCTCTTTCATTTTTTTCAAAATGCAAAGTTCCTTCTAAGGAACTTCCTTTAAAGTTCCTTCTTAAGTTTCATAATTAGAATTTTTCAAAACACATACTTTTGGTCAAATGCTAGCAAAGCATTTCAAAACAAGCTATAAGTGTGATCAATCTTATTTCATTCCTAATAAGACATGATTATCATCCCCATTTTAAAACATTTATTAAAATCATGGAACTCTTGGCCTAAATCTCTCAAGATCATAAATAGATCTTTTTCCATATTTTAATTCAGTTTGATCATCTGTTACACAAAAGCATTATGGTAGGCAATGTGAAGGATATAGAATTAGTTTTCTGCTTTTCCTTAGCTCACAGTATATTATCTCATACCTATATCTTTATCTTCTAAGCTATCTCTTCTTTTTCTATTTCAATAGTTAAATTCATTGTATCTCCCTACTCTTTCAACTGGAAAAACAGGAATGACTGTTACTCAACCCAAGGTTGAGAAAGATCTATCTTTGGACTTTGTTTTCTGTGTTATGTTGTTTCATGTTTATAACAAGATAATAAAACATAACACACACACAAAAAAAGCCACAAAACAACCCTAAAGCTTAATACAGAGTGGGATTGCACACCCTTACAAAATTACAAGTCAACTGACCAGCACGAAGCAAACTATATGAATTTAAAAATAAGGAAAAATCCATAAATAAAACATTAAAACTGTTTAGTATTTTTTAAAGTTTATAAAGTAGTAATGGAAACTCCCATTTGAGCTATGATAGAACAACAGGGAACAGATTTATCTTTATACTTAAACAATAAATAATTGAACAAATTTTGTGAAGCAGCACATGACTGTGATCCCTGAAAGAATGGATTCAAGGTAAGCCATAAAATTTCACCAGCTTAATGCCTAGGCTAAACTGAAGAATAACTAAACAGACTCAGTGTTCCTAATGAATTAGGGACAGAATCTAATTTTCAAACGGAAATCAAAGTTTAAAAACGTCAAAATTGTTAGACTTTGGGGCAGAGAAAGGGGAACTGCAAAAATGCACAGCTCCGGAGATTTTTTGAGAGGTCCTTTAAGTCTTCAGCTGAGTATTCCTTGTACACACAAAAGGAAACAACCAGAAGTTAGGGGGAAACCAAGAGAAAAAAACACAACAGTAACAAGATCCCATAACTGGCTGGGAATAATTCAGTAATTCATCCTCCCACCAGACTGACAGGAAGATTTTACACATGGAAATGGATAGCATCCTCAGGAGGGTGTCACCTTAGTAGTACAACTAGGTTACATTCAGACTAAAACCTTCTCTGGATCTCCCCCCAAGAAAGTTAAAAGTAAACATCAAAAAGTTTCCAATTTATTTCTAGTAACTTAACTAAGTGTCTGAAAAATCCAAGTTTTTAAAGGAATGGAGAAAAGTACAATCAACAACATTTATAATGTCAGACATTGAACTGAAACTTAGCTGACATGCACAAAGTATGAAAATATTACTAAAATCATAATAAAAATAAATCAATAGAAAAATTCAGAAATAGGCTTAATGAAATTCACAAACAAGGATGTTAAGATAAATGTTATAAATTTGCTCCAAATGTTTAAGCATGTAAAAGAATATAAATGTAGTTAGAAGAAAAAGTAAAGCTATCTTTAAAAACACTAAAGGAAACTACTAGAGAAGAAAAAGTATCTGATGTGACAGTTATATTAGACAGAATAAGAGCTTAAATATTATAGAAAAATTGATACATATACATATGCACATGGACATATGCACACGCAAAGCTGTCAAAGATAACACACACTCAGGATAAAAATATTTAAAAAAGAGGAAAACACTATGATTTATATAATAATATCATGTATTTCCCACTTACATCAATGGATAGATCATTCAGACAGAAAACTGATAAAGGAAACTTCGGTCATAAACAACATGTTAGACCAGATGGACTTAACAGATATTTACAGAAATTTCACCAAAATTCAACAGAATATAATTTTTCTCAAGTGTACATGGAATATTCTCTTGAATAGCTTATACATCAGGTGACAAGTCTTGATAAATTTAAGAGGGCTAAAATAATATCAAGAATATTTCCTGATCGTGATGTTATGAAGTTAGAAATACATGAAAAAAACTGGAAAATTCACAAATATGTGAAGATTAAAAACCAGACTGAACAACTGATGGGTCAAAGAAGAAATCAAAAGAGAACTAAAATACCTTGAAACCAATGAAAATGGAAATGTAACACACCACTAACATACCAAACTTTATGGAATGCAATAAAAGGGGTTCTAAGGGAGAAGTCCATGGTAATGTCTATTTTAAGAAACAAGACAAGTCTCAAATAAGCAGCCTAACTTTATACCTCAAGTAACTAGAAAAAGAACAAAGGCCAAAGTTAGAAGGAGGAAAGAAATAACAAAGATTATTGTGGAAATAAATTAAATATAGATTAAAGGGACAATAGAAAAATATCATTGAAGCTAAGAGCTGATAAACAAAATTGACAAGCTTTTAGCTAGACTCACCAAGTTAAAAAAAAAAAAAGAGCTCAAATAAAATCAGAAATTAAAGAGGTGATGTTACAGCTCATACCACAGAAATACAAAGGATCCTAAGTGACTGCTACATATAATATACAACAATGTCAACTAATTGGACATTCTTGAAGAAATGATAAATTCTATAAACAATTATAAACAATTATAAACTATAAACAATTAAGTCACTCTTGAAGAAATGATAAATTCCTTTATCATACATACAACCTACCAAGACTGAATCATAATGAATTAGAAAATCTGAACAGCCTGAATACTGGAAAGGAAATATTTGGGAGGTTTTTGATTATTGACCAAACTCCAGGAGCACGTGGCTTCACTATTGAATTCTACTGAACATTCAAAGAAAAATTAATATAAATCTTTTTCAAACTCTTCTGAAAAATAGAAGAAGAGGGAACTCTTCCAAACTAATTTTACAAGGCCAGAATTACCCTGACACCAAAACCAGACAAAGATACCAAAAGAAAATAAAATTATAGGCCAATATTCTTAATGAGCATAGTAGCAAAAAAATTCCTCATTAAAATATCAGCAAACCAATTTCAATATACATTGAGAAGATCACACATCATGATCAAGTAGTATTTATTCCAAAAATGCAAAGATTGTTCAACATCCACAAATCAGTCAATGTTATGCACCACAATAACGAAATGAAGAATAGAAACATGGGATCATTTCAAATAAATGCAGTAAATTCATTTAACAAAATTCAACATCTGTTTTTGATTAAAACGTCTCAACAAAGTAGGAATAGAGGGAATGTGTTTCAACATAATAAAGACAATGTATGACAAACCCACAGCTAACATTATACTCTATGATGAAAAGCAGAAAGCTTTTCCTACAAGATCAGGAATAGGACAAGGATGTCCATTCTTGCTACTTTTATTCAACATAGTGTTGGAATTCCTATCCAGAACAATTAGAAAAGAAAAAGAAATGAAATGTATCCAAATTGAAAAGGAAGTATAATTGTCATTATTTATAGATGATACAATATTATATATAGAAAACCCTAAAGATGCCATCAAAACTGTTAGAATAAATAAATTTGATAAAGCTATAAGACATAAAATCAATATAACAATATATTTTGCATTTTTTTAAGGATTTTATTTATTTATTTGACAGAGGAAGAGAGAGACAGAGAGTGCGCAAGCAGGGGGGAGTGGCAGACGGGTGGAGAGGAAGAAGCAGACTACCCACTGAGCATGGAGCCCAATGCTCTGTTCAATCCCAGGGTCCTGGGATCATGCATGATCTGAGCCAAAGGCAGAGGGTTAACCAACTTAGCACCCTATCTTTTGCATTTCTATACACTAATGATATATTATCTGAATGAGAATTTAAGAAAATAATCCCATTTACTATGGATTCAAAAAGAATAAAATATCTAGGAATAAATTTAGCCAAGGAGGTGAAAGATTTATGGTCTGAAATCTATAAGGCATTAAAGACACAAGTTAATGGAAATATATTCTGTGTTTGTAGATTGAAAGTAAATTGTTAAAATGTCCATATTATCCAACATTATATATAGACTCAATGCTACACTTAACCAAAGTCCAATATAATCTTTCACAGAAATAAAACAATCCCAAAATTTGTATGGAACTATAAAAGACCCAGAGTATCCAACAGAACCTTGAGAAAAACCAAGCTTAAGGCATCATGCTTCCTAATTTCAAACTATATTACAAAGATATAGTAACTAAAACACATAATACCAGCATAAAAACAGACATATAGATTGATAGAACAGAATAGAGAGCCCAGAAATAAACCGATGCATATATGGTCAATTAATTTATGACAAAGGAGCCAAAAATATACAATGGGGAAAGGAGAATCTTTCCAATAAAAAGTATTAGGAAAAACTGGACAGCTGCATGCAAAAGAATGAAACCAAACCACTATCTGACACTATACATGAGAATCAACTAAAATAGATTAAAGAACAGAATGTAATACCAGAAACTATAAAACTCTTGGGAAAAAACATAGATGGTGAGCTCTTTGACATAGTCTTGGCATTGATATTTTGTATCTGACACCAAAAACAAAACAACAAAATAAAAATAAATAGGTGGGATTATATCCAACTACAAAGGAAACCAACAAAATGCACATCAAAGTAAACTAACATGATATTCCAATGAATAAGAGAAAGTATTTGCAAGTCATACCTGATAAAGGACTAATACACAAAAAGTATAAAGAACTAATGAAACTCAGTAGAAAAACAATTTTGATTAAAAAATGGGCAGAAGATTTGCATAGACATTTTTCCAAAGACGACATAGAGATGGAAAACTGGTATGAAAAGATGGTCTACATCATTAGTCATCAAGTAAATACAAATCAAAATCAAAATGAAACATTACCTCTCAGCTGTTAGAATGGCTTTTATCACAAGGAAGAAATGACAAGAGTTGGCAAGGATGAGAAGTAAAAGGAATCCTTGTGTGCTATTGGTGGGTTTGTAAATTGGTGTAACCACTATGGAAATCAGTATGAAATTTCCTCAAAAAATTAAAACTAGAACTGTCATAGGATCTAACAATTTTACTTCTGAATATTTATCTGAAGAAAACTAAAACACTAACTCATAAAGATACATGTGCCTTCATGTTCATTGCAGTGTTATTTATGATAGCCAATATATTGAAACAACTTAAGTGTCCATCAATGGATGCATAAAGAAATTGCAGTATATATATTATTCAGCCATATCCACTCCAATATTTGGAGTATTATTCAGTCATAAAAAATTATTCAGTGATTTAAAAAAGTATGAAATCTTGCCATTTACAACAACCTTAAGGCCATTATGCTAAGTGCAGTAAGTTAGACAAGAATTAAAAAATAACGTATGATAGATGTGGACTATAAAAATAAATACATCTTTTTTAAAAGCTCACAGATACAGAGAAAAAATTGGTGATTTCTGAAGGTAGGGAGTGGGGAGGGGCATGGGAAAAATGGTGAAGTGTTTTTGTTCTTAGTTTAAGTAAATCAAATATAAATAATAATTAGGACAATGTATTTAATCTTTGTTGGTGCCTGACCCAAAGTAAGCATCCAATAAAGCCTGCTATTTTACTATTAATGAGAAAAAAATAAATAAATGAAATATAGCTAACTGGACATCCAGAAGTATAAGAGTGGGAGGGAAAGAAAAAGTATTTAAAGAAATATTGGCCCCAAGTCTTCCAAATTTAACGAAAACTATAAACTCAGAGATCAGAGCAGTTCAATTAATCCTAAGTAAAAATAAACAAAAAGAAACTCACTCCAAGGCATATAATGATTTGATAAAAACCAGTGATACAGAGAAAATCATAAATGCAGCCAGACAAAATGCATTACATACAGAAGAACAAATATAAGAATGATAGATGGCTTTCATAAGAACTATGAAAGCCTGAAGATAATATAGAAATATCTTTGGAGTAATAAAGGAAAAATAAAACAGTAAAATATTAAAACCAGTGGTGAAATAACTTTTTCAGACACTGAGATAATTGTCATTATACCTGAATAAGGAAAAAAAAAATGTTTAAGAGGTTTTCCAGGCAGCAGTATAGTGATACCATACCAGCTGGAAATTTATATCTGTGCACACACATACGTGCACAGACACAATGAAAGGCATCAGAAATGGTAAATATGTATATAAATGTAAAAGATATCTTAGAGATTCCAAGAGATGATTAATCTCTTGGAAACATATACCTACAACAACCTATAAAAAATAGTAACAAGGAATTGTGGAGATTATAACAGAGGTAAATTTTGTAAAAACAATAGCGCAAAGAACAGAGGGGAAAATGGAAACACACTGATAGAAAATGTTTATATTATACATGATATAAAATATTATTGACTATAGACTCTGAGAAGATAAAGATGAATATCTTTTTTAAATTAATTTTATCAGGTGTGATAATAGTATGGTGGTGATATATATATATATATATATATTTTTTTTACTTATTTTATTTATTTATTTGACAGACAGAGATCACAAGTAGGCAGAGAGGCAGGCAGAGAGACAGGAGGAAGCAGGCTCCCTTTTGAGCAGAGAGCCCAATGTGGGGCTCAATCCCAGGACCCTTAGACCATGACCTCAGCCAAAGGCAGATGCTTAACCCACTGAGCCACCCAGTAGCCCCAAAGATGAATATCTTAATCCACAGAGGAACTACCTAAAAATAAAACAGTTATAGATAATAAGCCTGTAATGGGTATGAAGAGGGATCATTAAAAATACTCAATCCTAAAGGAGGTAGGAAAAAGAATAAAAAGAATGAATGAATAGGAAAAACAGAAAGCAAGCAGTAAAATGGTTGATAGAGGATTTGAACAACTTGACCTAAACGTCCTTCATAGATCACACTGTCCAAACTTCATAGAATATCAGGAATTTCATGTGCACGTGGAATATTCACTGAGTCAGATTTATTTCTGGCTACAAAAAAGCCATAGTAAATTAATGAGCCTTAAGTGATAGAAAATATATTCTCTAACCACAGTGAAACTGAAGTAGAAATCTATATCAGAAAGATATCTATGATAGCACCCAAATATTTGGAGATTAAACAATGACATTCTATATAATCCAGGAGTAAAAAAAAAAATCATCATTGGCATTATTAGAGATTTCATTGAAATTCTCATTGCAGCTTTATTCATAATAATCTTAGACTAGAAACAATCCATTTATCTTATGAACTCACAGATGTATAAACAAATTGTGGGGTATGCATGTGATAAAATACCACTCAGTATGAAAATGGGTTACTGATACATGCAACACCCCTTACTTGTAAAAGCCTTATGCTAGGTGAAAGAACCTGAACACAAACTATTATGTACTCTATGTTTCCATTTATATGAAATTCCAGAACACTCAAAGCTATAGTGACTAAAAACAGATCAGTAGTTGCCATAAGCCATCTATGAGAAAAGGGTATGGCTGAAAACAACTATAAAGGAATGTTTGGAAAGACTCTTTATAATAACTTGGGTGGTGGTTACAGAACTAAGAACATTTATCAAAATTCACTGAATTATACACTTAAAATTTCTGAGTTTTATTATAAGTTAGACACCAGTAAAGCTAATTTTAAATTATAAAAATCAATGCCAGAGAAAATACCTACCTGTGAACCTGTTAGAGATTCCACTCAAGGAACCAAGAACTGTTTAAAGAAATATGCAAGAGAACCTTCTCTTTCAGGAAAAGTCTTCTTTAATTCTTAGTATTGGAAGGTAATTCAGAGTGTTTATTTTTCATTGTGAGTTGTGTTGCTGCTCCTAGAGCAAACGGTAAGTGTTTGACTTGCTTGATGTGCTCTAAGAGTTAGGCTAGAAAATCTGTATCAGAAAGTACAGCTGGGATGCCTCCTGCAGGTGTCTTTTTAGTTTATTTTCATGATCTAAATATGTTACCTCGTTTTTTTAGCTTAACTGATTCCCTTAGAAGCATGTATAATATTTCTTATTTCTTTATACATCATATACTGTACTCTATTCTTGACCCAAACGACTTGTTATTGAGGCTAGATTTGAAAATAAAGATATACACACCTTTATGAATCTGCATCATCTAGCTGGATTTCTTCATTTAAATTTATAAGGCCATAATGAAGAACTTTAAATATAAATGAGAAACAGAAGGAGGAATTACACAAGTTGGAAAGATTAGAAAATTCTTTACAGAATAGATGGCAGTGTTTCATTGTGGAAGGAGTGTAGTCTTTGAAGTTGGACTATTATAGCTTCAGGAGAGCAGATTTCAAATTTTAGCTCTAGACCTAACCACTTGAGTGATCGTGGACAAGTCAATGAATATTGCTGAGCCTCATATCCACCAGCTTTGCAGGTTATTGTGAAGATCAAAGGAAATAATGTTCATGAAAATATGTTGGATACTATAAATTAATGTGCTGAACCCCCTTTTTTTTTTAAATGAGCAAACAAATGGATCTTTATTTTTATGTTTCAATCTCAAAGTTGGCTGGGATGTAAGGTAGTGAGAGGGGTAAAGGGGAAATGGAACGAGGATAGACAGTGGTCTCACTGAGGAAATCCTTAAATGCTAGACTGAATAGTTTTATGCTAATTCAAAGGCAATAGGTGCTTTGAGGAAAGGTGTAACAAGATCAACATTTGCATGAGAAAGTTTGTTCTGAAACTGTAGAAAGGAGAGTGGAGAGAAAGGATGGAAAACCGCTTGTATGGATGCTGCTTTCATCAGGTACAACATATTGGGGTTTATTTTTTTTTTATTTTTATTTTTTTTTAAAGATTTTATTTATTTATTTGACAGACAGAGATCACAAGCAGGCAGAGAGGCAGGCAGAGAGAGAGGAGGAAGCAGGCTCCCTGCCGAGCAGAGAGCCCGATGTGGGGCTCGATCCCAGGACTCTGAGATCATGACCTGAGCTGAAGGCAGCAGCTTAACCCACTGAGCCACCCAGGTGCCCCAACATATTGGGGTTTAGTCCCCTGCCCTTCCCACCCCATGCACCACCATGTTTCTTAAGGACACTCGCAGATGCTTACAGAAGTCAGGGAAAACCCAACGCTTTGGGAAGTTGCTGGGGGTGGGATGGGGACCACGGTGAAGCTCTGTATTGATATACAGAGCTAACTTCCATAACAGAAAAGACTTTCACCAGACACCTTCCTAACCCAGCCGCCCTGTCACGTTTCATCCCTATTTCAGCCTAAACAACAACAGGTATTTCATGGTACACTATTTTCCTGGGGCAGTCTGAAGCCATTTTTAAAGCACCTGTTGTTCTTTTTGTTGTCCTTTCTTAATTACTTTGTGAAGGACTTGGTAACCTTTGTAAATCAATTTATGGTCTTGTTAGGAAACTGTCCCTTTAAAAAAATGGATGCAGTTATCCAACGGGACACACCACAGCAAGACAGACAATTCTCAAGAAATCACAAATATAGAGCAATTAGATCAGTTTAACTGTGTCTCCCAAATCTGACTACAGCTAAGTTTAGAAGCTTTCCTTTTGAAGGTTGAAAGTTTTTTCTCAGCTATTTCCATGTTCCTGTCCGGCAAACTCCCGTCTGTCCAACAATCCCCCCCATTAATATTTAAAGACAGCCCATAGTGATACACCCAGTATTTAGATGGCATAGTCAAAAGTCCTTCTCTTGTTTAGACAGTGTATTTGAGATTACATTGTGGGAAAACATAGCAAAGAAAATAATTCAATTTTTTGTTTCAGTTGCTCATAGACCAAGTGCCATAATAATCTTCTAGGGAAAATTGTCACTGTAACTAACGTTATAAACAGTGTCAGAGAGCCTCAAAAATGTATTCATCTGAAGGCCCACATTAGTAAATTATAGATCCATAATTAGAATCCATGGTCTTACTCCAGAGCTCTCACGCTGATTTGGCATGGTATTCTGTTGAATACTGAAGTAGCTCTAAACTCTGTCCTAAATCTTACTTCTCTGTGCACTGAATTATAGTTAAATGTGTCTAGGTTTCTCTTTACAACATGCTGAGAGATAGTGGCATTTAAAGAGATGACTTAGAGGGGGTCTGGGGGTCTCAGTGGGTTAAAGCCTCTACCTTCCACTCAGGTCATGATCTCAGGGTCCTGAGATCGAGCCTCGCATTGGGCTCTCTGCTTGACTGGGAGCCTGCTTACCTCTCTCTCTGCTTGCCTGTCTGCCTACTTGTGATCTCTGTCTGTCAAATAAATAAATAAAATCTTAAAAAAAAAAAAAAAGAAATGTCGAAGGACCCCTGAAACAAACAAACAAACAAAAAGTTAAAAAAAAAAATAAGGAACTGACTTAGAAAAGTGCCTAACTCTAAAAGTGAGTTTAATAAATGAAAACTAATATTAATATAATTAATAAAATAGAGGAAAAAAGGGCAAATTTCTGTCTGATGTTATCTATATAGAAGAGCCTGAAATCCTTAAATGCCAAGCTGACATTCAAAGGTGAGAGGAATTTTGATAGGTGCTGTAATTCAGCAACCATAGTGTTAAGTGGTTGTACAGGAAAGGTTCAGAAGACAGGAGAGTCTTGAATATAGGTTCTATCCCTACCTTGAAATCAGTTCTTTTATGAATTATTTATGATTATAGGAGCCAAATATAGCTAGTAGGGGCAGTAGAAATAATCTAATCTAATCCAATCTAATCTAATTTTAACTTTACTTGTAGGTGGACCCACTGAGACCATAAGTAATATTCAAAGAGGCTATAACCTTCCCCCAAGCTTGTAGGCAAGCTTTGTAATGTGTTAGTATAGGTTGGTTGCTGTCTACCCACCTCCCCCAAGAAAAGTATCCTCAGTTTTTATGGTATTATAAGAATTAGGAGCCATTTACCTGGGACAACATATAAAAAGCTTGGTCCCATATAGAAAAGTGACTATTTTCACACAGCTAGTCAGTGACAAAGCCAGAAGTAAAATGCATTTTTGTCTTTTTCTTCAGTAAAAAATAATTTTAAAAATATGCTGTTGTATTTAATGTTTGATCTGGTTTGCTCAACCAATGAAAAAGTGAACAGTGAATGTGAAATTTAAGGAGTCACAGGTTGCATTTGCTTTGTTTACGGTTTTCCAGTGCCAAGAACATACCCAACACATGGTAGGGTCTCAATAAATATTTGTTGAATAAATTAAGGATATTAATTGTTCTGACTCAATGAATTGCTACTGGGCTAAATTTCTGAGAACAAATACATATTTCAACCACATGGTGGAGCCATTTTATAGTTTATTTGAAAAATTCAATTTAGAAGAAACCAAATAACCCAACATACTACCTTTTCTTTGGTAAAGTTATTTAAATTCAGGATATGGAGTTATTTAAATAATTTATCTGGCAAATCTACTTATTTAGAAATCCTTAAAAGGTACAATGGCCAGAATCCTTGAATTACTGATAGAGGACAGAAATGCTGCATATGAGCAGTTTTTACTTACCTTGTTTTAGTTCAGAGAATGTCTTAATCCAAATGACATTTACTTGGTAGCTGGTAGGCACTATACTTACAGCTCTCTATTGGTCAGTAAGCACCACTGGGACTGACAGAAGCATTCACAAAACAGCGAAATCAGGATGAAGATCCCACTTGGTCTATAAAGGTGTTGACATGTGAGCTACAAAGATCTCAGAAGGATAAACAATAAAAGCTAGAGTTTCCCCAGATTTCTACATTTTCTCACACATTAAGGTAAATCAAAGAACTGGAAACTAAGAGGTAGGAAATCAAACTTTGTAAGTGGGCTTAGGTGGTAGAGCTATAGGGAAGGACAGTTACGAAGTCTACTAGCACCAGTTCTAAGAAGAAGGGGACTCTCATTTATTTTAGTTTTCACATTCAATAACAGAGAAGGGGAAATATAGGAGAGTCCCAGCAGCAACCCTACTCAACACTATTTGAGAGCTGACTTTCTGGTTTTCTTTCTAATGTTTTCAAACTCTCTCTGCACATTCACCCTACCTCCAATACACACATGTTCTTTTTACATGCACACACACATACACACGCAAACACACACCCCATACGTCCTTTTCTCAACTATGGTCACTGGCCTCATCCTCTGTGTAGTACCCTAGGTTTCACGTTACTATTGATATTTTGGCTACTAAAATACTGCTCCCCACATACATCTCTGTGTAAGTGACTTTTATCCACTTTTTCTTTCATTTAAGTTACCTGATAGAAAGCCCACTATTCTGAATTGTTCCAAGACAGAGCTACCTTGAATTCCAAACCACCTGGGGTAGATCTTGAAACTACATTCCCCTATAAACTATCTGTGACAGGCAAGTGGAAAGAAACATAAAGACAGTCCTTGGACAGGTAATAGGGCATAGATTCTATTTTGGAGATCTTCTTTGGCTCTCTTTAATTACCTCTTCTAAGTGCCAGTCATACATCCTTACCTCCTCTTTTTATTCTACCAAACCTTCAAGGTCCTCATGTAGCCTCCTTTTTTTATTCAAATGTCTAAGGTACACATTCAAAAATCTTGCTGTATCAATCTAGTAAGTGATGCCTCAAATTAAAAAAAAAAAAAAAGTTCCTTTATGCAATCATATGAAAACAACATTTTCTCAACAACTCATAGTATTATGTTAGACCATCCATTCCATCAGTAGATCTTTTTAACCTTCTCAAAGGTTTGCAAACTCAACAAATTCCATTTAGAGGAGAAATGGAGGATGATGAGAAAGTGTGTGTGTGTGTGTGTGCATGTGCACAATTTGACATTGCTGAAATAAACTTCTCTCTTCTTTAAAAGCCTTACAAAAGCTTAGGAGAAGATTATCTATAGCCAAGATCTATATTTTTTAAATGGGTAGTGGATGGGAGCATACATACAGAAGTAGTTGAAAAACCTGCTTCAAAGAACACCACATTAAGAGTTAGCCTTGAAGACAGGATCTGACATTCCCTGCAAAACTCTTAGGAAGTTCTGGAGGTATGGCTTGGCAAGGAGAATAAAGAGGGGCAAAAAGGAAAAAAAGAAAAAAAAATGGAATTTTTGGGTGTCAACAATGATGATAAGGTTGGCAGCTTTATGATAAATCAAAAGCTAAACTGTAGGCCAATTATCTTACCAGAAAGAACAATGGAAAAAGACAGTTAAGAAGAGCCCTCCTATGGTCAGAACAAAACTTAAAGACCAGTCTCAAAATCGCCTCTGATTGGATTTATTTGTAATAGGCTGTAATTCCACTTGTGCCTCTAGGGTATTATTGAAAACAATAGAGCCATCAGCAGGCAGTTAGAGGATGCTAAAATTGAGTGGGATATTAAAGTTAGCAGCAAATTTAACAGAGAGATCAGAGAACATTGGAGAAACCTGCTAAAATCACTGTTATCCATCCCAGTGACTGTGTGCATGCCCAAATCTATACTCTTAGAGGAGTAATATCAAACGGTTCATGCTGACAGAGAGAGAGCCCTCACTAAAATAATCTAACCAATTCATTAAACAAATTAATGAGCCCATACAACAAAACAAGGGCCAGAAAGGGATAAGGAGAATCAGCATCCAGGATTACTATATTACCTAAAATATCAAACTTCCAAAAAAATTATGAGACATGAAATAAAACAGGAAGTTATGACCCATAGATATACAAAAAAGCAGGTACCCAGGATAGGACAAGGAAAAGATGCAAATACAGAACTTAATGGACAAAGACTTCAAACTTCAAAGACTATAATTACATTCAAATAACTAAAAGAAGCAATGCTTAAAGGAAGCTAAGATGACAGTATCTCATCAAATAGTGGATACTCATAAAGAGGTAGAAATTATAAAAAAAAGAAGCAAATAGAAATTATTGAGGTTATCAAATTAATCTCATGTATAGTTCAATAACCAAAATGAAATCGTTCTAAAAGTAGATTTGAGTAGAGTAGGTTTGAATTGGAACAGTGAACTGTAAATTAGAACCAGAGGAAATATTCAATTTGAAAAAACAGTGGGAATAAAGAATGAAGAAAAATTAACAGAGCTTAAAAAAATTAGAAAATATTTGGCTAAAATCTCCCAAATTTGATAAAAATTAGGAAAGAATAGCCTTTTTAACAAATGATACCAGGATTACTAGATAGCCACATTCAAAAGAATTAATTTAGACCTTGAATGCACTATGCAAAATGAATCCAGTCACAAAAGACGACACCATGTTTGATCCCATTTATAGGAGATATCCAGAAGAGGCAAATCTCTAAGGTAGTAAAATTGTGGCTGTCTAAGGCTGGAGGGATTTGGGGAACGTAAAGAGGGATGCCAGTAAGATAGGGTTTCTTTTTGAGGTGATGAAGTGCTCTAAAATGTATTGAGGTTATGGTGGCATCATTCTATGAATAACTAAAACCATAGGTTTTACACATTAAATCTGAGTTGGTTTGTGATTTGTATCTCAAAAAAGCTATTAGTTATTTTTTTTTAAAGTGACATGTACTCATGGAATTTCATGAAAATGAGAATAACAAACTTCTAAGAACTTTTAGAGGAAAAAAAAAAGTTACCTGTAAAGGATTAGTAGTCAGCATGATATTCAAAAAACTTAGGCACAGAGGAAAGAGTGAAGATTTCAAAATCCTGGAGAAAAGTTTAATTTTCCATTTGATTTCCATGCTAAAAATATTCTCATTCAAGTGTAAATAATGCATTAGTTTTCTAATGCTGCATAGCAAATTACCACAAACTTAGTTTAAAACCATCTACACTGAGCAACTTCTCTGTGTCAGAAGCTCAGGTCCAGTTTAACTGGGTTCTCTGCTCAGGATCTCACACAGCAGCAATTAGTTATATTGGCTAGAGCTCTAGGTCCTCTCCAACCTTACAGGGTTGTTGGAAGAATTGGGGTTCCTCATGGTTATAGGATGAAGACCCCACTTTCTTTCTGCTTTCAAATCGCTAACTTTATCTCTTCCACACCCGTCAGATCCTTGCCCTGTGACTCTCAGAGAGCCTCTTACAACACAGCAGCCTGCTTCATCCAAGTCAGGATATTCTCCTCCCTAGTCATTTAAGGTGTCATCTTTTAATCATGGGAGTGACTATTCCATCACCTTTACTAGAAGTCAGTCACAGTTCCTCACCCACAAAGAAGGGGAGGGCACTATACAAGAATTTGACTCATTTGAAGATCATCTTATTTTTTTTTTTAAGATTTTGTTTATTTATTCGACACAGATTGAGAGAGCAAGAGACTGAGAAGGGGGGGGGGGGACAAGCAAGGAGAGTGGGAGAGGGAGAAGCAGGCTTCCCACTGAGCAGAGAGCCCGATGCAAGGCTGGATCCCAGGACCCTGGGATCATGACCTGAGCTGAAGGCAGATGCTTAACAACTGAGTCACCCAGGCGCCCCTGAAGGTCATCTTGGAATCCCTTCTTCCATACAGGTGTAAGTTTCAGAAAGTTTATCCTTCTTATGCCTTTTCAGAGCAAGTGATATCAGATACACTCTTACAAAACATGGTTAAAAAAAAAAAAAAAAGAAGAGGGAGTTTTGATACAAGAAGGGGCATACATCTCATGTCATTTTGATTGTGTTGCAATCAGTGACCTCTGAGGTAAGCTCATACCATAACACAAGAGCTGATTGCTAACATTTTAAGAAGTTTTCAGGCCAGTTGTTAAAAATGGTCAATATTAAAAATTAAATAAATATATAATTAAGCTATATTAAAAAACAGATAATACTCACTTCCTTGTTATTTTATTACATTTTCTTACTGCCTATGCCCAAGATTACTTACATCTATTGTACCTTTATGGCAGGCATTCTGGACAATAATGAACTATTACACATCTCTTTCCAACTCTGCCTTCAGTGACTTCAGGATGGTAGTTTGAAATTAGCCATATAGAGAGAGCCATACCATGGAGCTTGGCAAATATTACAAATAAGGCCCAATCCCTTATTGCAGAGCTGGTTGTTAAATATTTAGTATATCATTAATTGTAGAAAGAAATTCTAGATTTCAAGGTACTATGCCTTTTAGCAAAGCAGCAAGATTTGGCTCTTTATAGCTATGCACTGTGAATGAAAAGATGACAAACAGTAAAAGATTTGGGGAGTTTGGGAGTGGGGAAAAGTATTCAGAGGACAGAATAAGGGATTCAGATATGGATATAATATAGGACCCTGACTCCACACCCCAACCTAAAACTTCCATTCCAAGGTATTTTGGAATAAGAATTTCTTAATACACTTGGTTAAGATGATTACTCCTTATAGTTCCTAGTTCTGAAAGATATTACTAGATTGGTTCTATAGTAAATTCTTTCCTCTGGCTGATCCTGTGGAATAATATGGAGAGTAAAAATGGCTGGCCTGGATGGAGCATACATTTATGAGATCATTAGTCCAGAGAACATAATATTCCTTTAAGCTTTGCCATTACTGAAGTATAAGATTATTGTGGGCAGAAGATCAACCCTTCTTGAAAACTTCTTGAGGTCAAGCACAGGCCTTGCACAGAATAGATGCTCAGTAAATACTATATACAGATGTCATATTAAATTGAGTTGAGCTGAATTACCTGGCATAGAATTAAGTCCAGTACTTTGCACTAAAAATGATTTAAGGATCAGAGATAATGTATTTAGAATAAATGTTTATGAACAAAAGTAACTTGATGGCCTCATATTTGTGAGCATACTGTCTAAACATTTTATATAGGAGGGATCCTACTGACACATATTTATACCTAAATTACAACTTCATTTATTTTATGGAAAACAATTAGAAGGCTCCAACTAAATATTAAGAACACAACTCTTTCCAAATATAAAGTTTCTTTTCTTTATATGCATTTTGAGCATTTTACCTTTTGCTAGGGATGCTACCTGGTTAACGCTGTTCGACTTTTACTTTTGAGAACACTTTTTTTTTTTTTTTTAAATCAGAGAACATTAAAATTTTCACTAATTTTCTCATGGAGAAATATTTGAAGTGTTTCATTCTTCCATTAATTTCTCAATGAATTCTTGAATCTGATATCTTACAAGTAGATATCCTTGTGATTCTAATATTTCATTTTCCATTGTACAGGGTGAGGTTTCTAATGTTCTGGGACATGGCTTTCTTGGTCAAGACTCCAATTTGCAATTTGCAACACTCTTTTTAATATCCACTAATTGTAATTTAGTGCTAAATTTTGAGCTTTGCAATACACAAGAACCCTAAACTTGATATCTGATTTCATTTCATTCAACATTTAATGACTGCTAACAGGTACACTTACAATAATTCCTAACCAATTCATGACCTCTAGTCTTTAATGCCTTCACACTTTCATTATCCATCAGCCCCGTTTTATCTTCATTTTCCCTCACGACCAGCTCAGAATCCATATTTCATTACTATAACAATTACTTTGAAAACACCCAGGATTCTGTTCTCCTTCCTGCCTCCGTCATCCGTATACGAATAACACAACCACCCATCATTCGTATGAATATGCCAGAGTAGCTAGAAAGAGTCATGCAACCAGGTAAGAACAGTATATTATTTCCTAGAACTGCTGCAACAAATCATTACAAATTTGTTGGCCTAAAACAACAGAAAACCATTCCCTCACATTTCTGGAAGTCAGAAGTCTGAAATAATTATCACTGGACTGAAATCAAGATGTTGTCAGGGCCATTCCCTTTCCAGAGTCTATTGTAGAGAAGAGGTTCTTTGGCTTTTCCAGCTTCTAGTGACTGTTGGCATTATTTACCATGTGGCAGGCTACTTCAATTTCTATCTCTGGAATCACATTTCCTTCTTTTCTTCTGTGTATAAGGTTCCTCTGCTTCATTATTATGCCATCACCTACCTGGACATTCTGGAGTAATTTCCTTAATTCAACATCCTTAATCACAACTTGTAAAAACTTTACTATGTAAATAAACATACAGTTTCTAGGGTTGATGATCTGATACATTTGGGGGAACATTTTTTAAACTACCACAAATAATTAAACTTTAAATTCATGATCTCAAAATTCAAGTAGATGCTAATATTGTCTAGCTGTTTTACTCTATCAGCTGACTCTCCAAGGTAATTACATCTGCTCTCTCAACTCTTCCAAATGGTCTCTTCTAAACTTCTCTCTTAGCTTAAGACTGAGTCTACACATGAAGTTTTTGTTTATTAGCTTCCAACCTCATTCCATGCCACTGCTTAATTGCTCACTATGCACCAGACACAGATTATTCAACACCTATAGCTAGCTCTTTCTTAATTCAGAGCATTTTACACACACCATTCCCTCTCAATATATTGCATTCCATCGTTTGCCTTTCTCTCATCTCTTCTCCAAACCAAAGCCAAGATTCTCCTTGCTTAATCCTGCTGTGTCATAAAATATCACTTAACATGGGCATTTCAGGTAACCCTCTCTTGTTTTCAATTTCCACTATGTTCGCCTTCTCCCTGCCATCTACATACTTTCTCTGTTTAATGTAAAGAACATGATTATTTATTCACCATTGTATAACTAGTGTTTAGTCCAGTGTCTGGAACTTAAAAGGTTCTCAATGATTTTATAAAGGAATTCTAAATGGCAAACTGAACTGATACTAAGTAATGAAACTTTACAATTTTGTGTTAAAGTATGTGTACGGCTGAGAGTATGAACTTGAACTTGGGAGTCAGAGAAACTTGTAATTGAATACTGTCTTCCTCATGTCTTAACTGGAAGAACTTAGACAAATTACATAATACCTTGATATTCTACTTAGCATTGATTTAAAAAAGTGTCAAGTTACAACTCTACCTCTGACCACTTCTTTAATTATGGACCTTGTCAGACATAAGTTCTTCATTTTTTTAAAAATTGTGGACTTGGATTCGGTGAGGTCTAACATGCAAATCATGTCCAATATTCTATAACTCCTTTCGTGTAAGATTCTAAATAAGAAAATTCAATAGAACAAAAAATTTAAAATTTCTGACATTTATATAATTATGCTGAGTATTTATGACTTTTTAAACTTTTCAGTGTTTGTGTGTAAGTAAAACAGTACATGAAAATGTTGGTCATCATAGTATCTATCTTTCCAGATTTTACTGTGCTCGATTGAGGGGTTGACAAGCCCCACTCTTTGTCAATCATTTTTCATTCTGCGCATTTGACATACTAGAAGGCTGTGACAAAGAACTAATTTTGGTTCAGTTTGGGTTACTGGAAACGTTCACAGAACTAGATGGATGTGGTCCATGTGAAACTGATGATAGTTTTGGACAACCCATCTGTGATTTGGATAGGTAAGAGAGTATGAGTTCACTAAGAATTTTTATTTTATATAATGTTAGAATATGGAGGGAAAATAACCTTTTTGGTACAAGACAATATCATATTAGAAACTACTAGGTACTGATTAGAAAAAATGTTTGAAAATTTCAGGTCATCTTTAAGGCAAGACTGATATGGATAATAGACTTTGACATCAGAATAAAGAAGGATAGTTAGGATATGCATGCACTGAATAAAACAGAGGAAAAAAACATGAGCTTGAATCAGGATTATCTGGATTCTAGTTTTGGTACTGCCATGAGCTTGCTTCATTACCATATATCATATAGAAGGTATAAGATGTGAAAGTGTTTTCTCCTGCACTAAGATATATTTACTCAAATATTTTTTGTCAACTCTCCACAATATGTGTATATATATATATATATATATATATATATATATATTTTAAGATTTTATTTATTTATTTGACAGAGAGAGATCACAAGTAGGCATAGAGGCAGGCAAAGAGAGAGAGAGAGGAGGAAGCAGGCTACCTGCCGAGCAGAGAGCCCGATATGGGACTCGATCCCAGGACCCTGAGATCATGACCTGAGCCAAAGGCAGCGGCTTAACCCACTGAGCCACCCAGGCACCCTCCACAATATGTATATTAATTAAAATAATCTAATGCAAGTAGCAGATGTACCTTGAAGAAATATACATAATAGAAATATTTATAATTTCATACCAGATGAAGTCTTGTGATCGGACATTTGATGGTTATTTGATTCATTGAATCAACAATGTCATGAAGGGTCCAGGTTTTTTTCATCTGGAAAGTCTTATCCCCTCCTTGTTATGTGATGTCTGCAGCATTTAAAAAATTAAGCTTTCACACACAATGCTCAAGAACCAAAGTGATTTTCTTATGTCTTTTAAAAAATATAAGAATTGAGGGGTGCTTGGGTGGCTCAGCCATGAAGCGTCTGCCTTCAGCTCAGTCATGATCCCGTGGTCCTGGGATCCTGCCCTCATCAGGCTCCTTGCTCAGTGGGAGGCCACTTCTTCCTCTCCCACTCCCCCCACTTGTGTTCCATCTCTCACTGTCTCTCTCTGTCAAATAAATAATAAAATCTTTTAAAAATATACAAGAATTGAAAACATTTTTTATTAATATATAGGTACAGAAAGAGGGGGGAAGTATACACACACACACACACATACAAATGTAAGAATATGTTTGATACCTTAGAATACTTTGGTCAAACTGTGTATAATAAAATTGGTTGGTTACTCTTAATTGTGCTGGACAAAGTGGAGAAAGAAAAGGATAAGCCTGGGATTCCAAATCTCATCTCATAAAGGAACTGAAGTTTTCTGAGTCTGCCCTAAAAGAAACCCTTATCTCCTGCAACTGCAGAGCAGAAAATGTTGAAAACCAAACCCAGAGCCTAGTTCTGAGAGGGGCTGAATTATAATGTAAGTTGAATTCCCAATCTCCGAGAGCTAATGTTAAAATAAGGGCACTGATTGGGATATAATATGATTCTCAAAATAGGAATGGAAACATGTGGGAAGTTCCTGATGTCGCTGGAGACATTAAACCTCTAAATTCTGGTGAATTGTCTTTGCCTGTGAAAACTACCATTATATCCCCATCTAAGATTAACCCTTCTTTGCCTGAAAAAACTATAATGGTCTCCCCTGAAATAACTATAACACTCCTAATTCTATTCAGGTTCCCCCACTTTCATGCTCTTGGTTTCTATACCTACAAATAGACTCAAGTCCCAGCAGGCCCTGCAAACTGAGTTACAAAGTGTGGCCTATGAAGAGGTGTTCTGTACTCCAAAATAACTACACTGAGGATATGGGATATGGGATATGGGATAATGGTAGAAGGGACATAAAATTTACTCAGGCTTAATTTATTGATATTAGCTCTCTAAGCAGGGACTCTGAATGTAATGTAATATAGTATAGAGGGTTAAAAAAGGACCCTGGTTGGTTGACTGAAACAGAACAAAACGTGACCTACCCTATATTAATGCCAAATCTGCCTTGGTAAAAAGATACACAGGCTTAGGGAAATCAGAATGTTAAAGTGTATTTATCATGTAAAAGCTTCTTCTCACCCTTGTAGGGTCCAGAGTTTGCTGCTTACAACATGACTATGAGAGATAAGTTTATTAGGGGAGCCCCAACATCCTTGAAGAGCTTTGTATTCACTCTTCTCTAGCTTAGAAATTCTACTGGAAGCTCCTACCACTAAATCAAGGAGACACAAAGAGGATAATTGGATTTCAGGGTGACAGAGGCCAAGTGAAACTACTTAATCAAAGGCAAAGTTAAGTGTGGTTGTCCTAGGAAGAACAGAACCAAAGAAGCAATCAGAATAGTGTAACTAGAGGTGCCTGGGTGGCTCAGTTTGTTAAATGACTGCCTTCCACTCGGGTCATGATCCCAGGGTCCTGGAATCGAGCCCCACATCTGGCTCCTTGCTCAGTGGAGAGCCTGCCTTTTCCCCTCCCGCTACTTGCTACTCTGCCTTGCTTGTGTTCTCTCCCTCTTTCTCTCTGTAACTAAAAAAAAAAAAAAAAAAAAAATATATATATATATATATATATATATGAAAGAATAGTGTAACTAGAATATATGATGTTGGCTGGTTAAGCATGGTTTCCTAGGAATTAATAGATGCACAGTTTATTAAATGCTTACTTGATTTGTATAAGCAGAAAAGACCTAGGTAAAGTGAACTAAAGTCTAACCTGAATAATTGAGTCATGGTCAATCAATTCCCAGATTTGAGTCAGTGCACAGATCCAGAAATTCATGAGTGAAGGGGAAGGTGGGTCCACTTGAGGAAGAACCCTCTTACACAGTCAAAAATTTGTACTGTTAATTTTTCTTTCAGCCTTCTCCAAAGGTACCTCTAGCCTTTTACCAAAGTGACTGTACCTTAGGGAAAAGAAAAGAATCAAGGATTATTGGACACTGGCTCTGAACTGACACTAATTCAAGGAGACCTAAATTTCAGGGTGTTGTACCACTCATAGGGCTTATGGAGATCAGGTCATTAATGGACTTCTTAGTTCAGATTTGTCACACAGTGAGTCCCAAAACTGATTTTGTAGTCTAGTCCAGATCCTCCTCCCTGCAGATTTCAGACTTGCCACAACTGCGAGACTTAAATCTTTAAATATCTCCCTCTCTATATATCCCATTAATCGTTTCTCTAGAGTTCAATAGATTTTCATAAAAAGTTCTGTGAAATCTGCTCCCAGCAAGCACGAAGTCCACCTGCCCCATATCTACCTAATTATGGTCATTCCCACAACCCTTAACTAGACCATTATTCTAACTTCTTTTTTTATTATTATTATTATTTTATTTAATTCTTTAAATTTTTTAAATAAACATATAGTGTATTTTTATCCCCAGAGGTAAAGGTCTGTGAATCGCCAGGTTTACACACTTCACAGCACTCACCATAGCACATACCCTCCCCAATGTCCATAATCCCACTCCCCTCTCCCACCACCCTCCCCCCAGCAACCATCAGTTTATTTTGTGAGATTAAGAGTCACTTATGGTTTGTCTCTCTCTGATACCATCTTATTTCATTTATTCTTTTTCTACCCACCAAGCCCCCCATGTTGCATCTCCACTTCCTCATATCAGGGAGATCACATGATAGTTGTCTTTCTCCAATTGACTTATTTCACTAAGAATGATACCTTTAGTTCCATCCACGTCATCACAAATGACAAGATTTCATTACTTTTGATGGCTGCATAGTATTCCATTGTGTATATATACCATGTCTTCTTTATCCATTCATCTGTTCATGGACCTCTAGGTTCTTTTTATAGTTTGGCTATTGCAGACATTGCTGCTATAAACATTCGGGTGCATGTGCCCCTTCGGATCACTATGTTTGTATCTTTAGGGTAAAGACCCAGTAGTGCAATTACTGGGTCATAGGGTAGTTCTATTTTCAACTTTTTGAGGAACCTCCATGCTGTTTTCCAGTGTGGTTGCACCAGCTTGCATTCCCACCAACAGTGTAGGAGGGTTCCCCTTTTTCCACATCCTCCCCGCCATCTGTCATTTCCTGACTTGTTAATTTTAGCCATTCTGACTGGTTTTGATTTGTATTTCCCTGATGCCGAGTGATGTGGAGCACTAGTCCTTTATCTGATATGTTGTTTGCAAATATCTTCTCCCATTCTGTCAGTTGCCTTTTGGTTTTGTTAACTGTTTCCTGTGCTGTGCAAAAGGTTTGATCTTGATAAAATCCCAATAGTTGATTTTTGCCCTTGCTTCCCTTGCCTTTGGCGATGTTCCTAGGAAGATGTTGCTGCGGCTGAGGTTGAAGAGGTTACTGACTGTGTTTTCCTCAAGGATTTTGATGGATTCCTTTCTCACATTGAGGTCCTTCATCCATTTTGAGTCAAAACTATAAGATACCTAGGAATAAATCTAACCAAAGAGGCTAAGTAGCTATACTCAGAAAACTATAAGGTACTCCTGAAAGAAATTAAGGAAGACACAAAGAAATGGAAAAATATTCCATGCTCCTGGATTGGAAGAACAAATATTGTGAAAATGTCTATGCTACCTAAAGCAATCTACACATTTAATGCAATCCCTATCAAAATCCCACCCATTTTTTTCAAAGAAATGGAAAAAATAATCCTAAAATTTATATGGTACCAGAAAAGACCTCAAATAGCCAAAGGAATATTGAAAGAGAAAGCCAAAGTTGGTGGCATCACAATTCCAGACTTCAAGCTCTATCACTATTCTAACTTCTAATAGCAAATATCAATTTGTTTTTTATATATTAGTGTATGGCTATATTTTATTTGGCTTATTTCATTCATCACTATATTAGTGAGATTCATCAATTTTCCATGTAGTTATAGTTCATTCTCATTTAGTATAATATTTTATTGTTTGAATATACTGATTTTTAAAATTCATTCTGCTGTTAATAGATATTTAAGTAGTTTAAAAAAATTTTTAATTAAATAATTTTGCCTCAAAAATTTTAGGACATGTCTTTTGGTGAACAAATGCAAATATACTTGGTAAAATTGCTAGATAAAGTATATGCATGTCTAGTTTTAATAGCTACAGCAAAAAAATATTTTGTTATTTTGAACCATTTGAAATTTGTTTTTATAGGTAAAAAAATATTGAAAAGTTAGCAATTTCATATGAGTCCACATAATATTTAGTTGTTATGCCAAAAGTATCTTGGAATGGATTGAAACTACTAAGCGAGAAAACAAAGCACATCAAGGTTAATCGCAAGGTTTTTTACTTGAATGGAAATGGAAGAATCTTATTTAAGATAAGAAGACTGCCAGAGGTTGGGTTTTAGAGAACAATCAAGTTAATTTTAATATGTTAAGTTTGATATGCTTATTAGATATTCAAATAAAGATATCAAATAGGCAGTTGGTTATATTTGAAAAAGGTCCAGTTGGAGATATAAACTTAAGGGTACTGTATGAAGAGTCATCTCAGAGCCTTGTGTCTTAGTCACTTGGGTTGCAATAACAGAATACTGCAGATTGTTTGGCTTATAACAACAAAACTAATTTCTTTCAGTTCTGGAGGCTGGGAAGTCAAAGATCAAGCAAGGTACTGGCAGATTTAGTGTCTGCTGCTTCTGGATTCACAGATGGCTGTCTTCCCTCTGTGTCTTCACATGGTTTAAGGGGCAAAGAAACTTTGTGTGTTCTCTTTCAAATAGGGACTGATCTTGTTTATGAGTATTCCACTATCATGACCTAATCACCTCCACAGGTCTCAATTCTAGATAACACCACTTTGGGGATTAGTTTCCAGCATATGAGTTTGGGGGTGGGGAGTGGAGGAACAAACATTCAGTCTATAGTATTCCACTTCTGATTCTCCAAAATTCATCTTCTTTCCACATTCAAAATGTATTCATTCTGAGTAGCTTCTAAAATCTTAACTTGTTGCACCATCAACATTAAAGTCTGTGTCCAAAATCTCACTTAAAGTATCTTCTAAATCAGATGTAAGAGAGACCAAGGTATAATCCATCCTGGGGCAAATTCCCTTTCAGCTTCCTAGCTTTTAACAGATAGGGAAGTCTATGTTGAGAGGTTTAACACCAATGCTAAGTTCAAATGAAAACCTATAAGCAACCTCAACTTCCTTCCTAACATGATTAGCATTTCTTCAAGGTGCAAATCATGATTCACAATTCGTCTTCACAGTTCTCACAGTTAGGGGGAACAATAGTAATATCCCGACTTTGTATCCAAGCTCTGGAAGGCTCTGTCTGTTTTTTTGTCTTTGTGGTTATTTTGCAACAAAGCTAGGAGAATCTACCATGGAATGCTCACCAGATGCCATTTTAAACTAGAATCTTATTTTGATGATCAAGAAATTAACATTTATGGAGCACCTGGTTGGTGTAGTAAGTTAAGCGCCTGACTCTTGGTTTCAGCACAGGTAGTAATCTCAGGGTCCTGAGACTGGGCCATGTGTTGGGTTCTGAGCTCTGCATGGAGTCTGCTTAAGGCTCTCTCTCCATCTGCACTGCCTCCCAAAAGATAAAGAAATCCTAAAACAGACAAACAAACAAACAAAAAAAAAAAAACCACCACATTTATTATGCTTCTGCTATTTACAAGAGCTATAGTAAATTAAGGTAAAAGTATCAGTCCCACTACAGAATGGTGGTATAGAGAAGGAGCTTTAGAGTCAAGCATAATTGCAGCTGAGTCCTGGCTCCACCGTTCACTTTGGAGAAAGATTAGTCGACAGGCTTGAAGCTCAGATTACTCATCTATAAAATAGCAATAATAATCGTGTCTAACTAATGCATTCAAAACTCTATGTAGGAGCAGGGGCATGATGATTACTCAATAAAAATTTGCCTTTCATTGATTGGGAAAGAAAAAAAGTAAAAAACTTCTAAAACAACTCGTAACAAGCACAGCAAATAATGAATGTGCATACACAAACATATACCTCACAAGGACTGAAGAGAAAACAAAACAAAACAAAACAAAACAAAACAAAACAAAAAAACACAGGGAGATTTCAAAGAGAAAGTGGGCTTCATTTCAGCAAATAAAGATGAGTTAGTGTATTTCATTATAACAGAGACAGCAGCAGCAGGAATGAGAGAGGACTCACAGGGTGTATAATGGTGAAATATATATTTTGATCAGAGTGGGAAATTCTCAGCGGTGAGAGGGTAGTGAGAAACAGTATTGAAATGGTTTATTAGAAATAAATTGAGAGGGTAGTGATAGTTCTGAATTTCTGATGAGGATTTTGGACTTTGTATTATAGTTTTTCAGAGAAACAGAATCAATAGGATATATAAAGAAAGAGAGAGATTTAATCTAAGGAATTGGTTTATGCCATTGTGGGAAGTGACAAACCCAGTATCTGGAGGATGACTCAGGGAGCTGGAGATCAGGAGAGCTGATAGTGGAGCTTTAGTCTGAGTCAAATGCTTCAGAACCAGGAAGGTCTATTGTGGTGTTTTCATCGCAAAGGCTGGCAGGCTCCAAACCTTGGAAAAGCCCATTTTTCAGTGAATCCAAAGACAGAAAAAAGTCAGTGTTCTACTTTGAAGACAGTCAGAACAGAAAAATTATCTTATTGGTTGGGGAAACGGTTGGTCATCCTTGTTCTAGTCAGACCTTCAACTAACTGCATGAGGAAGAGCAATCTGCTTTACTCTGTCTATAGATTCAATGTCAGTATTATCCCCAAATACAGAAACTCCTGGAATGATACCTTACTAAATATCTGAGCACCGTGTGGTCCAATCAAGTTGATACATAAAATGAATCCTCACAGTATCTTTGCCATTTGGGAGTCATTGAAAGATTGGAAGCGGGAAGTATATAATAAAATAATGTATTAGGAAGAAAATGAGGGGATAGATTTCTTTGTAGTGAGGGATGTATGGAAGTATTTCTGTGCAAGGAGAAAAGACTATTGCAAAAAGCCTAAAAAATGAGGTAATGACAACATCAATCCACAGGAAGAATAGAGGAGAAAGAATATGGAAAGGAAAAGTATGTGGTACAATTTGCTAAAAAATGTCAAATCCAGAGGCACCTGGGTGGCTCAGAGGCACCTGGGTGGCTCAGAGGCACCTGGTGGCTCAGAGGCACCTGGTGGCTCAGCATCTGCCTTCAGCTCAAGTCATGGTCCCAGGGTCCTGGAATCCAGCCCTGTATCAGGCCCATTGCTCAGCAGTACCCTGTTTCTGCTTCTCCTTTTACCTGCCGCTCCCCCTGCTTGGGTTGATGCTCTCTCTCAAATAAATAAATAAAATCTTTCAAAGAAAATATCAAATCCCTATATATGAAAATACATCTCATGAGTCTCTAGGTTTCTAGATTGTGGCAAGTAATTCAACTGATTCATAGAAAAGCAAAAGTGCACTGATTGAGATAGCAGACAAGGAATCCACTTTTTTTTTTTTTTTTTTTTTTTTTTTTTTTTTTAAAAAAAAACCCAAACAAAAAACCCCCTTTTTTTTCCCCCTCTTCTTTTGGTAATCCACACCCAATCTTTC
>NC_081558.1:107048504-107185785 GCF_022355385.1 Mustela nigripes
TTTTTTTTTTTTTAATAACATACATCCAGAGTCAAAGCACCTCTATCTCTACCACTACTCTCTTGGTTCAAGTCACCATCATTTTCCATCTGAGTATTACAGTAGCCACTTGATAGGCTTCCAACTTAACCTGCAAACTATTTTCTAGGCCACAACCCTAGTGATCTGTGAAAAGTATACGTCAAATGTCTCAACTTTGTTTAGAATCCTCCAGTGGCTCCCCATCTCAGTTGGATTAAAAGTTATGGTCCTTACAATGTCCTACAAGACTGTTGATAATCTTGCCTTCTGCTATATTTCTGCGCACGGGCAGACCACATCCCTCACACCTCTGCCCTGTCTCTAAATCCCCTTTGCCCATTCTAGCCTCCTCTTATTCCTCAAAAACAGGAAACATGCTTCTTTTTGGCATGCTCAGTCTATTCCTTCTGTCTGCAATTCTCTTGTGCAGATATCTGCATGACTCCTTCCTTCCTTTCCATGGAATCTCTGCTCAAATGTCTCCTCAGCAGAAGGGCCTTTCCTGACCACTGTAAGATGGCATGATCCTAGTGCTTTCCTAGTAATTTCCTTCCATAATATTTGCACTAATATATTATGCATTTATAAGTTAGTTCATCTGCTTCTTGTCTACATTTATACATTCTCTTAGGGAGGAAGTTTTTGTATTCATTGTTCTCTCTCCTGTCCAGCTCCTTATAAGTCAAAACAATATTTGTAAAAAAAAAAAAAAAGAGAGAGAGAGAGAGAGAGAGGGAGCAAGATTAAACCAGCAGCGTCATTTGAAATGAAGGATATAAATTAGTGAGTGTATTTTTCTGATACCCCTCTTGCTCCTTCTTAGGAAACACACCCAAAGTTAAGCTGCCAATGCAGTCTGCTAAGCCTGGTATATTCAGTGGGATTAGAAACAACAATATGTATTAGAAAGATCAATATGACAGAAGCAAGACAATCCAGTTTTAAGTCCTTATTTAGTAGGTTGTGATCAGGTCATAGGACATAGAAAAACATGCAATGTTCTGTCTATCAGCATTCTCATTACCTGCTCTTCCTATTCCAGAAGATGATCTGAGAATTAATACAGACACTGCATGCGAAAGCACATCATATATTGTACGGTTCCAAGTAAATTCATGTAGCCAATATTACTTGAAATTTCACAACTAGAATATTAATAAAAATTTTCTGCAGGGAAATAAAGAACAGGTTATCCCTTCCATGTATTTATAATAAGAACTATGCCTGAAATAATCTATTGAGTATGATATTATTTATCTCCATACAACCTCAATTTGAAGTGTTTGTGTGTATATATTTACATTTAAGAAAGGTAACCATAAAAATATTATAACACAAAAGTATTTATATAGTTGTACTTTGTGGGTTCAGAGCTTTGTGTCAAACATAGTGATTTTGTAAGAGTAAGTGACTAGTAAACTTTTGTTGAAATGGCTAATTTTGTTATTGTTCCTATCAGTAGCCAAGAGAAATCAAGGATTCACAATGGCCTATTTTTATATAAAATTTTTCATTAAAAAAAAAAATATATATATATATAATGAAGTGAACACCAAATTAGGTGTCTGGGTGTTTTCTCTCTTTCTAAAGTTTCTCAGGAAACCATGAGGGTATTTGGAAAAGATCCATTGCTTTGGGAAGCTGGGCATTGTATAACTGTGGTTTAAATGGTTTTGTGAACACTTTTCCCTTTTGGCATTTAGAAGCACCTAAAAGCTAGAGGACTTTGTTAGGACCTTCCTCTGCTTGTTCTGGAAGACACATTTAATATCTCTATTGGTGTTACTCTCAATGTGGCTTCAACCTTTCAATTGTGTCTTTGGAGCTCTGTTCACTTCTTTTATTTTTTTAAAACTCTCTTCCATTTTGTTTTAACATGGAATTCTTTGGCATTATGAATACCAAGAATAAAACCATGGATTTACCCTTGAGGCTAAACTTTCCCCTGAACAACCCCCCAACACATTTTTTTTTTTAGACATTACCAGTTGCATTCACCCTCATTTGAATAGAAATTTCTTACCCCCTACACAGCCATTGGCAATGACAGGCTCTGCGTACCTCAGCTTTTGAGGTTTGTGTTTATTTCAAATCAGTTCCTTCAAGAAAATAAAAATAGCGTTCTGATGCTGAAAAAACTGGAGGGATTTGAGATACTGATTTAAATATTGCCTGTCTGAGGGTATTTCTTTTATTCTAGAGAAACTTTTGTGCACTGGGTGAGAACGTCAAGATTCCTCATCCCAAAGATGGAGTGAGGAATCTGGCTTTCCTCTTTGGAGCTGGAGCCACAGGCAAGGGCATCAATATGCTGCAGGCAAAACACTCTCAAATAGCCTATTCCTGCCCAGTTTTTCTAAGCCTACTTTCTTAAGTATTAATTAGCAAATGAACCAATCCAAAACCACTTAAATGTTGGCTATTTACACACTCATTCCTGTTTTTGGAAGAAAAGGGATAGGTTAAATTACCTTTAAAAAAAAAAGTGTGGTGGTGCCAACATACTTAGTTGTTTAATTTATATTTAAGAAAAAAAAAAAAAAAGAAAGAAAGAAAAGAAAAACTAATTGTCTCTGTATTCCCCTCCCTACAACACACTCCATGTTTCATACTCTTTTGACTTTGCATAGGATTATTAAAAGGGAAAGAATTTTCATAGAAAAACTATTGCTATAATGTGCTGATTGTTACATTAATTTTTCCCCCAGCTCTATTGCTTGGCAGGAATTTTGGACTTTACTCAGGAACTGCTTAGTGAGCTTGTTGGTGGATGGGATTAGTTTAATCTCCTCTCAGAAGCTTCTAAGCACTGGGAAAGGCTGGGGTAGAGGAGGAGCAGTGGTGAAATGGGGCAGGCAGGAAAAGAAAGGTTGCTGATGACCAATGCCAAGGTTGATTTCATCTCAGAACTAAATTTGAATAGTGAGGAGAAGGGGGGATGAGGAGGGAAGGGGGAGCACAGTGATGATGAATAAGAGTTAACCTGGAGTGACGGTGGTGATCTTGATTTCACTGGACTTGGAGGGTCTCCAAGCTCGGGGAGTCGGGCAGGCACAAATGAGAGGGAAAGAAAGTGAGGGGCAGGTGGGGGAGAGAAGGGTGATTGGAATCCACAAATGTGGAACACAGAGAAGGAGAAAATAGAGGAGCTTCTAGATTGGAAGAGGGCAGAGGGACTGATTTGAGATTTGACTCACCTGCATTACTATACCTTATCCACCCTAAAGATGACCTCTGTGGGGATCACTGTAAAATTTTTACACAGAATTCCTAACTTCTCCTCTCTTCTTTATCAAGATTAAATAAATTGGACTAGACAAGGTTTGCGACACAAAACCTAAACTTTGTTTGCGACACCAAAGAACTCTACTGTGCCAGAGAAATATATAGTATTATCATTGCCACCACTGTATCTGGATATACATGAGACAGATCTGGTTTATATACTTAGAGTAAATTCACTGATTTAAAATTTTGACATATAATTATACCAAAATTTAATATATATAATATTTATGTATTTTATAATTTTAATGTATATAAATTTTTGTTTTTTTCTGCCCCAAAAAGTAAATGATGGAATTTTTCTAGTGAAGGAGGTATGCTTTCTTTTATAGGCAATAGGTCTTGGTAATTTTTAAAGCACTCTGCAGTATTCAATTTTGAACTTGGATAATAGTAAATACATTAAAAAGACTTAGCTTTATTCTCAGTCTGAAAAAAGTAATTAGATACTCTCCCAAGATGATGTAACACTAAAGAGGGTACAAAATGGAGATGTTTATGGAATTTTGTTTTCTAAATTTTCCTATTAATTGTAAGTCATACACTTATGCTTTATGTGTACAAATGCTAAAGGTTTAAATACAAATTTGTAAACTGGTATTTTGGATAATTTTCCTGCATATTTTTGGTTTCTTTTTTTTTTTTTTTGCGATTTTATTTATTTATTTGTTAGAGATCACAAGCACGCAGAGAGGCAGGCAGAGAGAGGGGGGAAGCAGGCTCCCTGCTGAGCAGAGAGCCTGATGCGGGGCTCCATCCCAGGACCCTGAGATCATGACCTGAGCCTAAGGCAGAGGCTTTAAACCACTGAGCCACCCAGGTGCCCCATATTTTTGGTTTCTTAATGAATTAGTTCATTAGAAAAAAAATTAATTCATACTTTATGAGATCTAGTTAATATCCATTAAAGGGGTGAACTATTGGAAATATTGAATATGCTTTTGTAACTGTTCAAAAAGCTAAATGTTTTTGCTTTTTTGAGGATTTACTCCTTGATCAGAGGTAATGCAACAAACGATTTGCCAATCTGATTTTTTTTCTTCATGTTTATTTTCAGAGTTTTGTCAATTGTGTAAGTTTTTCCCGGGCGCCTGGGTGGCTCAGTGGGTTAAGCCGCTGCCTTCGGCTCAGGTCATGATCTCAGGGTCCTGGGATCGAGTCCCGCATCAGGCTCTCTGCTCAGCAGGGAGCCTGCTTCCTTCTCTCTCTCTCTGCCTGCCTCTCAGTGTACTTGTAATTTCTCTCTGTCAAATAAATAAATAAAATCTTAAAAAAAAAAAAAAAAGTTTTTCCCAAGAAATCACTTTATTTGTTCATTTTCTTAAATGTCGACTAGTTCTCTAATTCATTATTTTCTCTTATCTTTATTATTTTGTTTATTCTATTATTTTTTCAGTCTATTTATCTTGAATGCATAGCTTACTAATATTTAGCCTTTTTCCCCCAAAACTAATTATTTAAACTTCACTTTACATTTGTCTTTCCACAACACTGCTTTATTTCTACAGGTTTCATTAGTCTTGATTATCATTCAGTTTTAAGCACTCTTTAATCTATTAATTAATTAATCTATTAATTGATCCACTGGTTACTTAAAATACTTTTTTAAGTTCCAAATATACTTTTTGGTATATTATTGGTATATATTGATATATTTGGTTTATTATTGGTATATATTGATGAATTTGTCTTTGATATTTTATATTTCTAACTTAATTTTGTAGAATATGAGCTCTATGATATTTTTATAAAAGCTTGCTTTATGGCCCATTTGGTCATCAGTTTTTATAGAATGCTCTATATTTGCCTTAAATTAAATGTACTTTCATTGATTGCTCAGTTTAAGACAATATATGTGAATAATAGAATTTATAATATTTATCTTTTTTTAAACTGCATAACCTAACAAATTCTGTGAGATAGGTGATATAAGCTTCACTGTCATGCTCTCCTTGCTTACTCAGCCAAACTAGATCTCTTGAATTTCTTTTTTTTATATAAATTATTTAAGATTTTATTTATTTATTTGACAGAGAGAGTGGGAAAGGAAGAACACAAGCAGGAGGAGGAAGAGGGAGAAGCCAGCTCCCTGCTGTGAAGAGAGCCTGATGCTGGGCTCATCCTAGGACTCTGGATCATGACCCAAGCCAGAAGCAAAGGCTTAACTGACAGAGCCACCCAGCACCCTACTTTTCTTAAACACTCTGCACATGGTCAAAAGTTAAGGTCTTTGTTTTTGAAGTAGCTTGAAGTGCTTTTGTCCCCAGGTTCTGTATAGCTTGTTCCCTCACTTGCTTTAAGTTCCTTGATCTGGCTAGATTATGTTAGAATCAAGTGAAAGTCCCTGAAACCGGTTCCTCCAGACCTTGGTATCTAGCCACAATAGTAAAACAGAAGCAATATATCCTGGAATAATTGAAGATATTAGTTCCACAAAGACTTGAAGGAAACAGGTGTTGGAGTTCTTATTATTCCCTATTCAATTTACGTGTTTACTCCAGGTGGTTTTTGTGGTAGATCATGGTAAACTACTATATACTTAACTGAAAGTCTCAAATGTGGCTGCTCTGATAGATGTGGTGTTCTTCACTGAAACGGATCTACAAAATATTTGGGACTTGGTCTGTGACTGTTGGTCTGGGGAAGGCATTATTCTCAGTATTCATCAGCCAAGAAGCTCAAATATAGTTTATGTGGACTGTTGGTAGGAATGCAAACTGGTAGAGTCACTCTGGAAAACAGTATGGAGGGTCCTCAAAAAGCTGAAAATAGAGCTATCCTACAACCCAACCCAGCACTTGCACTACTGGGTATTTACCCTAAAGATACAAATGTACTGATCCAAGGGGACACATGCACCTAAATGTTTATAGTGGCCATGTGCACAATAGCTAAACTATGGAAATAACCTAGAAGTCCATCAACAAATGAATGGATAAAGAAGATGTGATATCTATATATACATAGATATATATACTATGGAATACTATGCAGCCATCAAAAAAATGAAATCTTGCCATTTGCGATTATGTATGTATGGAACTAGAGGGTATTATGCTAAATGAAAAAGTCAATCAGAGAAAGACAATTATCATATTATCTCTCTGATATGAGGAATTTGAGAGGCAGGGCAGGGGGTCCTGGGTAGTAGGGAAGGGGAAAAAAATGAAACAAGATGGGATTGGGAGGGAGACAAACCATAAGAGACTCTTAATCTCATGAAACAAACTGAGGGTTGCTGGGAGGTGGGGTGGTAAGGATAGGGTGGCTGAATTATGGACTCTGGGGAGGGTATGTGCTATGGTGAGTGCTGTAAATGTGTAAGGCTGACGATTCACAAACCTGTACCCCTGGGGCAAATAATACATTACTTGTTAATAAAAATCGTTGATGTGAGGAAAAGAGGGATATACAGTCATTATTTTGCCTCCTGTTGTCACACCATACTAGTCTGTGGAGATTTGGGTTATGTTGGCTTTCTACAAAATGTTAAGCTGTACAACTATATTAATGCTATCTCAATCAGACTTTGCATACAATATTCTAGAAGCCTTTGCAAGTCGCATATGGGTAGGAGATACTCTCCATGAAGACTCAGGAAGTATATCAGGAAGTATTTAGGGGTCCAATGACCTAATGTCCATTGGGACACATTTATTTGGATTCTAGAAGAAGCATATATTACATTTGGTATTATGGTTGTAACTAAGTATTGAGTGACTCGGCTTACTTTTTTGAGTAGAATAAAGAACCATGTTCCCCAAGCTGTAATGAAACCTGCCCTTTCTGTTGGGCCCTATGACCCAGCATATCCCATCATACTACATAAGGATTATTTATGGAGGCTCTAGAGAGCCCCAATAGGAGATTACAGTACAGACTCTGGGTTTCTGGAACAAGCATGACTCTGTAACAGAGGACAATTTGTCATTGGACACAAGTTATGGGTATGGCCAGGCCCTATAGAAATTGAGCAACTGATTGTAGAAGTAGACCAGTCTTGACGAACAACACTATCAGACCCGTCATGACATAAGGTCAAGTGAATGTTACAACAATGCACTGTTGAATGGAAATAGTGCATTTGAAATTAGGTCTGAGTATATCCAGAGGGTACAGACTCCCATATTCTCTACCTCTGTTGCCTGAGGTTATTCCCTCAACTTATCCTTGTGACTTCATTGGCGACTCCCTATATATAATTAACAGAAAATATTTATGTCTGGTTCACAGATTGATTGCACTTATAGTGTTGGCCTTAAGAGAAAATCTCAGACAGAACCGTGAGTTGTACATTTACTCAACTTTAAGGACTTAGGTTTAGAACTTCTCTTTGCTAGGGAAAGGAAAAGAGGTGGTGCTTTTACCAGAGGATATAGCAAGTTCTTATAAACCTGCCTATTATGCATTCAACGTTTGGGGTTTCTTATGCCTAAAGAACAACAGGTAAAAAGAGGTTACCATCCTGCCAGAGATGATTGACCTAGATTATACAAGGGTGCTTGGTTTGTTGCTATACAAGTAGCAAGAAAGGAGTGATCCTAGAAATTCACTGGGAGTATCTCTTGATGCCTCCTTGACAATTATAATTGTGTGCATATGTGTGTCTTCTTTTTAAATCATAAATAGGTTTGAGCTATACCCAATTAATAACATTGATGATATTGACGATTTTTCAAAAATTAAGCCTACCTTAAACTGAAACAAACATCTTTTGGTTAAACTCTTACCCTCCAATGTATACTCATGGATTTATTTTTTTTAAGTTTTTAAAAGTTTAAGTTTTCTTATACTGAAGTATAACATACAAATCTATACAAATATACAAAAGTATACAAATATGCAAAATTTACAGACCATGAATGAAGCTGCTATCCAATTTTCATACATACCTTTTGGTGCATGGATGCACTCATTTCTATTGTGTTTATACATAGTTGTAGAATGATTAAATCCCAGGGCACTATACTACTTAAAGATATTCAAGATGGATGTATCCATTAAAGTTCACAACAGAAAAGTATGAGAAGTCTATTTGCTTTAATCCTTTATACCCATCTTAACCTTGGTGCCTTTTTTTTTTTTTCTTTAATCTAGATCATCGCCATTGTAATGGGAGGGTAGTGGTAGCTTAATGTAGTGTGTGTGTGTGTGTGTGTGTGTGTGTGTGTGTGTGTGTTTTCTTAAAGGTTTTTATTTATTTACTTGAGAAAGAGAGATAGAAAGAGAGAGCAAAGAGGGAGAAGCAGATTCTCCATTGAGCAGAGACCCCCCCAATGCAGGGCTCCATTCCAAGACCCCAAGATAATGACCTGTGCTACAAGAAGACTGCTTAACCAGCTGAACCACCCACGTATCCCAGCTTATTCTAGTTCTAATTTGCATTTTCCTGATAACTGAAGATTTGAAGACATTTTCATATACTTATGGGCATTTGTATATCCAGTTTTCTGAAGTGAATATTTAGTATTTTGCCCATTCCTTAAATGAGTTTTATATCCTTTTGTTATTTGTAGGGGGTTGTTTTGATACAAGTAAGACATGTATACCACAAATATTTTCCCAGTCTTTCATCTGATTTTCCTCACCCTAAATATCTTTTGATGAATCACAATTCTCAGTTCTAACAAAGCCTAATTTGTTAATAATTTATGGTTAGTGATTAAGAAATCTGTTTAAGATTTTGACTACTCCAAAGACATGAGTTTCTCTTCTGTGTTATCTTCTAGAAGACTTTTTCTTGTTTTATGGCTTACTTTTAGATCTACAATTTTTCTGGAGTTGAATTTTGAGTATAGTATGAGGTGATGTTCAATATTCACGTATTTTAAAAATATGGTATTCAGGGTAGCCTAGGTAGCTCAGTAATTTAAGCATCTAACTCTTGATTTTAGCTCAAGTCATGATCTCAGGGGCTTGGGACTGAAACCCTTGTCAGGTTCTGTACTTAGCAAGGAAACTGCTTGAGATTCTCCCTCTCCCTCTGCTCCTCTTCCAAGCTCCCTTTCTCTGTAAAATAAATAAAATCTTAAACAAACACGGGTATTCAATTGAACCAGCAACATGTATGGAAAGACCATATCTCTCCTCATTGTTTTGGCACTGTCATGCACACACACACGCAGTCTTATATTTAATAAATATTTATTTTATATAGTTTAGCACATTTTGTTTTTAATCAAGATTTTTGGGGGCTATTTTTCCCTTAATTTCCATATATATTTTGGGAATCACTTCTCAATTTATAAGAGAAACATAAGAAAAATTTTTCTGGCATTTGGATTGGGATTAAGTCTATAGATGAATTTGAACAGAAAGGATATCGTTATGATATTGAGTCTTTCAATCAATGGATATAGCATACCCTTCTTGTCATTTAGACTCCTAATTTCTCTCAAAATTGAATCTTTGTACAGATCTTAGACATTTTTTCTTCACCTTAAACATTTTATTTTGCTTGTCACTGCAGCCACTTTTGCATTTTAGTTCTGCCCTCTAATAATTCCATTTAAGTTATTAGAAATATTGAACAGGGCAGAAGCAAACATAGATTACCAGGAATACTGTTAGGGAAGCTTCCTCCAGGTTAATGTCAAGAGTCAATAGCCACTTCCTGAATAAGTTCACTCAATTAATTATTGATTCATCATATGAATTTTCATGTAGCCCTCATTTCTCTAGCTTGTTTCAAGTATAGCATGAAATGTTTACCAAATTTTGGAGAGATGATTACTAATTATTCCTTTGCCAGAAGCTAGGTGAGAACTTTTAAAGTATTTGCACATGAACATTCAGGAATAGGCAGAAGCTGTGCCAGGGTATCTGAGAGAATTATCTCAGCAGCCTTTTCTGTATGGAAATTATCTCCACTCTCTTCCCACTAGCTTTAATCTCCACTCTCACAGGTTTCTGGGAATACATTTAGTCTGTCAATTTGACGTTTTATTTATTTATTTATTTTTGACAGACTGGAATATCTTTGTTCATTTGATGTTGTTAAAGCTTCCAGATATAACACCTGTTCGGTCAACATCTTAAATGATAATCCACCTGGATTCCTAGTTAGGCCTAACATTCTATGCTTCCGTTCTGTCTCAGATCTTCAAAGTTGACAATCCTATGAGAAAAACTGAAATTTAGCTGGTAAAACTAATGTATCCTTGTTCCTCTTCATTATCACAATGTCCTAATTCTGGGAAATCTCATGCTATCCTGTTACGAATTTCCCTTCTATAATCCTGACAAAGATCAATTTCAAGTTCACATTGGTAGTTTGTGGGATCTCTAACAATACATAACAATAGAGTACTCTGTCTTCTTAACCTGCTCATTTTCACTTCAAATATATATCATGAACATCATTTATGGGTGAAATAACTGATGACCACCAATCGTTCTTTCCTGATTTTCTCTTCTAAGATAAATCTCCTAATGGCTCTGAATTGAGAGGATTTGATGAGCCATAGAACAAAGAGAGCAACCACTTACTACAGAGATTCAATCTGGAGACATCCAGTGGAGTTAAAGACAACTTTATTAAAGAGAAAGTAGAATGGTGGTTGCAAGGGTTTGGGAGGTGGAGAATGGGAGATGTTGGTGAAAGGGTACAAACTTCCAGTTAGAAAGCAAACAAGTTCTTGGAATCGAATATGCAGCATGACAATTGTAGTTAATAACACTGTATTATATACATGAAAGTTGCTAAGGGAGTAAAGTAAACCTTAAATGTTCTCCCCACAAAAAAAAAAAAAAAAAAAGAAAAGAAAAGAAATGGTAATTATATGACATGATGGAGGTGTTAGTTAACCCTATGTCGGTAGTTATTTTGCAATATATAAATATATCAGATCAATACCTTAAAATTTACACAACACTCTATGTTAATTATATCTCAAAGCTGGTGGGAAGAATTGTTCAGCTGATCCCTGAAGTCCATAGAGTGATTCTTGGACACAAAGCCCTATGAACTCTACCAGCCCTGATTCTCTAGCCCAGAACAAAATCATCAGCTGAAAAACAATTCTAACTTCTCACACGTCTCTACCAAGTGCACAAATTTGTGGTCATAACTTATTCTTTGGGGCAATTTAGGATTTAGAACCCATTCTCAAAGAAATTCTGTAGTGTCCTAGGTTTTAAAACAAAGGGCAGAGAGCAGGTCCTCTCCTTAACCAAGGCAATCATTTGCTTTACCAATTCCATTAACCACTGAAATTTTGAATGATAAATTTGTCACTTATATAATTTGTCAATTATAGATGAAAATTCTAAAAAGTTAAACTCACAAAAGTCTATTTCCACAGATGCTGCTGTTTCTAGCACATTCTATCTGCCACCCCATATTGGCTTCTTTTCCTTGAAAATCTGTGTAACTTAAAATCTTCAAAGCTTACAGATACATTATAAAGCTAGAAAAGTAACTTGGAAACCTTTAGCTTGCCAATCCGATTTTATAGAAGGGAGTCCAAGACGCAGAAGTGATATAAATGGGAATGACATGAAATTTCACATTTTATATGTTGTTTAAATATGTATATTTAACACACATATACATTAAATATATGTTTGTTACATATATACACGTATGCATGTTTATATAAACTTAGGTATGTAATCCATCCTCTGAATCGGTCATCATCTTGAACGTTTTATTATCTCTCTGGGTCCTAAAATATGATCTTATGTATGGATCAGATGAATTGATATAAAGAAGACCTTTGCAACACTCTACAGAGACTGCCAGACTATAAATAGATAATATCTGCCAATCATTCTTGGAAAATAGAATATTATTAAATGTACATGTCCTCCTTCAAACTCTCTCTTCTTTCTTTTTAATCAGGCTAGAAAATAAGAAATGCCAATAGAACAAGCGGAGGTTTAATAGTATTGATCCTGTTCAAAGTTATGTAGAATAGTGTAAAGGGTCCAAGGGAAAGAAAAGACACATTCTAGCTCCAAGCATGTCTAGGTGGTTTGTCAATGTGCGGTTAAATCCCCCTCTGAATAGAAACTTTAAAAATTCTTCCCACTGTGCCTTTAAAAAGCCTCTTGTGTGTTAGTCTGGATGCTGCTGCCAGGCCTCACTGGGACATTCCTCATCTCTCACCACTGAGATTCTCTAAATGTCTGTCAGCCAGTTGTGGCACTTGCTGAATAGGTCAGCGTTACTTCATGCTCACAGAAAAGGTGGCAAAACAAGCTGGTTGTCTGTTCCCTCTGCTTATTATTTATTTTAGGCAAATGTGAGTGCCTAGGCTTGAGACAGAGTGCTGGTGGTAACTAGAGCACAGAATAATAGCTTCAGAGACGTGAAGGGGAGGGGTTGGCAGCCAGTTCTCAGTTGGGGAAGCCTGAGGAGGTAGAGTTTGGGGTGAGCAGGGGGAGAAACGTGAGTTAAAAGAAAAGTCCAAGTGTGAGTCTGGAATCCTGAAACGGACGCAGAATACTGACTAGTTAGGCAAATTAAGTCCTTTCAGGGAGGTCCAGATAAATGATTGGTTTGCATTCAAGCAGAAAATAACATTATTTCTGGCTTCGAGTGGTATACGTTAGAGAAAGGAGAGGACAACTCCTTCTCTGTAACCTGAATGTTTTGAAAGAGAGAAGAAACATCCAAGAAACTGAAGAAGTACGGCTTTTTTTCTTTTTCCTAGAGGAAAGAGATTCTGTTAAGGGAGAGTTTTTTAAAATATCAAATTCATGAAAAGTGAAAAGACATACATTCTGTAGAATATCCAGCCTAAACTGCATTGGAAGGCATGGTAAAGAACACCAATGTCTTCAAGTGATGACTTCTGGGTCCTCCTGCGGTCTCTGCTGTACAGGGGCAGCTAGCTGGTGTGGGCTCCTGGTACTTAGGATCCACCACCGTCAGGGTTTTGATATTTTATTTGAACTAGAACCTCCTTTGGTCATCTGAATCCAAACAATCTCAGTGAAAATCCCCTTTGACAATCTGAATCTCTGATGTAAGAACAAAATGTTGAAAGGAGATAGTTACGTGTTTGTGAAGAAACTCATTTCTCATTAAGTTGTAATAGGTGGTGACAGAAATGGAGACAGATTTCCTTTGACTCCTGGTGAAAAAAAAAACCACAGAAGAAAAAAAAGCAAGTATATACAATCCACATTAACTTAGTATGTCAAAATGTCAGTGTTAGTTTTTAAAATACAATACTTGTATGCGTTCTGGCTTTTAGAGTCGAGATTGAAAGGAAAAGAGTCATTTTTAATTTTGAGTAGACTACGGTTTATGTTCTTAAGAGTTTGTAAGAGCAATTTTTTCCTTATACCTTGTATTCTATGAGACAAAGCATTCTATGAAATTTAGAGTGACTTAATCACAGATATACATATTAAAGTTGAATATTCATTTGTATGAATTATGTTTTAAAAGATGTGATGTACAGCATGGTGACTATCATTAATAATACTATATTGCATTTCTGTGAGTTGCTAAAAGAGTAAATTTTATGGGGTTATGGACATTGGGGAGGGTATGGTGAGGCTATGGTGAGTGCTGTGAAGTGTGTAAACCTGGCAATTCACAGACCTGTACCACTGGGATAAAAATATATTATATGTTTATAAAAAATAAACATTTAATAAAAAAAAGAGTAAATTTTTTTTTGATTTTTACTTTTTTTTTTTTAAATTTTTAATTTTTTATAAACATATATTTTTATCCCCAGGGGTACAGGTCTGTGAATCAAGCTCTAAAAAATGTGTGTGTTTTGGGGGGCTATGTATAATGATAGAGATTAACTAGACTTACTGTGATCATCTCATAACATGTATACATGGCAAATCAGTATGTTGTACGCCTGAGACTAATATTCTAGCCAATTATACCACAATAAAGAGGTTTGGTGTGAAAGATGAGCTGAAACAAATATATAAACACGTATCTATTCATTTAATAGATGTATGGTGTGGAATACACACATGTCTATATTTAAATACAGAAACACAGCAATATACTGTGGAACTGGATTTAAATCTTAGTGTTATTGTATATAGTTGTGTGTTTGCACTAATTAGTGTCTCTAAGTTACAATCTCCTATGTAAAATAAGTACAATAATTCTTACCTCAGACTTACTTAAATGCTTAAATGATATCATATAAAGGGTTCAGCACTGCATTGTAAACATAAATGCTCAATTGGTTTTTGATACTTTGAGGCTGGTTCACTGTTTTTTTTTGTCTGTCTCTCTTAATTAAAAACCTCTATATTAACAATAAAAAGAGTCACTGAGGAGGATAAAAGGTCTTTACCAGTATAGACATTCACAGGAAAAGACTGAAAGAGCTTGATCAAACATAAGGTTGAATATTTTATTAATATTCATGCCATGAGAATAAATAAACAGAGGTGAGGATGGGGATGTCTATATGTCTGTTTCAATGGCTACAAAGGGACTAGATTGGGTTAAATGTTCACAAATACACATGCCTTTTCATTTTTGCCCTCTTTTATTTATCCGAGTACAAATTTGGGCCAGGCTTATGTTTTAGTTGTCAGAGCACACTCTACCCACCATATACACACCAAGACCGAGATACTGCCATGGCAATGGGGAAGGCTGGCCTGGATTCCTTACAGTGTGAATGCTTCAAAACAAACAAACTTGCACCATGGACCCAGGCAGCCTATTTTAATCAGCATTCATGGCTCTGACAACCAGAGGCTCCTTTATCCACTTCGTTTGCAACAACTTGCTAATGATAATTAAAAATGCTTGGTGTTTGCCAACAATGCCAGAGCCACCTTCCTTGACTTAAAAAAAACAAGAGCAAGGGGGAAATCTAAGAAGAGACTCCACATAAGAAATTTTTGTGTGATGAGTTCAGAGAAGTTTGGAAGGGCTGGTGCAGAGGGATAACACGGTTTAGGATTCTGAGGATGGAAGTGTATTACATCAACTTCAAAACCCAACCTGTTGTTGAGAAAGAAAAATATTTATAAATAAAACTAGGAGTTGGCATGGAATTTTTGTAGAAATCAGCATGTTCATTAAATGATATAACTAATGTGGAAGTATTATAAAATTTAAAGATGTATCTGGGATTCCTAATCTATAATTCACAGAAAATGAAATGGATCCAGGAAGCCTAGCTGCCTCTGAAATTTTAGACAATATTATAGGTTTAGGCCCATCTGAAACACTTTTTTCTGAATGGAAGATCCACAGCTCAAAAGTTTTTAACATGGTTAGTTACCATGGTTAACCGTAATGGTTAATATTATGGTCATTATTTTTCAGTTTTTGCATTTTAGGTAGTTGAATTTTGAAGTTATTATGTTGGAAAGTGATATTAAAATACATTTCAGGAGAGATTAAAAACTATACTCAGGAATTTATTCTAAGAATCAAATATAAAAATAAATCAACAAACAAGTCTGTATCAGAAAGTTTTTAGTGGCCTCAAAAAATAGCTTTAGGAAAAAAATATTTGTCAGGGCACCTGGGTAGTTCAGTCAGTTAAGTGTTTACCTTTGGCTCAGGTCATGATCTCAGGGTCCGAGGATGGAGCGTCACATTGGATTCCCTGCTTAGCGGGGAGTCTGCTTCTTTCTCATTCTCTCTCTGGGCTCTCCCTCTTTCTCTCTTTGAAATAAATAAATAAAATTTTTAAGAAAAGTAAAAGAATATTTTTCATCTCACATTACATTAAATATAAAGCCAAGAGTTGCACAGTTCATTAATTCAGTAATTAATTTATTGCTGCCTCCACTTCTCAGCTTTGATTCTCCATATATTCACTTAACACTTCAGGTTGGGTTCCCAAGGTATCAGAATGCCTGTAGTAGCTCCAGGGAATCACATGTAGGTGTAGTAATGCCTAAAGCAGAAAGGAAAGGATTCTCTTCATGCATCTTTATTTAAACCCAGAAAACTTCCCATAATTCCCTCACATCCCCTTTCCCTCTCATTGGCCAGAATTGTGCTACACTCCTTTGCTTACAACAATCATTGGCAAAAAAAAAAAAAAAAAAAAAAGAAAGAAAAAAAAAAGAAAAGAAAAGAAAAAAATCATTAAATTCATTCCCTACAGATAGGGAGAGTCTCAGCCCACCTGAAGGAAAAGATTGCTTGGAGAAGCTGAAAAAAATTAGAGATCTATTAGAAAGAAGATGAGGGAATAGCCATTGCACAGACAAATATCAGTACTGGCCACAGTGAAATCCCTAGGGTATTTCTTTTATTCAAAAGTTTGTGGGTTTTTTTATGGTTAAATATTTTACACACATGGACAAAAATTGATAGTAACATAGCCAACATCTGTGACCCAATCACTCACTTATGTACTAACATTTGTTCAGATTTTCATTGAAGGAGAAAACTATATATATATTTGTGATCCCCTCTGTACACAGCCTTGATTAGAGTTCCTTCTCTTCTTCGCCATCAATGACCACTAACTGGAATTCCTTATTTCTTTTCTCATGCTTACCTTCATATTTATGCTACATATTTATGTACTTTCAAGAGCTCTAAAATTCATTTGTGATTTTCCTCCCTTAGTAAAGAAAATAGAAAAGCATTAAGCTTGTAGGGAAAAGACAAAAAATAATATTATATTTCCAAGAATTTCTGACTACAGGGTTTTGGTTCCTTGTGGTCCTAATTTGCTTCATCAGGCTTCATTAGGCCAAAAAAAAAAAAAAGAAAGAAAGAAAAGAATAAAAAACAGTAAAAATTAGGACTGCATTTTACTAGAAATTATTTTTCAGAAGCAAGTAGTCAATGATAAATAATCTTCCACTTGGGATCTTAAAAATTTAAAGAAACACTTCAGTGAATAACATGTCCCTATTGCATGTGGGAGCATCAGGAATAACAGATCAACTAAGTCAAATTTTGTTATATAGAACACTGCCATCAGGATGATGCTTTGAAATCCAACTGAATTCTTATGCTCTTCCTTTTACATATGCAACTAAAAATGGGGACTCAGTAGCACATGGTCCAGGAGAAAGCCTTCATATTGTCTCTATCGCCAGCTATTTTTATTCCTTAGGAGAACTCCTAGACTGTAAGTGTACTGCATGAGTGGGCAGGGAATTGGTGCCCCTATTTGTTGTGCTGTTTGCACCATCCAAAAACCCCCCAAATACTCAACTGGCTACCATGCATAAGGTAGAGAGTTTGGGGCTAATCATAATGCCTCCTGTCCAAAAACTGATTTAACTTGCTTAGGTGCCAAGTAGAGCATGTCTTGTTCATCCACTTTATGCAATTTATATAAGTAGTCAACAAACGATCCAAGATGAATGAAAAAAAAATCAAAACAGTTCACATATTAAGGATATCACTCTCTTTGGGCATAAACAATGGTCATAAGATGTGATAAGTGCTCCCTTGGGTGAAGATAACAGAGTGATCACATATTAGACAGAAGTTAGGGTCCACTGTGGGGATCTAAGGATGTTCCATAGAGAAAGGTTTAAGATCATTCTTGAAGAATAAATAAGAGGTAAAGTAGAGAAGAAGAAAATGCCAGACAAATGAAATATAATGTATTTCAAATAGGAAGCCCAATTCCCTTTGGCTCCTGGCTTCTTCAATGTCATCTCTTATAAAGCTCTTTTACTAGATCCTTTTACTTGGCTCTTAAGGGAATGCAGATCTGCTCCCATTTTGAACAAATGTTCTCAGTTCAGCTTCCGACCTTCTGAAGCTCCCTTTCGGTCATGCTTTCATTTATTTCTTCATTCCATCTTCTGACCTTCTTTTGCCTTCCTTTTTGTTTCAGAGGTAATTCTCTTCTCAAACCTAATATTCTTATTAATCTTTCATAATAGACCGTGGTAGTTCACTGGGACCAGAGTATGAATCCATAATAACTAGAAATTCATTTTCCCATCCTTAAGCCCAAAGTACATTTAATCTTCAACCCTACATCAAAGCTAAAGGAAAAATAATGCATCTCAAAGAATGGGAAGACAAAATAATATCCATGGTAAACCATCCGAATGTGCATATCACACATGGAATCCATCTCTCTCTCCCTCTCTCTCTCTCTCTCTCTCCTCTTCTCTCTCAGTGTTTTTTAACCATTTAAAATAATTTATTTCCTCCATAAGGAGTCTTTTTAGATTTTTTTCAAGTTGTCCTCCATGAAATTGTAATACCATAGATACATTGTATACTGTATGTATATCTACCTAAGTTTATTAAAAAGTAAGATTTTTTTTATCCTTTAAAAATTAGTTTTTTGCACTGGGGGAGAGTTGAGATATTGCCTTGTTGGGAATTCATGAATGTTAGATTGATCTATCTATCTATCATCCATCTATTCTTCCATTGATATGTCTTTCACTTTCTTCCAAAAGAAAAAAAGCACTAAACTTTGATGAACTTTAGGCATCAAATTTATAAAAGGTGAAATTACTCTAATTCGCAGAGATATTATTATAAGATATTATGATTTACACGAGTGTAAGATTATACAGATTGCATTTTGAAGAAATGTGGCCTGAATGAGCACAAGCTTTGGCCACTATCCTGGCAGCTTTAAGTTTCTAGCATTTTCTCTATGACTTTCTCTGAATAAGGTTTCATTTCCCTACCAGTCCTTTATCAAGGACTGTCTGTATGTATGTGAGTGGAAGAATAAGTATATTTTTCTCATAGTTCATACAAATATTTTAATTATGGACTTATTTCTAGTCACCTAGTTGGATTATGTAAGAAATCATTGCTAGTCTGTAAAATCCTAGTTCAAAAACTGAGAGGCAGACTCTCTTTGCATAGAAGATTTAGAATTGATGAGTAAAGAGCCCCTCCTCAATCCTACGTAAGTGAGGGAATTTATGAGGAGTGTTCTTATACTGACTTGATTATTTCTGAAAAATTTTTTTTAAATATTTTATTATTTATTTATTTGACAGACAGAGATCACAAGCAGGCAGAAAGGCAGGCAGAGAGAGAGAGGAGGAAAGCAGGCTCCCCGTTGAGCAGAGAGCCCGATGTAGGGCTCGATCCCAGGACCCTGGGATCATGACCTGAGTCGAAGGCAGAGGCTTAACCCACTGAGCCACCCAGGTGCCCCCTGAAATATTTTTTTAAAAACCCGCTACCAAACATGTACTAAGTAATTAGATGCCACCAGATAGTTATTTTGTTGATTAAGTGTTAAAAAGAATAACTCCATGAAAAAAAGTAAGACAAATTTCATTTTCTTAAATGCCAAACAATTAAATGTGTAAAATCTGGTTTCCACTCTAATGCAGTCTCTGCATTCGAATATTACAAAGGTGTTCTAATATGGAAAGAATTCAAGGAAGAGTCTCATTCAGGATAAATTTATTTCCATACAATTTTCCCTTTAAAATGGACCGATTCTGTTTGTCTGTCAATGGTCATACCCTATGTTCAGTGGACAATAACACACTTTGGAGCTATGTGCCTAGGCTTGAATCTTATACCTAGTCTAAAATAATTGTATGCTTGGGGCAAATCATTCTGTCTCTTTGAACTTTGGTTTCTTCATTTGAAATAATGGAGATAACAGTATATATTTCCAAGATCTGGTGGAAGATTAATGAGATAATGGGTCTAGCACGAAGGAGACACTAAAAAATGTGAATCTGTAATTTTTCCAGCCGTATTTTGCTCCAAGCGCAGAGATCGTGATAAAGATTCGTGAATAGACACCTGTGAACCACTTTCTCTATTCGAAATACCAAATCCTTGGGTGTTTTAGGAGATTGATAAATAGTAGAAAGAAGAAAATAGTCATTATCATTATTATTAATAACATTATCATATCATAATAATATCATTATCAAGTATTTCCAAAACATATATACTATAGGTCAAGCTTCATTTAGGCCCTGTGAAGATTTTAGGAATTAATAAAGCCAAGAGTTCACTAAAAAGTTAATTGGACAGACATAAAAAGCAAACAACCTTAAAAGGCAAGGCTTGATAATCTACTGCTATAGGGTTAAAAAAAATAAAAAAAAAAAAAAAAGCCATAAGAGCACATAGAAGGGTATGTAAAAATGTATCTGCAGGAATATTCCCTATTACCAAAAGAAGAAGCAAATAATCCAAAAACAGTGTCCTATTTAGGGACAGGCTTATGTCACAGAGGCTACCTTTCCCAGAGTCCTGACCCACAGAGACTTTGCATTTGAAAGTATTTCCATTCCTCATTTCATGTGCTGGTGTTATACACCACTGCTGCTTTCACTTTTATCCTACTTGTATGGGCATCCAGGAGCTATAAAACTGACTTTTGCCAGATGTCTAGTAAGGCAGATTTGCTAAGGATGTTAACAAGGAGCAACTGACACAAGCATTCCTCAAAAATGGCTTGCACTTGGGTTTGGGGAGCACAATTTGCCAAAAGGGAAATTTGTGGGTGCTAAATTTAGAAGTGAATAGAAAACTTGTGGACTACACAATCCCATTTGGTTCCTAAGCCAGACACAACTTCAGAACTGTGTGGGGCTTTTTCTCTCCTTTTTTTTTTTTTTCCTTTTTCTGTTTTATTTCCATGGAAGTCTTAGAAGAAGGAGCAAGAATTCCTTTCAAGCAAGAATGTTTATTGCCTGCATGATGCAGTCTTCCATTTAGTTAGAAAAACATGTTTTTCAATTAACTTTCCCTTGATAGACAATGATTTAATTTAAAGGGATGGCTGTTTTGCAAATTGCAATAAAATAGATTTTATGTAGGCTAAAACCTAACTTTTTTTTTTTTTTAAAGGGATGATTGGGTGCCAAAGTTTCTAGAAGCAGAGACTAATTTTTTGGCTCTTGCTTCTTCTCATGCCACAATATTTTTAGTAGTGTACCTGCAATGCAAAAGCCTGAATAATCTCACTTGAAGTATCCAAGTGAAAATGGATTTCATCCAATGTAATCCGTTTGATTTTCATTGGTTTGCCTTTTGGTGAACAGATTCTCTTTGCTGATAACAATTTGCTTTAAGACTGACAGCAGATCTTGGCTCAATTAAAAATGAATGCCTCATTGTTTTCCATCAAATCTTCACCTTTAATTCTCTTGCTCACTCTTTCTCTTTGTCTCTCTCATTCTATCCCCCAAGCTCTTTGTCATATTTAATGTCTAGGGACATGAGGATTATAGAATATGTGTTCCTTTATTGACTTACCAAGCCAAGTAATACAAATGTGAATCTCTTGAATCCCACTTAGTAATCAGCATATACAGATTTTTAGGTCCTCATATATGTAAAACATATGAAAGGAAGAAAAAAAACCCCACAAACATAAAGTGTTAACCTGAATGTAAACCATTGCTTAAAAACTTACAGTAAGTCTGTCCATAAAGCCAAATGGAAAGTGTACTGATTTTATGAGTGACAGCCATCATGACAACAATAACAGCAATAACAATTAACTAAAAAGCAAGTTTTGTCCTCAAACATCCCTCCCTACCTCATCACCAGCAGAAGCTACGAGAGTGATGAAGTCTTATCTAACAACTTAATCTCTTATAAGTGGCATTTTAAAATCTTTAGCTTGGTGTTTTCACAACTAAAATAGAAAGCATCAGGTAGTATTTGGCCCAAGAAAAAGCTTATTTCTTAATTCTGGCATTAGTGTGCAACTTGATAATGGGAAGGATGAGAGAATTGCACAATTTTTAAAATAATTATATGAAATGCTAACTTTATTGTGATGCAAATGGTCTTACATACTTGGGGGACTTGAGAGAAAATGTTTTCCACAAAATATGTTTAGATACTATTTTTATATGTCTTTGAGAAATGAAGAACACATACATAAGTCTATATGTGTTTATAAGGGATCAGTGGATTACCTGGTGAACATGAAGAAACCCAAAGCTGTGTACAGTTCACACAGCCAAAAGGAGCAGACTTGATATGTTCATGCTTGCTCTGGAATGCTCTCCAAGTCTTGGGGTAGCTAAGCAACCTCACAACCTTAAACTATTTTCTGGGTCTAGGAATGCCAAAAGCTACCACAGACTGTTCTGGTGACATTCATGGGGTGTGTTCCTTAATGAATAACATAACTAAAGAAAGAAGAATGGGTCCTAGAGGGAAACCAATTCTATTGGGTGCATAGAAGACTTCCTTAAAAAATGAGGGAGACTGGGGAGACTGGGTGGCTCAGTAGGTTCAGTGTCAGACTCTCGATTTGGTTTCAGGTCATGATCTCAGGGTCCTGAGATGGAGCCCCAAGGTGGGCCCTGCTCTCAGCAGAGTCTGCTTGTCCCTATTCCTCCCGCTTGAGTGTGTGCTCTCTCTTTCTGAAAAATAAATAAAATATTTTTTAAAATGAGGAAGATTTATAAAGTGAAGGTCAGAAACAGTTGTGAGTTTGGATTCTTTACAAATGGTAAGTATCTGAAGTCAGATCAAGACAGCTATGAGATTCCCCTAGTAAAAAAATTCCCCTTGAAAATTTTCATTCTGATTATGGGAAAGTCATATACAGCACAATTATAATTGTTAACCTCATTTATGTGATTTAGCTATCCCAACCATTCAACAAAATTTAGTATACCTACGCAACAGAATGTGATGGTTTTGTGGAGGAAAGATGCTTGTGCAGAGGGAGAAGCCATTTATGGCAGTGATTATATTAGTGAGTCTAAGATAATTAAGAGAAGTGATGTGATTAGTAAACCCCACAATGCTGAGATGCAACTGTCAGCTAGATGACTATAAATTCCAACTGAATCTTTGCCAATATATGACAAAAGAATATAATCCTTAAAGGGGAGGGAAAAACTGACCCTTGAGTTAAATTAAAAATAGCAAACACTTCATATTTCATATGCGTTGAGTAATCTGAAAATATGATGTCATTTCACAATCCTGTATTAAAAATAAAAAGCCTATAACTTGAAGAGAAGGCATGATGTTCCCTTGTTTGTACAGCTTCATGGTAACAGATCCAGGATTCCAATTCTACCTTTATTGAATCTACAGTATGACTGGTGAGATATTCTGGTTTACCATTTCAACTTTCTTCTGAAAATATTTGCATTATAAATATTAAAAACTATAGACAGCTGAATAAAGCAATTGAAATCTACCAATTTCAACATTTATTATATTTGATATCTTTAGGATTTAATTTTTAAAGAAAGGAACCACTTCAGATAGTTCTGAAATCTGTTGGTAAACTTCACTGACTGATTCCATTAATGTCCCTCTTTCTAGAAGGAACCAGTGTCCTGAAGTTGAAATCTATCATTCCCATCAGTGTTTTCATATATCATATTATATATAATATATATGAATTGAACTATACATGTGGAAGAATACATTGCACATAAGTATAATATACATATATATGTATGCACAGTTTTGATTGTTTTAACTATAGTCAGTGGGTTACGCCTCTGCCTTCGGCTCAGCTCATGATCTCAGGGTCCTGGGATCGAGCCCCACATCGGGCTATCTGCTCAGCCGGGAGCCTGCTTCCCCCTCTCTCTGCCTGCCTCTCTGCCTGCTTGTGATCTTTCTGTCAAATAAATAAATAAAATCTTTAAAAAAATATGTGGACAATTTTTTGACACACCTGTAAAAGACGGAGCTTAATTTTCTTCCTCTTGAGTGTGGTATAGACTCTGTGACCCACATATAATTGATAGAAAAAGAAAAAAAGAAAATTATGCTGCTTCAGAGACCAAGCATAAAAGTCACTGTGGCTTCCTGCCTATATGCTCGGCGTGGGGGAGTGCAGAGCCACTTCGTGAGTACACCCAAGGAACCTATGAAAAAGTCTGGGTAGTAGGAAACTGAGGCCTCTTGACTACAGGCAGCAAACAACTGACACCCCCTGCCAACAACTAGCAAGGAACTAAGGCCTTCTTCTGAGAGTGAGCCATCTTGGAAATGGTCCTTCTAGATCCAGTCAACCTTCTAAAATCTTGGCTGATAACTTGCCTTAGACCTCGTGAGAAACACTGAGCCAGAACCACCCATCTAACCCACTCTCAAACTCTAGACCAAGCAGTAATATTTTTATTGCTTTTAAAAACTAAGTTTTGGAGTGCCTGAGTGGATCAGTGGGTTGAAGCCTCTGCCTTCCGCTCAGGTCATGATCCCAGGGTCCTGGGATCGAACCCTACATCGGGCTCTCTGCTCAGCAGGGAGCCTGCTTCCCTCCTCTCCTTCTGCCTGCCTCTCTGCCTACTTGTGGTCTCTGACTGTCAAATAAATAAACAAAATCTTTCAAAAAAATAAATAAAAAAACTAAGTTTTGGGGTAATTTGATATGCACCAATACAGCTTTTGAAACATCCTCATCAGAGACTTTTTTAGTTTTTACTCTTTCTCGACTTTATATTAGATTATTTTTCTTTCTCTAATTGATTTTCTGGAGTTTTTTTCATCTACTTTAGATACTTTAGATACTAGTGCAAATAACTTTTCCTCATCTGAATTTCTTTCCAAGTTTTCTTATGGATTACTTTGTCATATAAAAGGTACAGATTTTAATGCATTCAAATATATCAAATAATTTCCCTTATTATTAATGGCTTATAAATTTACTATAAGAAAACTTCCATGGAACAATTAATGATGAGTACCTTTTAATTTCCTTTTAAATGCTTAAATCTTTGTTTTTAATATACACCTACTTAATATATTTTAGAAGTGTGTATGCATGTGTGTGTGTGTGTGTGTGTGTGGTATGTGGTATAAATCTATTTTTTTAGTATGAATAGCAAATTTTTCCCAAAATTACATATTCTCTTCCCCTTAGCCTAAAAATGACACTTCTATCATATGTCATATATATATATATATATATATATATATATATATATATATATTTCTGGTTGATGTATTTTCTTCCAATATTTATTTTCTATATCTGTACCAATAGCTCACACTATTTTAATTATTTTACAAAATATTATAAAACTTCCTTGCATCATTTTTGTTACTTGAAATTTTCCTGACACATGCTGATTTTTTTCTCCTCCATATAAATTCCATTATTATTCTTTTTTATAACTTACTGAATTTATATCAGTAAATTCTTTTATCTTAAAAGATAAAATAATTCCTTTTAAAAGAATTGATACTTTTATCTTAAAAGAATCAACATAATATTATGAAATGGAGTTTTCTCATCCATGAACGTGATATACTTTCTTGAGGTGTTATTTTGTTTCCATTAGATTATATCAATAAATATTTTGAGTATCTTTTGGTAAGATTTATTCCTAAGAAGTTTCTAATTTTATTACTCTTTGAAATGTTTCTTACTTTATTATCTCACTTTTTTATTACATTTTCCAATGGATTATTGATTCGGGTGAGTTGATATAGTTTTGAGCAAACTTGCTAAACTCTGCTATTTACTACCTTATCCCCATCACTGTATACTTTCTTGTTTTTATATACCTCTTTATATCCATATCAAATAAGTTTACTTTTATTTCTATCTCTGCAATTATTATTGTTTTATGAATTGTGATCTCCTACAGTAAAACTGAAGGAAAGTGGGAAGCACAGTGGGTGACCTTATCTTTGAAGTAAATGTTCTAAAGTTTTACTACTACATGTTTGTTGCGCTTTTTTTTTTCTTTGATAGATTCTTTTGTCATATTAAAGAAATTCCCTTCTATTTTAAGTTAGTAATGTGATTTGTTCAATTACAATTTAGTACTGCATAGATAGTATGGGATATTATTTCTACATATCTGTTAGAGACTCAATCTTGCTTACATGTTTCTTAAATGGTCTATTTTCTATAATCTCTCTTACCTTTGCTTTGTGGGTAAATTCTTTGGTGTTATATCCTGCTTCTTCAATCTGCTCAACTTCTGTATCCATTTCAGAGTTTATTCTATCAATCATTTTTTTAAGGGGATCAGTATGTTTTTTTAATTTTTTCATCTTTTTCTTTCATTTGTGGTTCTTTTTGTTTCATAATACCTTATTCAATTCTTGATATTATTATTTCATTATTTATTCAAAGCACCCAACCATATACTTTTATAGTTATTTTCATACTGTGGTAGTATTTTCATATCATTTATAGTAAACCTATCTCTAATTATTGATTTTTAGAAATAACTTTAGTGTACTGGGTAGGTATTGGCATGTTGATTCTAAGGCTCATTTTGAATAGGAGGTCTCTCAGTCTCTCTGTCCCGACATTTTTCCTATCTAATAGTGTTGTTGTGCTGTGTTGTTATTATGTAGCCTCTAAACTAGAACATCATCTTCCACGTGTATCCCAAATCCTCTCCCGAGATGGTAATGGACAATTTCTCAGACTTGCTCCAGGTTTTCTACCTGAGCCCGTGTCGCTGCCTCCTGCAGCCCATGGCACACATCTCCACGTGAGCCCCAAAGAGCTCCAAGAGATGTTTTTTTTTCAGTTTATTGAATGGGAGAGTTTTGCAGAACTCCTAGCTTTAAACTGTGTCCTGGGTGTCAGTGCCACACCTCAAGTACAGAACTTTTATTCCTCTGAGGACAAAAATTCTGGTTGAGGGGTACCTGCGTGTCTCAGTGGGTTAAAGCCTCTGCCTTAGGCTAGGGTCTTGATTTCAGGGTCCTGGGATTGAGCCCCACATCGGGCTCTCTGCTCGTCAGGGAGCCTGTTTCCTCCTCACTCTCTGCCTGTCTCTCTGCCTACTCGTGATCTCTCTGTCAAATAAATAAATAAAATCTTTAAAAAAAAAATTCTGGTTGATTCTGATTTTTGACCTAGACCCAGGGAAAGCTTCAACTGTATTGATTTGTGTCATAGAACGTTTATTGTTTCTAATGTGACCATATCTTTTTAAAGTTTCATTTTACATTTTATATATCCTTGCTATGTATTTAAAATTTGAAGAGTGAGGAAATGGCTATAAACCAAAAAATAAAAACTTGACTAGAAATCTATTTGATTCTTGAAGGAAAAACAGTTATATTAATCTTTATTAAGTCAATTGAAAAAGAAAGAAACTGAAACAACAAATGTACTATATGTTAAATATTAGTTACATGTTATTTAAACTTATAGTTTACGTGTCGTTTAATATTAAACTTATAACAATTTGCTGAGGTAAATTCTATCACATTTTATAAGTAGGTGATCCAGTAATTCCGCTACTGGGCATTGACCCAAAGAAAATGAAAACACTAATTCAAAAAGATACATGCATTCCTATGTTTAGAGGGTGGCTAAGATATAGATGTAACCCAAGAGCCCATTTATAGGTGAATGGATAAAGAAAGTGTGAGATTTTATACACACACACATATATAGACATAGAGGGTGTTATTCTGAATGAAATAAGTCAGACGGAGAAAGATAAATATCATATATTACTTTTATGTATAATCTAAATAAGCAAATGAATAAAAAGCAAACAAAAGGCAGAAACAGGCCCACAAATACAGATAATAAACTGATGGCTCTCAGAGGGAGGGGCTGGAGAATGGGCAAAATGGATGAAGAGGAGTAGGTGGTACAGGCTCCTAATTATGGGATGAATAAGTAGTGGGGATAAAAGATAAAGCATAAGAGTATAATCATTTGTATTGTAATAGCATTGTATGGTAATAGGTGATAACTACACAGGTCGGGAACATAGCGTAAGATGTAGACAAGTCAAATTACTATGTTATATACTTGAAACTAATGTACATTGTGTGTCACTTACACTTCAGTAAATAAATAAATACATAATTAAAAGATTTCAGATTTCAGTTCAGTTTTCTGTGTTTTAAACTAAATATTTCCCTACTATCCCATGAGTCAATCAGATAATTTTGTTTGCTTTATTTGCATGTAACAATACCTATTAATAAGAAAGATCCAATCCATGGACACATTTTTTCTATTAGATATAGCCAGATAAAGAAGTAAGAAAAAAGTCGTAAAGAAATATAGAAATACACACACACACACAAAAAAAAGGAGAAAATACAAAAACCCTAACATTTGCACAGTTTTGTAGGTTATGGTGAGCTTTTGCTTACCTACCCCACCTGATGATGCTTTTACCAACCCTGTGTGAACTGGTACCCCATTTTACAAGTAAGGCAACTGAGACTCAGAGCAGTAAGGAAACCTGATGAGATCACACAAGTGGTAAGTAGAAGAACTGCATTGAGGACCTAGATCTCTTAATTCCAGATCTTGTCCTCTTTCTGCTATATCACACTTTTTTTTTTTTCTTTCTGATATAACCTGGCTTGTTTTCCTTGTCTTCCCTTATGTCAGGAAATTTCAGTAATTTACCAGGATACTCATTAAAATTTCAAGGAATATTTTTGATTTTTTTTATTATTATTTTATGCTTTTATGCTATATTTTTATGCTTCTATGATGTAACCACAGTACAAACATGAAATACATTTATAATATATAATAATTTAGGGGTGAGCTGCTGGAGAGGTGTGAAATGTGGAGGCAAAAAAACATTCTTTATGAGGCTACCTTGTGGAGATTATTCTTGATAAAATGGGTTAGATTAAAAAAATTTTAGTGTTTCTAAGTACACAACTTCCATTTTTAAATGTTTTCTTTACCCCTTAAAAACCTTCCCTCCTTTTTCTGTGAATCGAATGCCCAAACATCCTTACTCCTATTCACAGGCTTTTTACCATACTCTTAGGGCTTCCAGAGTTTAGAACCCACACCTAAATACAGAGTCTCAGAATAAAGAAGTGCCCTTTAAATAACAGGTCAGCCCTATTTTAGAGTGGCTACCTTAGTGGATGAGAATCTTATGGTCATTGAAGGTGTACAAGAAAAGGGGGAAAGAATCAGTTTTCCTCCAACCTCTTTAAAATTTTTTGTAAAGATCAAGCTCTAGAAAGGATCAGTGGAAAAGCACATTGCCCCCACCTGGTGGAGATCCAGGATGGTTACCAGCTTGACTCTGTGTCATGCATGTAACCTTCCTGGACAATTTTCTAGGAGTTTGGGAATCTTATACCTATATCCTGAGCTCAGCATAAGCCAGAGTCTGGCCAGGTGCTACAGACTGATCTTTCCTCATTCCATCATTCTGATAGAATGATGGGTCAATATAATGACCAGTATATAAAGTTCTGCACTCCCGGAGGGGCCTCCCTAGATTGGGTGCTACTGGTGTTATATGTTTAGACTTATCCATCCTTCTTAGAATCAAGACTCTTCCAGATAAAGTCTAAGGGGAGTATAACACAGACTTTGGGTTTCTGAAGTTGTCCCTACTCTGTTTAATTAAAACTGCCTTAAGAACTTCTAATCCAATTTTTTTTTTCTTGGATTCACAATATATTACTAAAATCTGCTGACTGTTTATATTTCAGTAAAGAACTTCTCTTGGCTCAGGGAAATAACTTAAATACCAATTTATTTGAACAACATGTAAATATTTTTCTTATTTGAGTTGAGAATACTTGCTTCATCTAAGATAGTGGCCTAATAATATGATGGAAAATAAAAATTTACTTCAAGAAAATTAAACTTATCCTTTAACTCTGTAAAAGATAAATCAGTAATAGATTGCTATTCCCTGTATGGGGATGAAGTTAAATTTCAGATATTACACAGTTATTATCAGAAGTTTGATCCTGATGGGGATGCGGAAACCAAGATAAAATTATTGATAAGACTTGATCCGGTGTACATGACTTAGAAGCAGGATGGTGATTGTCTAAATTCCAGTTATATGGTATGAAGACTCAGGCTTTATTCATTGCACCATGCAACCTATGTACCATGATACTGTCAAGAAAGGTGTTTGTTTTACTCTTGGATAGAAAACAAATCCCTCTTTCCCAATGTAATATATTAAGTTTGTCACAGATGCTTAAGAAACCTGAAGGACTAGTGCAAGATAAGGAATGACACAGTCAGTGTGGAACAGCCCCTCTCCCTCCCCAAACCCCAACTATGTGTCTTTTCAGTCATAGGGTCCTAAACAAAACCTGGAGTTAAATCTTTGATTCAGGGTGTTTAACTTTTCCAACTCCCTTTATGTGCAAATTTTGCTCCTTTTAATATCTGATCTTTTTAAAGATTGATTGATTTTAGGGGGAAAGAGAGAGTGAGCTGGGTGCAGGGGCAGAGGGAGTGAGAAACTTAAGCATACTTACAGAGCCCAACATAGGTCTTGATCTCATGTTCCTGAGATCATGACATGACCCAAAACCAAGAGCTGGACACCTAATGGACTGTACCACCTAACCAGATGTTAGGTGCTCCTAACACCTTTAAAAAAAAAAAAAAGATGTAAAGTGTATGTTTTTTAAATAAACTAAACACATTTTCCAGGGTCAGAAATTATTTATCATAGAAAATAATCATGGGCAAAGATGATAAAGCTGTATAACTGTTATATAGTCATGAAATTATTTTTTAAGATTTCATTTACTTATTTGACAGAAAGAAAGAGATCACAAGTAGTCAGAGAGGCAGGCAGAGAGAGAGGGAGAAGCAGGCTCCTTGCTGAGCAGAGAGCCCAATGTGGGGCTGATCCGAGGACCCTGAGATCATGACCTGAGCCAAAGGCAGACACTTAACCCACTGAGCCATCCAGGTGCCCCAAGACATGAAATTTTTATGAGTGTATATATGTGTGTTCTTAAAAACTGAACTCAAACTGGAGATAATCTTGGTAGATTTATTACGACTATTTCCCCAGAATCACCTGCTATTTTAAATTATGAAGAAAAAATATAAAATATTATTATGGTATAAAGTATAGCATGTTCTGCAATATGATGTAGTAGATTAAAGATGAAAAAAGCCTGGCTCTGTCACTCACTAGGTGTAATGATCTTGGATAACTTACTTAAACTTCATGTGCTCCTGTTTCCTCATAGGTAAATATGCAGATAATAATATCTTCCTCATGGGAATGTTATAGACATGAAATGAATGAACACACATTAAAGTTTTAAGACTGTGTCTACATATAAAAAGCATTAATAACTCCTGGATACTACATCTATACATTGTATATCTGTATGTATGTAGTTTAGAAGAGAATCTCAGTGGGAAGAGTCTCTTATAAACTGTTACTGGAGGACCTATATCTTGTTCTCTAGGGCTATGAGCCATGGGGGCTGGGGAAATAGTACTTGTTTTCTCTCCACATATTCTGATTTGCTAATAAATTAGCCATTCTTCATAGTTTTCTTTTTCCCAAACCTATACTCTGGGGAAAATTATACTCTGGACTTTAGTTTCATAAAATAGAATAACATGTTAGGTGGATTTGGAATACAGACACACACTCATGAACTCAAGTACATGTACACACAGGTGCGCACACACACAACACACATACAGGTCATATATGCTATTTTTTCAATATAATCTTTATGGTCTAAAGTATTTTAAAAGATATTATGGCATCATTGAGTAATGAAAACAAGGAGAACCATTTTACTACTGTGAGAATGCAAATCTTTCTCTTAAAATTTAAAAGAGAGTGATGGGGTTCCTGGGTGGTGCAGTCAGTTAAGCAATTGACTCTTGGTTTCAGCTCAGGTCATGATCTCAGGGTTGTGAGATCAAGCCTCATGTTAGGTTCTCCACTCATGGTGGAGTCTGCTTGAGATTCTCTCTCTCCATTTGTCCCTCCCACTTTCTCTCTCTCTCTCTCTCTCTCTCTCTCTCAGATAAATAAGAAATCTTTCTTAAAAAGAGAGAGTGATAATTTTATTTCCCTCAAATGCACAGACTCAAACTTTAATTGAAGCAATCACACGGACTATCAGCGCAACAATCACGTGATGGATAATTCTGCTGTGAACTGACAGCTAATATAGCACCTGTGAGGGTTTGCATAAGACACCTGCTGTTTCAGGCAGATGAACAAATGGCTATGCTAATATGTCTGCAGACTCCAAGTTTCATTCCTATACTGTAAAACAATTAGAATTGGAACTGAACCGTTTAGGCCCCTTGATCTCAATCCCTAGGGGGAAAAATATCTTTGCCCCTTCAGCCTATACAGATGGTTTGGATCAGAATTATTCTTTCAATTCAGCTCCTGCATAGGACAAAAAAGCCATTACTCATTCCATCCCATATACAAGAGATCTTTAGATATATTCTAGTTTGTATTTGTTATAAGAAAAACACATTTATTACGATGAAGGCCTTACCTTTCCTTCTCTATCTGACAAGAAAAATATTAAAATGGTTTTCTTTTTTTTGTCCTTCAGTTCCCAGTAATTAAAGATTAATCATACAAAAGTCATTTCAGGTGCTTAATAATTTCATTAAAAAGTTCTTACTTTTTTTTTTCATATAATCCTTCTGTTTCACAATTTATCATTAATTTTTCTTCTTTTTAATTGGATAAGTTCTTTGGATGTTGGTGGTACATAAATTCTAAAAAGAATCAGAGATTTCAACATTTTGCTTTAATTTGTGGCATTTCAAAATCATGCTGAAAATGGTGAAATGTATCATTTGGAAATGAATACTAAGATAATAATTGAAAATTCATAATCTCCTCTTTGGTTTAATTAAATATGTAGAAGGCAAATTGTCTTCTGCCCCAAAATATCTTCAAGACCTGTGGCATTTTTTATGAATTTGTTTGTTTGTTTGTTTTCTTTTTTGAATGTGTTAATTAGGTATATGATACCTGAGTTTAAACCCTTGATTTTCCATGATTGCGTTGAAGAAGTTCAAACAATTTTGAGTGCCAGATGGATATGAATTTGGTAATAATTCAAGTTAGGAAAATGTGGCTTTTATTTACTAACACATTTTACTTAATTTGTGTAAAAGTTTGGCACTGAAAGAATATTAGTACTCTCTCCTTCCTCTTGCTAATTATAAACTCCTCAAACTTTGCACACTATTAAACTAAAGCATCACTCTTCTAGGTTATGAATGGTATTGTTAGTTATCTACCACTGCGTAACACGTTGCTCCAAAACTTAATGGATTAAAACAACAAACATTTGGGGCACCTGGGTGGCTCAGTGGGTTAAGCCTCTGTCTTTGGCTCAGGTCATGATCTCAGGGTCATGGGATCAAGCCCCCCATCGGGCTCTCTGCTCAGCAGGGAGCCTGCTTCCTTCTCTCTCTCTCTGCCTGTTGCTCTGCCTACTTGTGATCTCTCTCTCTCTCTGTGTCAAATAAATAAATAAAATCTTAAAAACAACAGCAAACATTTACTATATCATAGTTTCTGTGAGTCAGAAATTTGGAAGTGCTTTTTGGCAAGAGGTCTCTCATGAAGTTGCAAAATGGATGTAGGCCACTATTGTAATTATCTGAAGATCTGACTAGGGCTACAGGATCCATTTAGTGCTCATTCATGTGACTATGAAAAGTAGTCTCACTTTCTTGCTGGCTGTTGGGCAGAGGCCTCAGTTCACCATGAAGTCCGTCCCATAGGGCAGTCTCAGTGCTCACAGTATGAGCGTTGACTTCCCCCAGTATGAGCCATCTAAGAGAGAAGCTGACTTCACAATGTCTTTAATGACCTAACTTATACACCATCACTTCTGCCACATGTTATTAGTAAGAAATGAGTCATTAAATCCAGCTGACACTCAAGAGGAATGGGTTGAACTTTGCCCTTCGAAAGGAGCAATATCAAATAATTTGTAGACACAATTTTGTGGATGCAAATTTGTGGACTACAATTTACCCTCTGGTTATAAATTGTTAATGTTCATCTTACATGAAAGGTAAGCATATGCCTCCTCATGATCGTCCCCTTCCCCCACCAAAGTCCTATCTTTTTATAGCATTAGTGCAAAGCTTAAATTCTGTCAGGGTGGAGCAGATATTCTTTGGGTACAGCTCCTACCATAGAGTTTTTTTTTTTTTTTTTTTGCAAATGAAAAACTGTGAGATAAATAGACAAAAGTGCCCCATGGCCAGTGTATCATGATATAAACATTCGTGTTTGAAAGGAGGTATCTCAGGGCACCTGGGTGGCTCAGTTAAGCAGCTACTTTTGACTCCAGTCATGATCCCAGGGTCCTGAAACAGAGCCCTGCATCAGGATTCCTGTTCAGTGGGGAGCCTGCTTTCCCTCTCCCTCTGCCTACTGCTCCCCCTGCTTATGAACTCTCTCTGTGTCAAATCAATAAATAAAATTTAAAAATAAATAAATAAAAATAACAAGGAGGGTGTGTCTATCTCTGTACCAGGAAGAGAAAGATGATTCTAAATCTCTAGAAACTTACCAATGAAGAAGGCAAGGTCTTCGGTCTTCCTAACAACCTTACCCTTGTTACTGTGCTTTTCCCCTTAACCTTCTGCAACTGAATACCCACCTCCAACATCTTCTTTGTCCTTAGCTGGAGATGTTATTTAAGGTGTGCCTTGGGCCATTTCTGGCAGCTATTCAGTTTTCCTGGGTATCTCCCCTGTATACATTTTATTAAACTTCTGTTTTTCTCCTGTGAATCTATCTTTTATTACAGAGGGATTTCAGTCAAGAATCTAGAAGGGTAAAGGAAAAAATATTTTTCCTCCTTCCTAAAAAACTGGTTTAATATAGCATAAAACCCTGTTGTCTTTCTGCTACACCAATTCTGACATAGCCCAAATCACCATCTCCTCATGCAAATATTCTCTTTTGAGCACCAACGCTTTACAAAGAACCCTTTCTTTTCCAGGTCCCTATGCTTTGAAAGTTGGTTTAAAGAGAGTTGAAGAAGAAAGAGTGATATTAAGATAGGGCACCAGGTTTACTTCCACTTTGCATTGTTTTCATCTCTTAGGAGCCTCATTTGTCCATTTAATACTCTTTGACCACACAGTGTTCCAGGCTTGATCAAGTTTGTTAAGTACTGAATGAACTAATTCATTAATCTAGCTACTTTCCCGCCCTACCAGCCTATAAATCTATCATCATACTGAGAAGGATTAAAAACAAAACAAAACCTCAGAATAAGAAAAAAAAAGTAGACACTACAAGAATGCCTGAGCAGTGAAGGGGCTTTAAAAAATGTTTCCTGTGAATTTACATCTTTAAGAGGATTACCTCTGGAGGGATATTGGTGCCTTTTTTCCCCAGAGTAAGCAGTTGTGGGGCAGTTTGGGCTCACCTTTTAGCCTTTGTTTCATTAAGAGCTCAGCTCCCTGGGTGGAGAACTAGCTGGGCTGTTTGGCACCTGAATGAGAAGAGCTTTATTATACTGTGGAAAGGGAGGAGCCATGTACAACCTTGACCATGAAGCTTTGGACACTAAAAATCCTCAAAGAGCTTTCTAGAGGTTGTTCTTTAAAATAAATTTTATTAAGATAAAATTTAAAAAGAACCATTTTAAGGGTAGAGTTTGGGCAAATATATGCATCTTTGGTATACATTCCATCACAAGCAAGATATATCATATTTGCAACATCCTAAACAGTTTTTTTCCTGCTGCTTTGTAGTCGACCCTCACTGCAAACCCGAAATAACCATTGATCTACTTTTGATCACAATAGTTTAGTTTTATATTTTCTAGGAGTACATATGAATAGAATTATCCAGTATATACTCTGTGCCTGGCTATTTTTCTAAACATAATGTTTTGTGATTCCTGCATGTGGTTCCATGTAGTAATAGTTCATTGTTCATTTGTTTTCACGGTGAGCACTATTCCATTATGTATATACTAAATTTGCTTAGCTGATGACTTGGCTTCTAATACGTGGTCATTCCCAATTTTGGCTATTAAATAAAGTTGCCATGTACATTTGTGTGGGTCTTTGAGGGAACTTATTAAGTCTTTTTTGGGGTGAAAACAGAGGAAAGGAATTGCTAGGTTATACACTATGTGTATCTTTTCTTTTCTTTTTTTTGGTTTTTTTGAGAGATAGTGTGCTCTGGCTCACACACACAGCAGGCGGTGAGGGAAGGGCAGAGAGAAAGGGAAAGAGGAAAGCAGGCCCCACACCCAGTGCAGGGCTCATCTCATGACTGAGATCACACTTAAGTCAAAATCAAGAGTCGGATACTTAACCAACTGAGCCACCCAGGCACCCCCCAGTTTGTGTATTTCTCACTTAATAAGTGATTACCAAACTATTTTCCAAATTTGTTGTATAATTTAGTAGTTCTACTGGAAATACAGGAGTATACACTTGCATATATTGAGATGAGTCTATGTTTTTTCTTCCTTCTTTTCTGTCACTATTTAAATAGCATTGATTTATTTCTGAATGTTAAACCAGGTCTGCATTTTTGGATTAAACTTCAGTTATCTTGTTTATTTATTCTAGGATATCAGTTTATAGTTTTCTGATAATGTTTTTGTCTCATTTTAGTATCATAAGATGACTTGGAATATTTCCATTCCTCCCCCATTTCCTGAAAGAATTTGTAAAGGATTTGTATTATTTCTACCCTGAAAGATTAATAGAATTCACCAATGATGCGATTTGGGCCTGAAATATATTTATATTTTTTATTATGAACCGAGTTTCTTTAATTCTTTAACCATATAGGTTTTCTAAACCTTTTTATGTTTTATATATATATGTATATATATATATATATATATATATATATATATATATATATATATACACACACACACACACACAGACACACACAGACACACACACACATACATATATTTGAGGAATTTGTCTATTTCATTTAAGTTGTTATCTTTGTCAAGTCAGGTTCCTAAGACAAATTACCCCAGCCTGGATAGTTGATAAACATATATACACTTATTTCTCACAGTTCTAGAAAGTCTGAGATCAGAGTGCCAGCATGGTTGGGTTTTGACGAGAGACCTCTTCAGAGTTTAGGCTATGATCTTCTTACCTCACGTGATGGAAAAAGAAGGTAAGAGCTCTCTGGGTTCCCTCTCATAAAGTCAATAATTCCATTCATAAGGGCTCAAAGTGGTTGAACGTGACCACCACCTAAATGACCCACTTCCTAATATGGTCACATTGGGGAATGAGAATTTCAACATATGAATCTGGGGGGACACAAATATTCAGTCCATTGTAGTTGTCAAATCTACTGACATAAAGATGTTCATAATGTTCTCTTGGTATCCTCATGTCTGAGAATCTATAGTGATATACATCAGCCATTCCTAGTATTGGTAACCTGAGCTTCTCTAGTTTCCTTATCAGTCTCCCTAAACATATGTCAATTTCGTATCTCTTTAAAAACAAACCAGACTTTATTTGATTGATTTTTTTCCATGTTCTCTTTGAATAATTTCTACTATTATCTTTATTATTTTTTCTTTTTCGATTTACTTTCAGTTTAATTAGGTCTTCAACTGCTTAAGGTGGAAACTGAGATCACTTTCTTTCTTTCTTTTTTTTGCTAGGTTATTTTCATTTTCATTCAGTTGCAAATATATTTTCTAATTTTTAAGTTGGAGGATTTTTTTATTTAATATTTTTCTTTTGTTGATTCTAAACTAATTTAATTTTGATTGGAGAACATACCCTTTTAAATGTATTGATTTTTGTTTGATTGTTTTTTGTTTAGTTTGTTTTGTCTGTCATGATGAATGTTTAATGTGTACTTGAAAAGAATGAATTCTGCATTATTCCTTGTTAATTGCATGGAGAAGTTTAAATAAAAACTTAAAAACTTCTTAATAAAGTAAAATTAAGGAACTTCTTTGTTGATTAGCAGCCCATCCAGAAATGACTAAAAAGAATTTTACTTTAAGTTTTACAGTGAAATAGAACATTTTTTCTCTAACTTATTTTTAGCAGCTAGTTCTGGGTACAGAAATATTTTTATATAATTATAGCAGAGTGTTTGCCTTAATTAAGAAAAGAAGATAGCTAAATATTGATCCACGATCACCACTATTTACTCTTGGGATGTCGGTCTCACTCAGGATAGAATTGTAGACACTTCTCTTGTTCTTAAAATCAGTACCATATTCAGTAATAGGAGGGTATATCAATCCAAACAATGCCTTACTTTACTTCATCAGTAGCCAGTACAATGTGGAGATTAATAGCAAGGAAACAACATCCAGGCTACCTATTATTCATTTTTCATAGTTCTTCTTCAGAAAATAGCTCTGTGAAACTGTAATGCTTCATATAAATGATTAATCACACATAAATTCTAGGAAGATGAGTGATATCATCAAGATGACAACATAGGTCTCTGACTTCAGTCCCTCTAAGACTAACTAACAACCGTTCATAGATAAGTCACCACTATGAAGATCCCAGAAACTGGAGAAGAAGCTGAAGCATTTTTTGGGTCACAAGGACAGGGAAGGACGATATTAGAAGGGTTAGAGAAGTGGCTATACTCTGATCGTATCACTCCCCTCATCCCCAGGCCAGCGTAGGACTGACCAAGAAGCCCCTCTGAAAACTCTGGTTTATCCAAAGGGATAAGAGAGCCCAGAGTGGACAACCAGTTCCCCCAGAATTGTGGGATGCTTTCCATGAAGGCCAATCAGGTCTTACTCCATGTGGATTAGGGAATCTGTGGGATTTGACCAGTGGGGATCAGATAGAGATGGAGAAGGGAGATGGGCTTATAACATCCAGGGCTCAGATCTTGGCCTAATCCATTCCTGCTTATAGCAGCAGTTCCCAAGAGTGAATCTGCCCATCTTCAGAGTCAAACTGGTGATCCCATCTGGCCAGACAGCAAGATTGATAGTACTATCTTATTTGTGTCTTCAGCTAACAAGCTGAATTAGCCATGGAGACTGTACCATGGCTTACCTGGGTAGGGAAGCAAATTTGCCCCTCCATTTAACTCTTCAGTATAGTCTTTAGTCCTTCCCAACCAGAAAGCCTGGCCAGAGAACACAGGCAGCCATAGAACCCATCCTAAAGCCCCAGCTGGGCAAAAAGCCAAGCCAGAAGCCCTAGCCAACTGTTAAGTATAGCCTCTGGCCTTGCATTAGCAAATAGCATGAATCATGACCCTGGGTAGCCTCAGAGCCCAGCCTACCATCCTGCCCAGTATCAGAACCCAGGCTATGGTCTTGTTCAGTTGCTGAACAAAGTCTATTGTCTCTTCAGGATGGGTGAAGTCACTGGCTGGGTTCCTCAGTTGAAGAGCAGAGCCAGTGACTCCACCCATCATGAAGCATCACCTGCAGCTCCACCCACTGAGAGAGGCTGGGTAGTGGCCTTTTGGGAATGCAGAGCACAGTCCCTAGCTCCACCCTACTGCAAGATAGAGCTGAAGGCCCCTTCAGAGCAGTCAGCAACCTCATCTACTAGAGACCCCAGTAGCAAGCCCAATCTACCCATGGACACTATCAACCCATCCAGTACCCCAAGCTGAACTGACAGCCTTTCATTATAGTATTCTCTTTAATCATGAAAGTCTTGTATTATATGATTTTCTGTGATCTGTCTTCCTTCCTTCCATCCATAGCTTCCCACATAAATGTTTGAAGCTCAAGTTAAGGATTTATTTACTTAAGAGCTCTTTTATCACAGCAAAGATGGGTTGAAAGAGGGAATCTTTTTTGGCCAGATAAAAATATTTACCTTTTTATGACTTTATTCATACTCCTCTATTGAATATTTCTGAGCACTATTTTTTTTCTTTTCTTTTGAGTACTTATTAAGAACAAACACTTAAGTCCTCTATTTTTGTTATCTGGCTTTTTTCTTTTTCTTTCTTTTTTTCTTTTTTCTTTTTCTTTTCTTTTTTTTTTTTTTTTTTCTGACACACTAGAATGAAGTCTAGCTTTTAGCTACTACAAATTCTCTGGTATTAATTTTGTGAAAGTCCATGCACAAAGGGGCACAAAAGATGCAAGTGAGACAGCTTATGAAGCTTATAGTAGTGTGCTCCAGGGCAAGCTGTTAGGGTAACCAGCTCCTTAGCAAGCTGCTTGCAAAAGTAAGAACGTGATGGCTGCTATCAGAAAAATCTCCTGGAAAGTGACGAAAGATTTCCAAACAGAAAGTGATCTGAGCTTCTTATTTAAACCAGAAAATGCAGTGTTTTTTGACCTAAGGTATTAATCAATAAAGCAAAGTAAAAATACCTTGAGAACCAATAAACTGGCTAAGTTTAAGCAGTAGATCACTAACAATTTTTAGTTTTGTTTTTTTAATTTTTTTAAAGATTTATTTATTTTATTTGAAAGAGAGAGAGGCACCTGGGTGGCTCAGAGGGTTAAACCTCTGCCTTCAGCTCAGGAGATGGTCTCAGGGTCCGAGGATCAAGCCCCCATCAGGCTCTCTGCTCGGCAAGAAGCCTGCTTCCCTGCCTCTCTGCCTGCCTCTGTGCCTACTTGTGATCTCTCTGTGTCAAATAAATAAATAAATCTTTAAAAAAGAAAGAAAAAAAAACTTATGAAAGAGAGAGAGCAAGAACAGGAGAGGCAGAGACTGTTAAGCAGATTCCATGCTGAGCACAGAGCCAGACACAGGGGCTGGATTTCAGGATCCTGAGACCACAACCTGAGTAGAAACCAAGGGTCCGACTCTTAACCAAATGCACTCCCCAGGCACTCCATCACTTAACAGTTTTTAGACAGAAAACAAAAAGTGGGGACATCTGGGTGACTCAGTCAGTTAAGCATTTGCCTTTAGCTCAGGTCATGATCCCAGGGTCCTGGGATCAATTCCCACATTGGGCTCCTTGCTCAGTAGGGAGCCTATCTCTCTGCCTTCTTCTCCCTCTGCCTACCTCTCACCCTGCTTTTGCTCTCTCTCTCTCTCTGACAAATAAATAAATAAAATCTTAAAAAAAAAAAAAACTGAATTTAAAAAAGCTCATTCTCCTTTTCTCAGAATTAACACGAGGCTGGTCATTCCAGCCTTGGGGTAATTATAAGTTCTCATGAGTCAGAATTCTCTAGAAAAACAGAACCAGTAGGAGATTATATGTATATTACAATTTTATTATTTAATATATATATGCATATTTATTTGGTTTTTATTAAGTGGCTCATGAATTGAGAAACATTCCATCCAACAAGTAGACGGGAGCTCCAAGGAATTGTACAAAACGGAAGGTTTTTATGGGAAGGAAGATGGGGCAAGAAGTTATGAGCAAAAGAAACAAAGGCTTGCTCCAGGCAAGGTCACCTTCCCTTATAGGAAAGAACAGGGCTCTTTTTATGCAAATTACCTTGTCTTCCTTTGGGTGGTAGAGAGAGTCCCTGTGACAGATGACCTAATTGAGCTTGATCAGAAAATTCCTAACTGACTAGTTTTTTCGCAGGAGGTTGAAAATGCATTTAGGTTAGATATTAAGTCCAGAATTGGTGACTTGGCTTAAGTGATGCCTTTGGAACCTGTGCTTGCCTTTTCAAAGATACACACACACACACAGAAAAGTTGTAGATTATTTTTTAATATCAATATTTCTTAATATATAGTCAGTAGTCAATTTCAAATTTTAACCAATGACATCTCCTTGCAATTTAGTGAAAATATCGTATATAGTTTAAAATAAATACAGACCCAATAAATTTTAGCTTGGATTACTGTTCATAAAATTCACTGTGGTCCATCTTTAATAAGTATTTTCAGTTCATTTATTCTCTCACTAATTAATTCACTTGTTCTAAATTCTAATGTACTAGGCAAGTGTAATAATTCCTCATATTATAATAAGATGACCCTAAAGTGTCCTTTGTTCTTGGTTGCTCCCATTCAATCATACAACAATTAAAGATTTATAATTGTAATTAATAACCCAATGTTCCAATAGACATTGGTATACAAAGTCAATTAAGATGTGCTTCCCATCTTTATTAAATATTTAAAAATAAAGAGTAGAGAGAATAGCAAAATACATTTTCATTAGACACAATGCATGATTGATTTTGAGTATATACCACTCTTTTTGAAGGACTGTGTACTGGCCAAAAATGCACTGTTATACACACACACATTTAGACACACCATGCATATAATTTAACAAACATCATACAACATATAACATAGGTAAAATCATATGCATTATATAACAAATAAATTATAGATATTATAATATTAGTTTTGCCTATGGAAATCAGTATCAAATTAACATTAATGGTACTTCTACAAAGTCTTAATAGGCAGCATTATTCAAATAAAAGACAAAATAAACTTTAAAAATAATTTTAAACAGTTTTATATATGTTCATGTAAAAAGCATTCAAGCTGACAGATTATTTTAGTAACATAACAGAATATTCATCTTTTTAAAAAACTTCGTTCATGGAATTCTTGAGAGTAGAGGAAAAGAGAGATTTAATGAAAGGTTAACTATTAGAAATAATTTATTTATATCACTTTCAGATTATCACCCTCACAAAACACTAAAAATTAAATATCTAAGTTTATAACATACTATGTCATCAAAAGATTGAGAAAGTTATACCTCTACCTGAGGAAAATTTTTTTATGAAATAAAAGATTTTTAATCAGTTATTACTCTAAAGCCAGTTCTTTGATTTCTATTATTCTATCTGTAAAGCCAACAAAAGGCTAATTTGGGGGAACAGTTGAAGATCAGTTGAAGACTGATGCAATGCAAACCACTTGGATTTATTAACATTATGATCATGTTATTAATCTCTTGCTAGTGAAAAATACTTAATATTTTTTAGATTTAGAATAGATTCTTTGTTAACCTTTGTTTTGGAGTTCCAAAAAGCCAATATTTAACAATGGTATTTAAGCTGAAATGACTATGTTTCATGATTATGCTTTACTACAGTTTACTTTCACCAACTCAGATATTTTAGAGGGGAGTAAGGCGCAGAAAGGAAGCTAAGTCATGATGAACCCAGACCAGAAAACTTAACAGACTCTCCTCTTCCAACTTCATTACATGGTTTGTTCGAACTTATATTTACATTTATAAAAATCAGCATAGATGTTTGAATACACTTGCCAATAGATCAAAATAATTTATATTTCTTTTAGCTCTAGAAACACTTTGAGACCCTTTTAAACCATATATGCAACCAGTAATTATCGTAAATAATATAAATATGAATTAGGTGTTTAATCATTTGACTTTCTAATTAAGGCAAATGGCCACGGCCAACAGGGCGGGAGTAGCACCGAAAGCAGTAATCTGTTCCCTTCACACAAATAGCTGCTGAAAGGCAGATGGAGGTGCCAGTTGTGCGGGACGCAGGTGATTACTGCCCAGCCTGCACGCCACCAGGTTGTTTTTCTCTCCACCAGAAAACTGTCCATTAGCTTTCCTAAGAGCCAAAAGCAAAAGGAGAGGAATTTACGAAGTCGCTAGCCCATATGGCTGGTAGTGAGTTAATCTGTGTCTGAGCAGCAGGTAGCATGAGCCAGTCTGTCTGTTGGGGCTGTTCGTAACCCAGGGGCAGATCAGAAAACAGCAGGGAAGGGGATCAACTCAGGCTGCAAATACAGTCAGGAATGTGGCAGGAAATTATTTCTGAAAACACACTTTGCAGCATAAGGACAGCCATCAGATGCTACATGATAATCTATCTGCACTTTGTACACTTCGGTAATTATATAGAACTGTACATATAGGAGTAAATTTAACACAAAATTATAGATACATAATTATCATGAGATTTTACTTTATATGGCTTCTTCCATTAAAATAATTATTTCAAGTGCTCCTCAAAAATGAGGTACGAAGGCATTGAGATTTTAAAATTTTGGAAAAAATGAGAAATTGCTCTAGATTAGCAATATTAGGAAAAGAAATGGATTTATTCAAGAGGTGACTGCTCTGATACACAACCAGGAGAAAATTAGGATTAGATAATATCCTGTGTATGAAATAACAAAATAGGGAAGAAAAAATCGAAATACTTTAAGAACTGTTTGAAAACAGAAGGCTGAGACATGGGGACAATTAAGTACTAAAATTTAAGTAAGGAACCATGGAAATGATAGAGTGATTGAATGATGGCCATTAGTTCCTTCCTTCTATTCCTTTTCCTTCCTGCCTGCTTACCTTCCTTCCTTCCTTCTTTCCATGTATCTCTTATCTCTTTATGTATCAATCTATCTACCTATCATCTATTTACCTGTTATCTATCTATGTATGGTAATGTGAAGTCTAATGTTAAGATTAGGCATATTCTTGTATTCACAGCGTTAAAATGAAGGCATTTGCAAAAATAAACTAAAACAAGGAATATGTTTACATATAGTCTTTTGTTTCTCACTCATGAAAATATAGCCACAAATTTGTTCAGATATACTTCCATTAAAAAACAAGAACATTGTTGTCATTCTTTAAATATTGAAGAGGTCAAATACATAAGTTATTCACAGAGGAAAAGGAAAAGCTGAATTAGAGTGCTATGCCCTCCAAAAAAAGACTATATCTCTTAATTATATTATTTTAAAATCATTTATAATAATTTCAAATTTTCTTTATCAGTATTCCTATTATAATGAGTGATTATAGGAATTAGAGTTAGTTTTGGAATGTCAAGTTATAGAAGTGTCGGGTTTGGAAATCAAGATACAGAAGAGGAATATTTTATTTCTTTTTTCTCCTTCTATTAAGAAAGAGCACCTAACATGTACAGTGTAATGTTCCCACACAAATACTATAAGAGACACAGAGATAATCATAGATAGTACTAGCCATTGTATAATTCATGGGTAAAGAAAAATGTGTTTTTCTATGATGTTCACAACTAGCAAGAAATATTTCCAGAACACTAACTGCCATTTGTTTTTAGTAATTAACCTTTTTGATGCCATAAACTTTTGTTCAAACTCAGAGTACATTCCATGAGTGTAAAAGTTCAATTATGCAAGATGATTAAATTCTAGAGATTTGCTATACAATATTGCATCTGTAGTTAAAAATACTGTATTATACACTGAAACATTTAAGAGAATAGTTTTTATATAAAATAAAATATTCTCCAGACAAGGAAAGAATTGATTAAGAAAGGGCAAATCTATGCCTCATGACCCAAGTGCAGGACTGTCTTCCTTTTTTCTGAGATCTTGAAACCTTCAATGAACTACACCTCATCTTCTATTACATCATAGTTAAAATATGTTTTAGTTAAAAGTGAAATTTAATTTTAGTTAAAACTAAAATATTTATGGGCACCTGAGTGGCTCAGTCAGTTAAGTAGCTGCCTTTAGCTCAGGTCATGATCTCATGGGTCCAGGGATAGAGCCCCACATCAGGCTCCCTGCTCAGTGGGGAGTCTGCTTCTCCATCCCTGCCCCCACCCATGTTCACTCTCTCTCTCTCTCTCAATAAATAAATAAAATAGATTTAAAAAGCTTAAATATTTACTATTTTTATGGTTCTGTGATCTGACCCTCATCAAAATGTTTGGCTGTTTCCACCGTGAGGCATACTCTACTTTTCTTAGAAGAAACCTGGAAAGTGAAATAGTGTTACTCCTGGCACATAATAGTTGCTCTGAGATATTTGTTGAATGAATGAATGAATGAATCAGCCAATAAATGATACCTCATAACTGTCATCTGACACTTATGTAATTGGGAGTACTTCCAGGCATGGACCTCAGAGACCAAATCAGATTTTCTTCTCTCATTTTAAATTTGAACAAACCTCCAAACAAATTTTTTAGTGTGGTCAAGAAAAGCATTGTGAGAAAAATGTCATCTGACCTGGGCCTTAGAGTTTTGGGACAACAAGAATGGAGGGAAATAGATATTCTAGGTCAGTACATATTTTTAAGTGACATGGCATAAAGGAGAAAAATACCAGGATGTGTCCAAGGGTACAATGCAGAATGGTATGATAACCAATTTTGTTTATAAGTCCTTCCTGAAAGTACAACATAGAGGGTCCCTGAAACATAAATGTCAAATTAGTGATAATTCCAGAAGGATTTCTGAGTGAGAGATCAACAAATCCTGGAAGTGATGATTTGGAAGAAGCTGGATGATTTCTGATGATGAAAGAAAAGGACATGAATAACAATCAGAAAGATGTACCCATCACCAATAGGCTTTATGGTAATATTTATATATGTATTTTTGTAGTAATATTTAGTGGTATGCATCTAAGTTTCCTAGAAAATATTGAAGAGTAGATTGAAGGAGTTTTTATATTTTATTAAAGGGGAACGGTTTGTCTTTTATTTGTAAATAGACACACACACACACACCACACACACATATATATACACCCACACACATATATATGTATATATATGGATGCACAGGTTGTATAGCAATTTAATATTCACTATGTTTTATTTCTACAATAATAATCTTCCTGAAATTATGACTCTCTAATAAATTCCATTTTATTATAAAAGAGCAGAACTGCATTTTACAAAAACAGCAAAAACTGAAGTTTTTCACCCATGTGATCTCTTTGAAATGCATCAATGTTCATTGATTTTTAAATTTACCATCAAAGATAAACTCAAAATGGATGAAAGACCTCAGTGTGAGGCAGGAATCTATCAAAGTCCTAGAGGAGAACATAGGCAGTAATCTCTTTGAATTGGCCACAGCAAATTCTTTCAAGACACTTCTCCAAAGGCAAAGGAAACAAAAGTGAAAATGAACTTTTTGGACTTCACCAAGATCAAAAGCTTCTGCACAGCAAAGGAAACACTCAACAAAACAAAGAGGCAACCCACAGAATTGGAGAAGATATTGGCAAATGACACTACAAAGGGCTGATATTCAAGATCTATAAAGAACTCCTCAAACTCAATACCCCTAAACAGATAATCATGACAAAAAATGGGCAGAAGAATGGGTAAACACTTCTCCAAAGAAGACATACAAATGACTAACAGACACATGAAAAAATGTTCATCATCATTAGCCATCAGAGATATTCAAATCAAAACCACATTGAGATACCACCTTATACCAGTTAGAATAGCCAAAATAACAGGACAGGAAACAACAAGTGTTGGAGAGGATGTGGAGAAAGGAGAACCCTCTTACACTATTGGTGGGAATGCAAGTTGGTGCAACAACTTTGCAAAACAGTGTGGAGATTCCTTAGGGAATTAAAAATAGAGCTACCCTATGACCCTGAAATTGCACTACTGGTGTTTGCACCAAAGATACAGATGTAGTGAAAAGAAGGGCCATCTGTACCCCAATGTTCATAGCAGCAATGGCCACAGTCATTAAACTCTGGAAAGAACCAAGATGCTCTTCAATGGACGAATGGATAAAGAAGATATGGTCCACATATACAATGGAGTATTATGTCTCCATCAAGAAAGGATGGATATCCAACTTTTATATCAACATGGATTGAACTGGAGGAGATTATGCTGAGTGAAATAAATCAAGCAAAGAAGGTCAATTATCATATGCTTTCACTTACTTGTGGAGCGTAAGGAATAACATAAAGGACCTTAGAAGAAGGAAAGGAAAAGGAAAAGTGAATTGGGATAAATTGGAGAGGGACATGAAGCATGAAAGACTGTAGACTATGAGAAACAAACTGAGGGTTTTGGAGAGGAGAGGGTGAAGGAATGGGTGAGCCTGATGGTGGGTATTATGGACGGCACATATTGCATGTGTGGTGCATAAACAACGAATATTGGTACACTGAAAAAAATAATATTAAATTATAAAATAAAATAAAACAAAACAAATAAAGTTACCATCAAAGTAGCATATAGGCATGATTAAAAGCAACACCACTCACCCATTCCCAATCCTAATTTCTAAATAATATGCATGTACAACTATTCTTTAACTTATGAAAATATATTTATTGTCTATTGTCTTCCTGGTGTGACCAAAAGAACTTAGTACATTTAAATTATTTTCTCATTTCTTCTTTCCATGCACTGCCAATATGGCTATATCACTATTTTTACGTTTTCCTTTTGCTACATTTTTATCTCTATTACCTATTTTATCATTATCACTTATAACTTACAAGGGAAAAAAGACTGTAAATTAATATAAAAAATATGAATGTGGCCACTACTCAGCTTCATAAAGTATTGCCATTATTTTTTTTTAAAGATTTTATTTGACACAGAGAGAGAGATCACAAGCAGGCAGAGAGATAGGCAGAAAGAGAAGGGGAAGCAGGCTTCCTGCTGAGCAGAGTCCAATGTGGGGCTCGATCTCAGGACCCTGAGATCATGACCTGAGCCGAAGGCAGAGGCTTAACCCACTGAGCAACCCAGGCACCCTAAAGTATTGCCATTATATTGAGGTCTTTCCGCCTAAGGTTCCCCCCTTAAATTTGGCATTTGTGATCCCTATACAATTCTTTATTTTTCTGTGCCTGGCCATCACCTCTTATTCAAACCCTATGTGGTCATATGTATTTTGGAAATCAGGTTTCAGATTTAAGAAAAGTGTTACTTTACAGATATTGTATATTCTATTACACCCCTGTCATGGTCTAGAGAAGACCCCACAATTAAAATCTTTTACTGTATTTCTACAGCAAAAAGTATGGATATCCACAACAAATGTGATAAACAATATTTATGAATAGTTTCATGTTATTTTAATCATATCTTGATATATTTTATCACCAAATGAGTAAGATCAGGTAAACTTTTGCAGCCAATTGATTTAAGAGAAAACAAATTCCTGATTTTCAGAGCTCTTAGGATTTTGGAATTATAGATAATAAATTGCGGGATTGTATTAAAGGATGTATTTCTTCCTTATTGTTATCACAGAAACCATTCCACACTCCACTCTGAAACGAGGTTACCAGCATCCCTCCACTCCTGGTACTTTTCTCAACCTTGCACTTCTAACTCATATCCTCTCTGGTCTGACAATACTTGTATTTTGTATCATCTTAAGTATGATTTCTTTTCTACATCTATAGGTTGATTCTGAAGATTCAATGTCGATATAATACTTAGATGACTTTGATTGTTTGAATATGGGTCGTGCAGAGCCAGTGATCACATCCACGTTAGTTTTAATTCTATTTTGTTTGCTTTACTGCATTATATCCAAGATATATATCCCTAACTTCATCCAAACTTCTCCTGCAAGTATGTTTCCCAATCAGCTTCTCCAGAGAGCTGAATCTCTCTGGGATTCTTCATTAAAAAGTAATCCCCTTAAAAAAAAAAAAAAAAAATGATTCCCTTCTTGTTGCCATTACCCTCTGTGTGTGAGACAAACTTATCCATGCAATTTAACCTTTTGTTTCCAAATTCATATTATGTCCATAACCACTCTTTCATCTTCATTTTATCATTTGGAAATTCATTGAAATATTTGAAATGTGTAATTTGCTAATGACTTTCCTATTTATGTTGAAAGTGTACATAGATATGTGTTCATACATTTGTGACTGTATAGTGTGGTCTCAGGAAGGAGAATAAGTAAGTTTATATTGCTAAGTTACCATTTCTTCTAGTGAATTTATAAACAAAATTCCCAAACAATAAATAACTACAAAGGACCGTATTACCTAAGAATAAGATGCTGAAGTACAGAACTCAAAACAACAATTCTTATTATAAGTGCTAAGAAATTCAGTACAGAAAGCAATAAAAGTGTAATAAAAATTAAGATGCACTTTAAAAATATGAGTAAATGAAAACAATTTTCTATGTTTTCATAAAAAAACAAAACTTGAAACTGATTCTAGAGTTCGTGTCTATTGTCTCATTTTTACACAATTGGAAGAAAACACAAATACTAAGAAAAATAAAATGATAAAACAGATTCAGTAAAACAGATCCTTGTTATACATTTCCATTGGTGATTTGAAGTGAGTCTAGAATTTCTGTGTTCTCAACTACATGGCTAATTTCATTTAGTTGGGGAAATTACAGGAGTCTATTCAGAAAATATTAAGGAAGTAAAGCAGCTGTTCTTGACACCCCATTCATATTCCCTTTTCTTTACCACTGCAGTATACCTGCCCCCCTTCTAGTACTCGCACTTCCTTCTCCAATTGCTAAAGCTCTTTAGTTCACCCATATGGTAGTCTAGAAGTGCTGGAAGTGATGGGAATTGATATATAAATTCCTCAGCTCCTGATAAGAGACTGCATGTCTGTGTCCTTCCAAAATTCATATGTTGAAGGCCAAAATGCCAATGTGACATATTTGGAGACAGAACCTGTGGAGAGGTGATAGAGGTTAAATGAAGTCATGGGTGTGGGGATCTAATCCAATACCGTGGTGTTATAGTGAAGAGAGGAAGAGCTCCAGAGATCTCTCTCAGCTTGGGCTCAGAAGAAAGACCATATGGGAACACTGGAGCCAACTTCAAGCTAGGAAGAAAGCTCTCATCAGAAACAAGATCCTGCCTGAACCTTGGCCTCTCCAGTGTCCAGAGCTGTGAGAAATAAATTTCTAATGTTTAAACCACCAACGCTGGTATCTGCATTATCAGTCTGAAACAGTTCCTTGGGTGGGATAACTCTGAATTGTGTGTTCCTCACATGTCAGTTCTTGTTATCCACACTGAGACTGACCTTCAGTCATGTGCCTACAAAGGACTTGAAGATTTATCCTTTGTTGGTTGAAGTCTCTTCTCTACCTTACTTCTCAGCTCCTATCAATGTTTTCTTCAATTTCCACTTTCACTCTATCCTTTATCTAAGTTTCCACTTTTGAAGTAACCCAAACTTGGACAAGAAATATACTCTTGGCCCAGGTCTTTTGAACTTAATATTTGTTGTGTTAGAATGGAGAACTGGGGGCTGTGCATGGACAGATGAGGGAGGGAGAAGCACTTGATTATAGCTTACTTTGTCTAATGCCTTATTTCCAAAGGATTCGTAAGTAAATAATATTTTTCACATACTTAGCCAATTACTCTCCAAAATGCAATCTTTAATAAGGATTTTATTTATTTCTCAGAGAGAAGAGAGAGACTACAGGCAGGGGGAGGGGCAGAGGGAGAGGAAGAAACAGACTCCTTGCTGAGGAGGGAGCCCAAGATAGGGCTCAATCCCAGACCCCAAGATCATGACCTGAGCCAAAGGTAGTCCCTTAACTGACCTAGCCATCCAGGTGCCCTCAAAATGCAATTCTTTTTTTTTTTTTTTTTAAGATTTTATTTATTTATTTGGCAGACAGAGATCAAAAGTAGGCAGAGAGGCAGGCAGAGAGAGGAGGAAGCAGGCTCCCTGCTGAGCAGAGAGCCTGATGTGCTTGATCTCAGGACCCTGGGATCACGACCTGAATCGAAGGCAGAGGCTTTAACCCACTGAGCCACCCAGGCACCCCCAAATGCAATTCTTAAGGAATAAATGATCTTTCTTCCCTTCATCCTCCGCCTCCTCCTTCTCCTCCTCCATCTTCAGTGCTTTGGAAAGAAAAGTTCAACAAGAAGTTCAACACAGTTATTTGACAGAAAGAGTGGAAAATAGCCATATTTAATTAGAAAATACACTGTCTAATTAAACAATGGGGCTGCTACATTTGTTATGTGATATTCACAGAGAAAGGCAGTTTTAGAGGTAAGTAAAATATATTTTTATTAGTGCCAGAAGTATTGTGATGCTGGGGCTTTTAAAAAAGACCTTTGATTGACTTTATGCCAATGAACTGACTGGATAAATTCTGTTAAAAAATAAGTCACTGAGTGGAACCACTAATTGTCCCCTCAGTGTAGCAACCAATTTATCCTAATATTGATAAGAAAAGGCCCAAGTATACAATGTAGCCAATACATTGTGACTACCTTTCTAACCAAAATCGAGGCCTTATGTCTTGTCTTCTTAACATACCTGTATCTCTACATCTTCGTAGTCTTTCTAAGAAAAGCATCTTTTTTTTTTTTTTTCCCTCTCTCTTTTGTCTTTTCCATTATTCTTTCTTTCCTATTGTATCCTTCAGAATCAGTGCTGGATTATTCCCGTTTGAGGGTTAAATGGAAACTTTACTCTGTGGGACTCCAAGTGCTTTTTTTCATTGTTTTCCATTAAAATCATCCCCAAGTTCTTTATAATTACATTGGTTAGAGGGTTTTATTTGATAAAATACCACTATTCAAAAGCAGCAAATAGAAGGTAGGCTGCTTTGCTGGTTATTGACAGCAAGAGCCTGTTGTCTGTGTTCAAGGTTGAGTAATAAACTATTGTTACAGAGTTTATTAATTCCACTAAAGCCTTTAATATAAGCTCATATTAATTGTATCTTTAAGCTTCATTCCTCAGCTTAGCAATGCTGAAATTTCCTAATTGGAATCTGGACTGTAATTATAACTTACTTAGCAGGAATTTACAAAGTATGCTGCCTCTTATAACTCTTAAAGTTGAATCCCAAGTCAAAACTTTTGAAAAAGAGGCATGAAAGGGCCTGACCTATATTTATAAAATGTTGTCATTTTACACACAATATTCTCTCTTAAAGTATGGTCATTTACACTCCTGCAATACTGTGTGGGTAAATGTTCCTTTTCAATTTTCTGAAGAAAAAAAGTTTTATGAATTATGTAAATAAAGTTGAGAGGATCCTTAAAAATATTGAAAATAGGAGCATCTGAGTGGCTTAGACATTAAGTGTTCGCCTTTGGCTCAGGTCGTGATCCCAGGATCTTGGGATCCCGCCCCACATCGGGCTCTCTGCTCCACAGGAAGTTGTTCCTCTCCCACTCCCCCTGCTTTTATTCCCTCTCTCTCTGTGTCCCTCTCTGTCAAAAAATAAATAAAGAAAATCTTTTTTAAAAATGCTGAAAATATAAAATCCTCTCAAGGAGAGTTCTTTTAATTTATATTGTGCTTCCTCACAACCATCTTACATGTTGAAGCTTTCCAGATGAGCAAAATACCAGCAGGGACTCAGACACAAATCCTTAGACTCAAGCTGAGACTTTTGCTTTATCATTAGCTTGTCAAGGAGTTGAAGTCAATAGGGCACGCTGGTTCTAGAAAGTACAATTAACACTGAGAGAATGGCCTCAGACACAACGTGATATTCAAAGTTCAGTGTCACAGATTTGACCCTACCGGTGGCTGCTGGTTTCTCCCAAATTCTATAGTCTAAAATATAGGCTAGTTAAGAAGGTGATATTTTTGTGGCAAGAAGCCAGAACAAAAATTCAAAGTGCAAGGATTTCGGATAGTACATTAAAAATACTGTCTTTATCAAAGGAAGGCAGTAAATTCAATTAATCTGATTATTTAAATGATATCGATGTAATCTAATATGTAAAATGACACATACATGTAGAAGACACCATAGATAAACTTTGAACTAGACATTCAGAGACAAATAAGAAATTAAAATAGGATTAGGATATTATTTTATACGTTCCACTTTTTCTGGTTATTTCCCTTATTTAGAATTATGGAGTGGGGGGGAAAGAAGCAAACACAAGATGCTGGATTTAAGATGTATTGACAACCCAAGTTGAATATACTTAACTGTTATTGTTGCCATTGTTAATAATGACTATAATTTACTAGGTATAACTACAGACCAACCATTAAACAAAACACATTTATCATTTGTTGAACAAGTAAAGAAACTAAAGTTCAGAGAAACTAGGTAATTATCTATGTGTATACTTTATTAGATAAAGGTGTATCTGGGTGTGAAGGCAGCCTTTTTGAATGACAATTAATTTTAAATAGGATTTTCAGAGAGAGATAATAAAATTGCTATTCCATAGATTATAAGAATTAAATAAAAACAATGTGTCTGAATAAGCTGTGCAAATAAGAAAGCATGAAACAACACTACTATTATCCTGTATTAACAGGACTAAGCATGCAATCTAGTAGATAAAGTTTGCTCCAGGTAGTAAAGTGTGAAGAGAAAGTGGGGAGGAACAAGAGAATGTACCACAGTATTCTGAGGAGGTACAGGTCTTATGTAACGAGGGCAAACTAAGATTTTTCAAGGCATTACTATTTAAGCCAAATATGGGTATTTGAAAATGAAAGTAAGGAAAGGGAGTGCCAATTCAAGGGAAATATTGAAAGAAATTTTCTATCTAATATGTTTAGTGCTATATTCAGTGTCCTGGGAGATATAGAAATTTCAGATATAGCCCCTGATTTTAGGATCAAGGCTTCCTCTCTGAAAAACTGACTTGTATTCATGAAATAATTGGACAATAGTGCATATGCATGCCAGTTGGGTGCCATGATGGATACCTCTAACTAAAGTTCTAAAATTTATTTTCTGTTGGAATCTGAGGGTACAGTTTAATGTCTCCTCCAGGAGAATCAGGCTGTTATCATTTTACAAATCGTGCAAAGTTCTAAGGCTAGGGGCGCCTGAGTGGCTCAGTGGGTTAAAGCCTCGGCCTTCAGCTCAGGTCATGATCCCAGGGTCCTGGGATCGAGACCTGCATCGGGCTCTCTGCTCAGCAGAGAGCCTGCTTCCTCCTCTCTCTCTCTCTCTCTGCCTGCCCCTCTGCCTACTTGTGATCTCTCTCTGTCAAATAAATAAATAAAATCTTAAAAAAAAAAAAATGTTCTAAGGCTAGACATTTTCTTTTCCTTCAGCTGGTCCTTATTTTTAACTATGTGAATAATTTCATGTCATGGTTGTTTCAGAAATGGAAATAGAGTAGTTAAAATCTACAAAGAAATACCCTTGCTAAGTCAAAAACCATTAAAGAAATATCTGAGCCAAAAAGAGTTCTGGAAGAAAATATTCATAGTGAGAATGAAAAGAAGTACAGGTCTCCAGTTTTATTTTCCAGAATATCTCCTTCACTTTGGGGTTCTCAAACTTTGATTTCTTGCTGTTTGTCTATACTCTATCAAAATGTGGGCCCCTCACTATACATTCCCATACTTCTCTTTAATTTCATTTCATAGTACTTTGTAAATATTCATTAATCATTTATTTGCATGAGACACCATGTTTGTTACATTATAAAATTTATCTCATTGAGTCCTCACAAAACACTATAAGATATTGTGTGCTTTAGTATATTATTATAATTTCCATTTTCATCTGAGGAAATTTAGATTGGAAGAAATTAAGCAACCTGCTCTAAATTACACAGGAAATAAGTTGTCCTGCTAGGATTCAAATCAAGAGATCTTCTTGCTTTCTATTTCACACTCATTTACTCATGTTCATACATGCTTAATACCCATCACTCCTTAATACCCTGTCACTCCCTCAAGGTAACATCTTTATTTAATTTATGTTGTATTTCCAAGGTCTATCCTGGTGTTTTGTACAAAGGAGACAAATTAAAAATAAAGATCTGTGTTGCAGCAAGATTAAAAACAGAATAATGGCATAATGAGAAAACTAACTTAAAGTTCATAAAAATGAGCAAGACATTTTGAAAGATTTCCACTTCTGGCCAAGATGGATCAAAAGGGGCCAGACAGACATCATGACTAAAACAATTCAGGCACCAGATAAAATATATTTTTAAAAATGTTTCTAAAGATATTTGAACATCAGGGAATGAAGGATAGCAATCTTTAATATGAGAAACAAAATAGGTTAAGCCCTACAGTCGTTCTAGCTTAATGTCTGAATGTTTCCAAGCAACAATGCAGGAAAGGGGAACCCAGGTGGAGCCAGGTAGTCTCCATGCATTAGAAAATAGAACTCAAAATCCAGAAAGATCAAGGTAGCTAGAGTTCACAGTGCAGAGACAGGGAGAAAAGAAAACTACACAGGGTAAAAACTCTGGATATAGAAAAGGGGCCCTCTTGAGGACTCAGGTGTGTAATGAGTACTGATTAAATAGTATTTGATTGAGGAAGCTATCCAAGGTCATTGAAAGAACCACCTGAAAGAGATAAGAGAAACAATCTCTGAAATTCACAAAGGGCACATAATGTTTCAGTTCCTATTCCTATCAATCAGAGTAGAAAACCTCATAATCCATAGGTCATTGAAGAGGGTATTGAGTTTTTTTTTTTTTTTTTTCCTTAGTAGTTGTGAAAAACAAGTTCTATGTTAAACATGCTGTGGTTTTGTTTGTCAAATCTTAAGAATAAGAATGAAAAGGATCAAATAGTTTCCAAGTAACTTAACTGTATCCTCAAAAAAAAAAAAAAAAATCAAAGACCTTTACAGAAACAAAATATTTTACTTTTTTTTTTTTTTTTTTGGTCAGAGATAGTGAGCATAGGCAGACAGAGTGGCAGGCAGAGGGAGAAGCAGGCTTCCTGCCGAGCAAGGAGCCCGATGTGGGACTCGATCCCAGGATGCTAGGATCATGACCTGAGCCAAGGGCAGCCGCTTAATCAACTGAGCCACCCAGGCGTCCCAGCAAAATATTTTAAAGGCACTCCTCAAAAAGGTAAAATTAATCATCTCTGGAACTCAACCAAACATTCCCAGGCATGAAAAGAAATAGGATACTATTTATAATTGTATTTATAATAATAAATTATAAATTTATTATAAATAATTATAAATTACAATTTATAAGGGGAAAAAATAAAATGAAACAGATCTAGAAATGACACAAATGATGAAATTAGTAGACAAGGGCATAAAAACAGTTATTACAACTGCATTCCATATACACAATAATCTAGAGGGAAAAAATGAGTATACTAAACAGAAATATGGAAGATATAAAAACACATAAATCAAATTTGTAAGAATAGAAACTACAGTGTTTGAGAAAAAAAATATGTGGAATTTGATAAATGGCAAATAGATACTACAGGAGAGAATATATTAGTGAATTGAAGACATAGCAGGGTTATAAACCCACAGATGCAAGATGCTCCATAAACCTGAATCATAAGAAATAACAACAACAACAACAACAAAACACAAAATGACACACACACACACAAAAACCACACCAACATACTTCATAACTAACTTACTTAAAACTAGTGATAAAGTCATTTTAAAAATGGTTAAATTAGGAGAAAGCACATTGCATATAGAGGAAGAAAAATGAGAATAACAGCAAATATAATGCTAGAAACAACTGAAGCCAAAGACAGTGGAGCAACATCTTTTTTTTTTTTTTTTAAGGTGAACACTCAACTTTTTTTTTTTTTAGACTTTAATTTTTTATTTTTTATAAACATATATTTTTATCCCCAGGGGTACAGGTCTGTGAATCACCAGGTTTACACACTTCACAGCACTCACCAAATCACATACCCTCCCCAATGTCCATAATCCCACCCCCTTCTCCCAAACCCCCTCCCCCCGGCAACCCTCAGTTTGTTTTGTGAGATTAAGAGTCACTTATAGATGTCCATCAACAGATGAATGGATCAAGAAGATGTGGTATATATACACAATGGAATACTATGCAGCCATCAAAAGAAATGAAATCTTGCCATTTGCAACAACATGGATGGAACTAGAGCGTATCATGCTTAGCGAAATAAGTCAAGCAGAGGGAGCAACATCTTTAAAAACTGAAAGAGTGCCTGGGTGCCACAGTCGGTTAAGCATCTGCCTTCCGCTCAGGTCATGATCTCAGGGTCCTCAGATCCAGTCCCATATTGGACTCCCTGCTCAAGTGAGAGTCTGCTTCTCCCTCTCCCTCTGCCTTTCCCCCCCAGATCATGCTCTCTTTCTCTCAAATAAATAAATAAAATCTAACAAGAACAAGAACAAAAACACCAATATAATAAAGAACTGAAAGAAAAATACTGTAACCACAAAATTTTTTACCTATCAAAAATATTTATAAAAAATGAAGGTGAAAGAAAGGCTTACTTTAGACATAGAAAGCTAAAGGAATATGTCACCAGAAAACAAGCACAGCAAAAATGTAAGGGAAGTGCTTCATATCAGATGAGAATCTACATCTGCAAGCAGAATGACAATCACCCAAAATGGTAACTACTCAGCAAAATATAATGTTTTTAGTTAAAATCTCTTTAAAAAATAATTGGCAAAAATAATTGAAAAATAGCAAAAATCCTCAACAGAAAAAAAGGAAGAATACTGTTGGAAAGTTCTTATACTATATAAGAAGTTTTATATTCTCATATGGAAGTCATATAAATCATACAAAAAGAATGACGATTTAAATTGTACAAATCAGGAATCAAGCAAAGACATCATTACTGACCAAAATAAATTTTTAAAATTTTAAGAAAAATAATGAACATTTTTAACAAATTGGACAATTTTGACAAGATAGACTAACTCCTACAAAAGCAAAAATTAGCAAAACTGACTCAAGAGGAAATAGAAAGTCTGAATACATCTATAACAGACAAAAAAAATAAGTAATTAAAAATCTTCCCACAAATAAAATCTCAAGCTTACATGGCTTCAAAATGAATTCAATCAAATATTAAGTAAAAAGTAATAACAAGATTTGACAAACTGTTTCAGAAAACAGAGAAAGCGCAATTTCTAACTCATTGTATAAGCCAGTATTACTCTGATATCAAAACTAGGTAACAACCTCATTAATAAAAAAAAATACAGATAAATAACATTTGTGCACATACATGCATAAATCATTAACATAATCATAGCAAAACAAGAATATATTAGGAAACAATACCATTTATAATTGCATCAAAAAGAATAAAAAAAACCCTAGAAATAAATTTAACCAAGGAGGTGAAAGACCTGTATTCTGAAAACTGTAAGACTTTGAAGAAAGAAATTGAAAATGATACAGAAGATGGAAAGATATATATGTTCATGGATAGGAAGAATTAATATTATTAAAATCTCCATACTACTCAAAGCAATCTGCTGGTTCAATATAATCCCCACCAAATACCTGAAGACAAGGAAAGGGCGATTAATGGGGAGAGATAACAAGTGCTGGAGTGTGTGTAGAAAGGTTCCCTACTTATTGAAAGACAGGTTTATAGTAGGCAGATGATCCAGTTATCTATTTACTATAAAACAAACCACCCCCAAACAAAATTATTTTATCATACTTATAGATTCTGTGTATAAGGAATTAAGATTGGACTCAGAACACATGGTTTATCTTTGTGTTCCACAAAGTTTAGAGCCTCAGCTGGGAAGATTTGGAATGCTGGGTGTTGGAATCATCTGGAGACTTCTTTACTTACATGTAACATGCTTGCACAGTGATAACTCAAATGACTTCCTCCTTCCATATAATCTTAGAGCCTCTCCATGTAGCCGGCCTCTCTATATCACCTGTCCAGGGATGGTGGCCTCAGTGTAGTAGGGTTTCTAACACTGCAAACTCCAAGAGGGAATGTTTCAACGAACAAGATGGAAGCTTCATAGCTTTTTTAAATCTATGCTTACTTAGCACCACTTCCACCTAATTTGTCAACAGTCACAAGCCCATCCAGATTTAAGGGGAGGGAACATAGTTACCTACCTAAAACCACAATGAGAGATTAATTTTAGAGAAACATGCATGGGGTCAAGGAGTAGATGAAGATGAAAAAAAAAGAACTAGTGATTTGATATGAGAAGGAAAATTCTGGAAAAGCCACAATGTTTGAGAAATCAATCAGCAAAGATTGCGGATTTTGGGATTATTCTTGGACTGAGAAAAATAGTGAAATGAGAAGGAAGTTTAAAATTCAATTTATTAATCAATTTCATGGAGAAAATGCCATTAGTAAAGTAAAAATGTAAACAAATTGGGGGAAATACGGGACTGAGAAAAATAGTGAAATGAGAAAGAAGTTTAAAATTCAATTTATTAATCAATTTCATGGAGAAAATGCCATTAGTAAAGTAAAAATGTAAACAAATTGGGGGAAATACAGAACAATGTATTTACCATTGTATTTACCATTTATTTTAATACTAAAATTATTAAATTTAATAATTTAATAATATTTAATACAATTTAATAAATGGTAAACACATTGTATTTACCATTTATTTAATATTTTATTTATTAAAAATAAAAATATTTAATATTTTAATAAAAATATTAAACACCAAATATTTAAGTAATATTTAATATTTAATACCATAGTATTTTAATATTAATTAATGATAAAATAATATTATTATTGCAATAATTAAATTACCATTTAATATATTAATATTTAATAAAATAAATTTATTTTAATGGTATTTTAATTATAAAATACCTTTTATTTAAATACTAAAATTTATTTTAATACTTTAATAATGGTAAAAATACCATTTATTTAATATTTTAATGATTTCACAAGTTAATAAGACCAACAGCCCAAGGGAGAAGAACATAGTGTTCTAATAATGAACTAACATGAGATGTAAGCCCGCAGCATTATGTGAAAATTGGGCATAACTTCTTATATAATTATTAGGTTAGATTAACAAGTAAAAATTCAAAAAAGAAATTCTTTTTCAGGTTTAAGAATTTTTTAAAGTAGTTTTTAAATGATGACTATGAAGCATAAGAGAAATTTGACATTTTTTCATCATGTTTGCTGAAGGCATCAGGTACATATTTGAGTTTCAAACACGTCTTGAGTGTAGCGTGTGCTTTGTTATAGAAGATTTTGTGTGGAAAAGTTGGAGGATAATTTTACTATGAACAGAATGAGAGAAGAATTTCATAAACTTTATACAAAAATATGTTTCAAATAATTTTAATTTATTACATTCACAGAACACATGGATATGCACACTGGTAATTGCTGCATTTGTAAGTTCATAAACTCAGGTTTCCTTTTGAATAGCAGAATACAGAGAAACCATCCGTTCCCAAATGCTGCTCTCTCTTTATCCCAACAGGTGGGCTTCAGGCTTTTCTATACACGTAGTTATTGCAGACAAATCTTTCTCCCTTTCTCTAAGCCATTCGCCCCTCCCGTGAGCTCCAGTTCTTTATGATGAGATGACTCATTAAGCTTTCTTCCCTGCAGGAAGCTGACACCCAATTAATGAGCTGACACTGTTCTGTGTCCGCTCTCACTAGTGCAATAAGGCTCTGTTTACAAACACAGGCTGTTGTGCCTGTTAGGGAGGGCAGGTTAAAATCCCCCTGCTGGGCCAGTTTGTTCAAAATCATAAGGCTTCTTTAAACAATGTCTTTGTGCCTTAAACATCAGACATACTGCTTTCAGCAGGATGCAAGTCACCCTAATGGCAACATCCTGTTTGGTGGGAAAGGGACCAATGGACTTAGCTTTTTTATTATAAATAATATAAATGGTAATATTTTATTGCAAAATTGTTCTCAATGTTATATAATGGTAGACAATTGTGTACTTTTAAGATAAAATTTCAGGTTTGAAGACTTTTTTTTTTCTTCCCCCAACTACAAATATGGTTAAATCTAAACTCCATCTGTGTTTTCCTCCCTCCAGTTAAAATTCCATCTGCCCTTCTCCATTTGGCAAACTACTGTCTTACCCCAGGCCCCACATAAAATATCATCTCTGTGAAATCTTTCTTGAATTCCTCGGGAAGGAGTAGCTCTTTGAAGAGTTCCTACAAGAATTTTTAAATTGTCCTATAGTGGTATATCACAACTAGCTTCCTTTTAATACTTCTTCACTAAAGAAATGGCCAATATATAGTGTAGTGCATGACACATAATACATGCTTGTTTAGGCTTCTAGTGCTGTAAATATGGATTTCCTACTATTGTGCTCTATACCTATTGGTACCACTGTTACTTCATCTTACACCTAAGGAACTCATTGCTTACTAAAATCATTTCTCTTCCTATTTAGTCTGTATTCTATGTCTTTCCCACATGACTAGTTAGTTATCTAGATCAACCACATCAGCACCTATGTAAAACTAGTGGCAGGTATAGTGCCAGCCAAGAGCCTTCTCTTCCAACCTTCCTGCTAAGTTTGGTAAAGAGAACATAACAGACTTCAACAAGTTCTGGGCTGTGAATGACAATTGAAAATGACCTCCAGCTATACATGTCACAATGGTCATGTCTCAGTCTCTGAGGGATAGAAAGAGAGAGAGAGAGAGAAATGCAGAAGTGAGAGTCCAAAAGTACTAGATGTAAATAAAACACAGGTGTCCTGATGTTGAGCATCAGGACAATGTGAAAATATTAGATGGTTTTAAACAAAGATGGATAATGAGATGAAATTTGCATTCCTAAAATATTATTTTTGTAACATTGTGGAGTTTGGATTGGAAGAAGGTCTCAAAGGATATGGGAAGACCCAGTTTGGAATCTACTAGCAGATGAAGATTATTGTAGGTTGGGCAGGTTTAGCGGTAGTTGTCAGTGGTATGGTTGTGACAGAGGTGAAAAGATGTGATAGGTTTGAGATTTAAGTACCAGTTGTTGGTGAGAGATATTATATGAGAAATAAAGAGGGGAAGTGAAAATGTAAGAAATATGTCCTGGGATTCATAGTTAGTGAGTGGTATAGGCAGACTTTGACCTGAGAAATCTACTCTAGAATTTGGGCACTTTATACTATCTCTCAGCACTACTCCATGCTAGATAAATACTGAAACATCTAAAAGCCAGCATATACTTCCTCAAACTGAGAACAGATATATACCTCCTTAAAGGAAGTGTTCCACCCCTGAGAGATTCATCAAATAGTCTTTTGGTCAAGTCAAGAAGATACCTCTCTAGACTTTGTTTCACTCAAGAAAATCCTAGGCAGAAGACAAATGGGAATGAGAGAGTTTTTTATGATCTTAGATGTCTCTTTTTTATTGAGAAAGTGTGTTGGAAGTAAATGGGGAGAAGGAAGGAGATAAATCTGGAATTTCTAGGTCTTAACTTAAAAAATCTGTAGCCATGTGGGTTTTAAGTGGCCAAGTCTTAAGTTTTAGCTGGCTGTGAAGTATGGCTACTCTATTGCTGCCACACTTTATCTTCAGTCTTATTTGAATATCTTGCTAACTTGAAAAGCACTTTGGACAAGACCATCAGGAAATGTGGGTTTAGTCACTAATTTGGTATGATAATCTGAGTCACTTGAATTTCTAATGTTCTTTCCACCACTGACTTTCTATAACTTATTAATTGTATTCTTCAGGTTTCAAAATTTAGACATTTGTTGCTAACTTGTACTTTTTCAAATATATTTATTTAATTCTTTGAGAGAGAGAGCAAACAGGGGAAGAGGGAAAGAGAATCTCAAGCAGACTCCCCACTAAGTACAGAGCCCCAAAGGGGCCTCCATTTCATGACTCTGAGACCATAACCTGAGCAGAAATTGAAAGTTGGACACTTAACTGTCTGAGCCACCCAGGAACACTCAGATTTGTGCTTTTTAATTTTATTCTGCAAAAATCCATTATGGCCATATTGTGCAGTTATTGGTGTATAATGGAAACATGGATATACAAGTATTTATTTTTCATATGTTCCTTCTGCAAGAAATTTATCAAGTGAGACTTCAGACACAGTGCTAATTAGTAAAATATAAAGATATATTAATCATAATTGCATATTATAAAATTATAAGTGCATGGCACTCTATATATTTTATCATATCATTCTTGCAAGAATCTGTGAGATTATTAACATTGTTATTTTATGTTGAAAGAGACTAAAATGAAAAGTTAAGCAACTTGACCAAGGTCCTATAGTTATTTAGAGACAGAGTCAGAATTTGAATACATTTTTTTCCACATTCAAAGTTCATGTTCTTAATAATTATAAAATATTTTGTATCCTACATGATTGAACCTCCTTAAGGATCCATTTGGAGGCACTTAGAGCTAGCAACAAGCAATGTTTTAACCTGCTCCGTTTCCGACCTGGGCCGGTTCACCCCTCCTTAGGCAACCTGGTGGTCCCCCCCCTCCCGGGAGGTCACCATATTGATGCCGAACTTAGTGCGGACACCTGATCGGCATAGCTCACTACAGCCCAGAACTTCTGGGCTCAAGCGATCCTCCTGCCTCAGCCTCCGGAGGAGCTGGGACTACAGGCGCGCACCACCACCCCCAGCACAATGCTTTAAGTATGCTAACAAGAGTTCAGAAAAAATGGAATGACTGCTTTCTTGCCAAAAGGAGAACTGTGGATCTGGGTTTTGAAGAATGAGTAGAAGGTTACCAGACAGGAAACCAAAAGCAAAATCAAAACCAAAACAAAGCAAAACACTGCACATGCAATAATAAAGAGGAATGCGTGGTTTTGCTTAGAGAGCATGGAGTTTGGATGGAGCATCTCCATCTGTGAATGATGGAAATACAAGCCAAGGCTTGAAAAGGAAGTGAGAGCAGGATCATGAAGACCCACATACATATTACAAAGTAATCAGGGTTTCACTTTTTCTGAGCATAACTTTCAAAGCTGTTTAATGGAAACTTTAGTAAACGTTAAAACTGCTTTCTCTGGTTCTTTTTTGCTTACAATGTTTCCACCACATCACATCACACAAACCAGCTTACTTGAATTTGCCAGGCATTGGTATTTTCTTAAGATGCGATTCCTACTTTTTAATTAGTCTATAATGTAGTTGAAAAGTGACATTACACATATACACACATGTATATATGTAAAATACTTAAAAGAAAACTTTGTATATATAGGTATACGTGATGCTTAAAATGAAGCTGCACAGTATATATAATTTTCCATAAAACAAAAAGTGACACATAACATTAATAAGTGAAATATGGTCCTGTATGTTAGGACCCTACAAATGGTACAGAAAACATATGAGCTACATTAATTCAGATGCAGGAGCAAGTTCTTAGAACAAAATAGGTCATGAAAATATACAAAAATATACAAAGAAATGCCTTGTCTTTCAGTTTCTTCACAAGTAAATTAGCTGTTACAGTAAATAGAGTGCTTAAAATGTAATAAATGATCAATAATATTAGTTAGATAATGATTCTTTGAGGATCAGGAATTGTTGATAGTCACTGAAAAGGTGGTGGGGGGAATAGGAGAGGATACAAAAGAAAGAGGTATGTCTGAGGCTATGACTAACTGGAGTGAATAGAGAAGTTGAAAATCCAGATAGAGTTAGATATGCCAGGATCATAATGGAGGCAGCTTAGGAGGATAATGGAGAAAAACCTGAATCCCCCACTGGGCCATTTTGAGAGTTTCCTACCTCGAGCAACTAACCATTCTTATGAAACTTAGCTTGTTGACTGTTAAATAGGTTTTATTATTCAGAAGTGTTTAGGAGAGTATATAGCATAGGAAAGAATGTATTATTAAAAGACACGATTAAGACATCTATCTTACACTGAACACCTGTACAACAACCCTGTTTATATCTATTTTTTGCAAGTGTATAATCCATTACTATATTGAAAGACTGACCTGACTCTAACATTTAGCCATTGGTAAGAATGTCTTGTACCAAATTAGTGGTAAAGAGTTATTTCATACTAGTCAGGCCTACAAATTTTAGAAAAACATCCTACAAGATTCAGGATCAAATGAAGGCAGTCGAGTCCTTTCAGGTCTAGAATCATCCAGAATCATAATGTATGTATCATACACATTAAAGAATTTTTGAAATTCTGCAAGAAAGAAGTCTTCTGAACTCTGTTTCTTCTGATTTCTTCACATGTATTTGAGCCCTGAGCCATTTTTATCATTAAGTATTTACTAATATTTAATGGAACTATGGAACCTGTGGCCCTGCTTTGTTAGAACCAAGGGACAGGGCTGCAGTCTTTCTAAAACTTGACTGAAACAGCATGATGTGCTTCCACATGGCTGTTCACAGGGCCTTAGTACTTCTTTACAGGAGTCTCTTCCCATGGCTTGCTGAGTGTCCCCAAGACATGGCTGTTGGCTTCCTCTACAATGAGTGATCCCAGAGAGATGTCAAGGCAGAAGCCATGATGTTTTCATGAGGAAGTATTATAGTAACCCACATGATTATGTTTGGCATAATCTATTTGTTCCAAAAGAGTCAGTAAGTCTAGTCCTCACTTAAGGACAGAAGCACTGGGCTCCATCTCTTGAAGAAATGAGTATCAGAGAAGTTGTGAGCATATTTTTGATCTACCACATTGCCCTTTTGAATTTAAGTGGAGAAACTCAGAAGCCTGCCTGTGTTCTTAGTCACCTCTTTGTTCCTCACTACCTCTTTAGGTTTTCACTGGACAAATCCCAGGCTCCCTCAAAAAGGAGTTTAAAACCATTATTAGCATAGAAAATTCTTAATTCAGAAAATGTTTCTGTTGCAAGTAAATGACCATGTTCCTTGTCCATGTTAACATAGCTAACGATTTTTGCAAATTCAGGTAAAATTTTACTGAGAAAGACTTCAAGCATTTAGATATTTTCTGAAGTATAATCAGAAGGTCCTAGGTTCTACTAACCATGAAGTCTTGACATCCTGAGACAATTGATAAATGTAGGAAGTTTGATTTAAGAATGGCTCCTATGCTAATCATTAAAACAACTGAACATTCCCTAAGCAAGATAAGGTTTTCTTACTTATAAATAAAATTACAGTACTAACAACTTGATTTTTTCTCATAAGTATACTGTATATTTCTATCCAATTATTCTAAAAATTTAAATATACAGATAGAAGTTTTCATATAAGAAACATGACAGACATTCAGGGTTTTGGTCTCAATTGTGTGAACTTGAGAATCACATCGCTGTAATCAATCTGGTTCTCTTGTAAACATAAAATAAATAAAATATGTTGTTGAATTAAATGGTCTAAATGCTCTTTTGTGCAAATAGTTTCTGGTCCTAAAAGTCCCACTTCTAGTTTAAAGTAAATCCTGGAAATATCTTAAATCTATAAGCTGTTATTTCTAAGGGGATAAATAAAGGATATAAGGTGTGTGTGTGTTTGTGTGTGTGTGTCTTTTAGAGAGAGGGAGAGAGAATGCGGGAGGGGGCAGAGGGAGAGGGAGAGAGAGAGAGACTCTTAAGCTGGCTCCACACCCAGCATGGAGCCTGACGTGGGGCTCTCGATCTCACAACCCTGACATCATGACCAGACATCATGTCCAAATAAAAAATTGGACATTTAACTGGTTAAGCCACCCAGGTTCCTCGAGGATATATGTTTTAAATAGTTAAAAATGCATGAAATAATATTCAGGAAAGGGTATTTTTAAAATTTGTTTGTTAAAAGCAAAATATATAATCCAAATGTTACAAATGATCCCATGTGAAACACGCAGGTATTCTTAATACTGATAGAAAGCTTTATCTTTATACAAATGTCAAATAGATATTTTGTCCTTGAAAATAAACTATCTTAATGATTGAAATGGCTTAATTTAAAAGATCAAACAATAAAGCAAACTACCAGGATGTAGGTGAGTAATACACATTTATATAAATAAGAAAAAGCGAACTGATTTATGCCCCCAGGTCTTAAAATAATACATTGCAGGGACTCAGCCCACAGCTTATAACAAAATAAGCATAGTTCATAACAAAATAAGTGGATTTAGCAGTATTTCAATATAAAGGAATTAGATCTTTTGGGGTCTGATCTTATTATTGATATACTCAATAAACTTCTATCAACTGAAATGAAGACCCTAAAAAAAGGGGTTCTTTTCACAGCAAATATTTAACACCTGCTGTATGCAAGGCACAATGATCAAGTGACACCAGTAAGTTAATCAGAACAATCACACAAGTAGTCTAATGAAAAGCCATCCTCTTTTGGCCCTACTGATAGTGTTTTTCAAAAATTAGAAGCTCTGCAGAGATAGAGCACTGATCTGTGAGTTCACCTCTCAGTGTGAGGCAGGCAGTTAGCAACCTTCCCTTCACCAAAAAGACCCTATTGAACTCTTTGGTCTGTGCAATTTCCTTACCTAATGACCTAAACAAGTTCTGTTTTTAGACTTGATTGATCCCCACCATTTTGAATACTCTGTTTCTGTGAAATAAAACCTGAGGTGTCAGACCACTTGAAGACAAAATTATGTGAGAATAATGCTTCTCATTATATGTCTCATTTTTAGTGAACATATATTTGCACAAAAATTGTGCCAGGCCTGATGCTAAAAACTTTATGTACAAAAACTTATGTACATTAACGTTCATCCTTACATCAACTACCTGTAGTAAAAGGACAGGTGATATTTTCAGATGAGGAAACAATTTTCTCAAGGCCATATTGTTGCTAAGTATTACATCCCTGCCTCAAACAAGCTAACACAGATCCCATGCTCTACATTGTTGCACTTCTTGTCCTTCTTATTTGAAGTTTCCCCTGGCTATATTTTCAGCAAGATGTAGAGTTTTGGGTGTTTAAAATGAATTACAGCTAATTTAAAAAAGAAATTCTGTATAAACCATTCTCAGGAAAACAATAATCATATTCACACACACATACACGCATATATTCACTCACACATGCTGTTCATGTGTACTTTGTGTAATGGCAGAGCATAGAAATGAGTCTACTTGGTCATATCTGTAAATCTTCTCCCAACTATTAATTCACTAATAAATGCTATAAAGTTGTTAGTGACAATCTAGTAAGGGAGGCTACATAATCAATTTTACTTAAGTGTCTATACTATATGATCTATAAAACATCCATCTCTATTATCTATACTATCCTGAACAACCAACATAAGAAAACCAGTAAGTAAAGGACAAAGATTTGAAAATATTTAGCAGATCTTCTAAGAATAGTGTTTTCTGCTAGCTAAACTAAACCTCTATAGATATCATGGAGGTTTTTGGTTTTTTTCTGTATCCAGAAATTTAGTGTTTTAGATTAAGTTGACAAACCTCAGACAACAGGTCTAAGAGACAATGAACAAAAGCTGATGATATCCTTATTGATTATGGCTGACTTTGAGTGGGAGCCTTTATGGTACAGAAACTATAGCACCCTATATATTTGGGTACAAGTGACGGATACCAAGTACAAGTATGGTATACAAATTTGTGGATAATGGAAAAAATATCTTTTTGGTTACAGCTATGCAATTGAATACCAGACATGTGATTTTCCAATTTATCTGACAGACATACAATTTAAAGAATATTTCAAGCTATCCACTATTAATTTCCCAAGAAATCTTCCCTTTTATACAATTGAAAATCCACTTTATTCTTCATCAGACTTAGTCACAATTTAGTCTAATATGTCAGCTCCCTATCCTTTCTCCATCTACCTTTTTCTCTAAGTGATTCAAGTATAAATAGTGTACTTGCATGGCTTGACTGAAGGCTCTCCCTTAGCCTTTTTCTCAAGGCTTCTCCTATGGCAATGAAGCCATAAGAGACTCACTCCGATAAAAGATGACATCTGTGCTTTAGATCATTGTGAACCATTTCAGGTAGGCCATGTGTTGTACCTTGACCTAACATCTCATTTCTCTTCCCACCACTGTGGCCAATTAAATGGGGGCCATGTAAGGAGCCAGTTGACTGGTTGTGTGCGGACTATCACCACAAGAGCTTAAGGGCCACAAATCTCTGTTATTACCAAGCTGTTGCTGCCAGAAGCATGCTGATTCCTGACAAAAAGAATAGATTAGGATCAATCAAATCTCCCCCAGGCTTGTCAGTGGGACTTTTAACCACACCTTCTACCTCAAACTTTCCCCTTTACCTCCTTCCAAACACCTACGCAGCAGCAAGCTAACAAGGTGTCTGCCAAACCATATGTTCATAATTAGTTAACTTCTTGTCTGTCGCTAGAGGCACCACTGATTCAGCAACAGCCCTCAAGGGTGTTGGGCATCCAATAAGACACCACCAACCAGCAACGGCCCCTCCCCTCAGCGGTAGGAGAAGAGGCATACTTAATTCCAGCTGTGGCATTGTTAAGTGAATTAACTTTATCCTCAATTTAAAAAGCCAGCATGAAATCAAAGGAGACCTCAGAAAAGAAAAATAGAGAAAATGAAAAAAAAAAAAATGCTTGTAAAGGTTAACTCAACAAGTCTGATGAATTAAACTCAACTGGTTGGCCCCATTTAGCCAATCACTGCAAAGCAGGTTTCTGGCACCCTTGTTACTTCTGGCATAATTCTTCCTTTTATTTCCCAGTTCTGTGGTTAAGGTCTCTTGTTACACACAGAGGGGATCGATGATATAATTGTTTATGAGCCAGTGGAACACATTTTTAGGTAGTAGTGAGGTTACCAGGCAATGAGAAATTAATGTTAGAAACAGCAGTGTACGATGCTGGCTAAGAAATCTCATCTCAAGGTAAGAAGTGCTACATGTAAACTTATATTTGCAATCTACTCTTTGAGGCTATAAATGTTTGAGTGTGTGATTTTCTTTATGAAAAAGAGTTGGCAAACAACACAAAAAGTTCTAGGGAAATAAGAATTATGAAATATTTTCCCACTAAGGAAAAATATCTAATACTTGATAAAAATGTATACTTTCATTAAATTTAAATGAGTCACTGATGAATTTACTCTACTTTCAGCAAAATTATTTATACAGATACTACAATAAATTTATCAATATGTTTTCTTAAAGGATTAAAAGTTAATACTGAAGGTGTATATGAACCTGAGGTTTAATAGCCAAAATTTGTCAATCTCATTTCTTGTTTTGAAGCTTCCGAGAGTTTGGGGAATAAATGAAAACATCTCTAAACTTGCAAAATCTTAAGGACAATTTTTAAAAATAATCTAAATATCATGAACTTTAATTTATATAAAGTAATATAGTTATCTAAATTGGAATAAAATATTAGTTAAGTAAGAATATGTACTCCTAATGTATACACTTAAAATAAAAATTGCTATAAAATTGAGGGACAAAATGTAATTGGCCAAACAAACAAACATTTATGTTTTTACAAACAATACTCATGAGACCAAAATTGTGGATATAAACATACAAGAAGATAGAAAAGTTAAATTTAAAAAATAAGATTAAATACTTTCTGTAATAATGAATTATAAAAGAGAAACCAATTTATTATTTTAAGCAATGCTACTCTTAGATTATTGTGATTTTGATGCTGTTCCTGATGTTATTAGGAAATCCTTTCATAAAGCAATCTAAGAATTTTGGACAATGTAAAGAACAGGGACAGAACAAACCTATGATCTAGATAACTACCTAGAATAGGTCACTGTTTTTAGTATCAGCTTGAGATCTAATTTCATTGTCAATCACATAATCTCTACCATTATATTAAATAACCACTGAGGTTGGCCGTGGACTCAGGGGTCTTGAGTAACAGACATTGTCATGATGATACGTGGCTTAAAGTAAATTAAGAAACAACTGATGTGGTTTGGGACCAGGGAATTAGAAAGCATAAGCCAAAGGGAAAATGTAGAAACCACAGCTTGGTACAAGTTACAGGCAATTTTCTTAATAAACCCTTTCTCGATAATGTCAGACAAGACACATCAAGCGTCTTCCCTATCCTTTAGGGAACAAATAACAATCACAGCCAAACGTTTATTTTCAAAGACTAGTTAGTCACCATCCCCCTAAAAATAATTTTTTTTGCAACTTATTTGTCGTCAGGCAAGTTAACACTTAAAAGAAAAAAGAACAAAAAAATAATCTGCTAAAAATTGCCCATTGATTAATAAACCCCCTTTTCAGTTTAATCACTCCAAATTTTTAATTTTGATGCATTTTAAACAAAATAAAGCATGATGTGACTAAAAATATAATATTAGTTCCATAGCCAAGAGTATTTACGATTCTAAAGTAGGAGTTCTTTATTTTAGCTTTTAATGTGATTGGTTTTTAATGGTTTAATTTATAATGATTATTGTACAATGGGACATGGAGATATTCAGATTAGAAATAGGAAATAATGGTAATCATATCTTAAGAACAGATTTTGAGGAATCTTAACATCTCACAGCCGGATTACAATAAGAAATAGTGAACCCTGGAAGAAGAGAGAACGGTGATATAATGATGAATGGGATGTTTTAACAAAAAACTGACAGTGGTGAGCAGTGTGGATTGGAGCAAAGCAAGAGGTGGTTGAAAATGCTGAGCACTACATTTGTGACAGGCCCTTGGGCAAGGACAGCTTAAATAGGACTAGATGAAAAGAGACAAATATGAGATATATTATTATGGAATGAATCAGGTGACTACAGCTAATGAAAGGAGAAATTCAAGATGATAATGCCAGATTGGCAAGCTTCGTAGTGAAAACCATGACAGCTGCAAAAGTGATGTGAAGACAAAGATATTGGAAGTCAGTTTTTGACAGAGGAAATAGTGAGTATAGTTTTAGTCAAATTAAACTTGAGGAGTGTTATGCACAATAGGAATAAGAATCTGGCAGGTCTGGATTCTGATCGGCAGAGGGGAATATTTCAGTCTGAGAGTTACTGATACGATGGGGATTGCTGGACATATGTGGATGGTGTACTCTTCAAGGGAGCAGATATAAACCAAGAGGAGCGATAGGTCAGGCCCTAGGTGTTAACTCCCAAGATAAAGGGGCAGAAGGGAAAGAAGTTAGGAATGAGAACATAAAAAGAGCTGAAAAGAGGAACAGAAACTACTAGAATTAGTCAAATCCTAAAGATTAAAAAAAGATAAAAACATCTCATGGAGCCTTAAAGAAAATGGTTAAAAGTCCAGTTAAATCCAATTAAACATCACTGGAAGTTTTCAAATTCCATTTCTCAAATATGAAAGCCAGTGTAGTCAAATGGTATGGAGTCAGGAGTACACAGAGAGGCGAGATTTTATAATGTATTACTTAGTAGTTTATAACCATGCTTTTAGGGGAATGGGTCAGTAATTCTCCTTTTTTAATGCTGTTCTTATCCTAGTTTGGATATGGTGGTTATACTAGCTTGATAAGATGAATTGGGGTATGTTTTCTCTTTTTCTCTTCTCTGTGACTATTTGCAATAAACTGAGATTATCAGTTCTCTGAAAATTGTATTAAAAATTGGACTATGAAACCATCTGAGCCCAGTATGTATGTTAGAAGGGGGTTTTCAACTATGCATTTAGTCTCTTTAAAAGCTATCACTGTATTTTGAGTTATTTTTCTCTCTTGAGTCATTTTATTAATTCATATTTCTAAGAGTGATCATCCTAAGTTTTCAAAGATATTTGCATTAATAAATTCATAGTATGTTAAGAGTTTAAAAGACTTATTTATTTACTTGAGAGAGGGAGAGAGAGCATGTAGGGGAGAAGGGGCAGAGGGAGAGAGAGACACAGAGAATCTTTTTTTTTAATTTATTTGAGATAGAGAGACAAAGAGAACACATGAGTGGAGGGAGAGGCAGAGGGACAAACAGACTCCCTGCTGAGTGCAGAGCCCTTACCAACCAATGATGCAGGGCTCCATCCCAGGACCCTGAGAGCATGACCTGAGCTGAAGTCACCCAGGCACCCTGGAAAGAGAGAATCTTAAGCAGACTCCCAGCTGAGCACAGAACCTGACCCAGGGCTCAATCTTATGACCCTGAGATGAGGACCTGAGCAAAAAATCAAGAGTTGGACACTTAACTGAGTGAGCCACCAAGAAGCCCCAGCATGTTATAATTTTTTTTTTAATTTAATTTTTTATTTTTTATAAACATATATTTTTATCCCCAGGGGTACAGGTCTGTGAATCACCAGGTTTACACACTTCACAGCATGTTATAATTTAAAACAAAAACAAAAAAACAAAACAAAACAAACAAACAAAACTTAGTTATACTAAAGTTATAGCTCCCTTATTTCTAAAAATTAAATCTCTCTTTTCATAACCAGGGAATTATATATGTCTATTGGATTAGTTTCTTTCAGAAAACTACTACTAATTAGTAGTAGTTGATTAGGATTTTTTTTTCAGTTCTTTGTTATAATTGCTCCGTTTCTTTATAATTTCTTTTCTTCTACATTTTAAAATTCTACTTTATTCTGGTTTTTGTTTTAGATTAAAAGATTTAGTTAATGTGAGATTTTTCTTTTTTCCCAGTATATTCATTTAAGCGTTTGAATCACAATCCTTAACCTTTATTTCACACACATTTTTATGCAAAATTATTTTATGTAATTCTAAACTTTTTATGATATCCGTGTGATATTTTTTTCTTTAGCTAATTTATTAAACATGTAGACATGGACTTTACTTTTTTCAGGAGTATTGGCTTTGGTTTATATCCTGATTCTTAATTTTCTTAAAGGGCCCATAAATTACTAGAGATTATTCACTAATCTCTGAGTCCAGCAAAGCTAAAGAGTGAGTTCAACAAGGCTAAAGACTGAATTGTCCAAGACAAAAAATGACAGAAGCTTGCACCATGGTGGGGAATGGAAGTGGAAATAATTGGAGTCTTGGAAATTCATTTAAGATTGAGACTTCATGAATGACTGTAAAAGGTGTAGAGGGTGAAGGAGGGGTCAAATATGGCTTCCTTGATAGATTCTGCCTGGATTGGAGGAAAGGTGGTTCCATTTACTGACCTGGAGAAGGTTGAGAAGGATGGCAACAATTGTGTTCAGGTTTGGACAAGTTGTTGCCTATGCTGCTTGGGAGGTAGCAAGTAGGAGATAGGAAGAATATAACAAATACACAGATCTTGAGATTCCAGGAATCACTCAGGCTAAATATATAAATTTTGAAGTCGTCAAGATGTAGGAAATCACTGAAACTATGGCAGTGGATCAGTTTGCTCCAGAAAAATTTGTAGAAGAAGAAAAGGGATGAGACTGACAGCTTGAGCAATTCCAGTGGTCTCCTAGAAGGGGAGTTGGCAATGGAGACTCTGAAGTCACAGGTAAATTGAAGAGGAAGAGAACTTGTGGTATCCAGGTACACAAGAAAATGATGTTATTTTGACAAAAAGAAAATTATGAGCAAAAAGATGCCATTAATAATAAAGTTAAGATGAATAAATTGAAAACTATATTGATGCTTAAAATATATTATAGTAAATTGGATTATAAACCCATGATTTTCAAACTGAAGTACCCTTAGTATTATGACATACTAATTACGACTAATAGTAGTATTTTGACTATTACTAATAAGGATTTTAATTTAAGAAATTCATATGAATTGTACACTTTTTGTTGACAGGATTAAATGGAGCTTTTAAATCCTTAAGTCTAGTAGAAATTCTAATAACAAAATACCTTGTGATGAGTGCCTACCCATGCTTCCACAAGAATGATAATCACTTTACACAAAGCACCTTTGGAAAAATTGTCATTTCTGGAGCATAAAATGATTTTATATAAATGCTTTCTTTAATATAATAAATATCTCCGTTTTGTTTTGTGATTTCTACCTTGCCAAGTACTTCCCATATTACTTCATATAATTGTTACTGTTGTTGAAAGAAAAAGGAGATTTCTCTTCTCTTCTCTTCTCAATATCTGCCTTAACCTTAGAGAAGGACACTTCTGTCGACAATTCTAACTTCTTTCTTCAGTCCCTTTCAGGTTTCTGCCCATAAGAAAAGGGTTTGGTCATTGACTCTTCTGGACATGAATCAAATCATGTTTTGCTGGTAGGCAAAGTTTCTTTTCTGAAAGAAGAAGGCAAATGCCTTGCTTTCTCTTTACCTTTGTGAAACCAGGTGTCAAAATCTTTATGTTCCCTATTCCCATGTGAAAAACACACCTAGTCACGCCACTGTCAGGGTCTAACTTTGCAGTGCAAGCCATGTATTTACTCTCTCTTTCTTCTGTCTGTGCTCCAAGGTGAAGGAGAAGAGCTATAAGCAACCATGTGACTAGTTGAATAAGTGGAAGTTGTTCTACAAAATAGCCCTTCTAGATTTAAAGAAATCTTACTTAGACATCCACTCCTAAGTGCATTCTTCCATCATATTTTACTGGAGGTACCCTGTATTGGGGCTTATCAGGTGAACACCCAAATTAGTGTGTGTGTGCACACGCACACACACAGATACACACACATTCTTTTCCTCATTGGTATATTATCTTTTTATGTTTATACATTCCCTTAGCAAGTAAAATCAAGAGAAGAAATGAATTATTATTCATGTATTGCAAATTTAAAAACTGAAGTCCTGAGGTCTTAAAACTAAACCAAGGTAAAACTATTCATAAAAACCAGACCTAGGATTTATATCTAAATTTTTTCAGTTTACTTTTAGTCTTCTTATACCTAATCTGTATCTTTCCCACTGACATTATGTAATTAGTTAAATTTGATTAATAAAAATGTATGTAGCATTTTTTGCATTCTTATATAAGATCTTTGTCATTTGTATTCATCAATAACTCATATTATTTATTTTACTAACACCCAGTAGTATACGGACTTTATGGATTTCAGAAAAAAAACAGTGCTCCAAACTAGAGGAATAGCATTTTGAAAATGGGAGCTAGAGTGAGAGAGAGGGGAGAAAAAACATTAAATGTTAATCTAATTTCCATACCTGAATATGAAATGAAATATTATCCAATAAGTCACTGGCTTGTCATCTTTATACAAACATTATCAAAATATGAGTCCCTGGCTGATGTTCCGACATCAAAACCTTTACAGATCAAAAAAGACAGAGAAAGAGGACAAATGCAGAGTCACACTTAATAAATAGAACAGAACTATAACTGTCTCAGCCTTGAAATATTATAGTCAGAAATGGTAGCTGTTAGCTTCATGCAATTGATAATGAGTTCACAGTAAAAATCCATGTAACTTCTGAGGAGTGTAAACATCCTAGGAGTTCAAAAATGGAATATCTGATTATAGAGAATATAGAGCTAATGGAACAGAAAAAAAAACAAATATTTAAGACTTGGATATAAATATTCTCAGAATTCTAAGGAAAGATGTTGGGAAACAAGAAGCAAGAATTAGAGATATTGATTGTCAAAAATATACTTATTTGAGAGAGAGTGTGCAGAGGTGAGGGGCAGAGGGAGAGGGAGAAAGAAACCCAAGCAGACTCCATGCAGAGTGCATGGAACCAGAAGTGGGCTGCTCCCACAACTTTGAGATCAGACGTGAGCCAAACCAAGAGTCAGTTACTCAACTAACTGTGGCACCCAGGGCCCAGGAAGATGGGTGGCTCCTTATTTGTTCACAAACTTGCTAAATCTGCCTTTTTGGGGATATAAGTAATGAGCAGATAACATTTTAATTTGAAATATGTCTTTATCAACTTGCACTTCTTTATTTTTCATAACATAGTCTTCAAAAACTACAAGGGATATCATAATTCCCCTTTTATAATGCTATCAAACAAAAAGAATCTTAGTTGTGAATAATGGCTTTTAGAATCCTACTCATGATTGTATTTCTCTTCCACTGGCTCCTAAAAGTGCTCTCTCCTATGTTCATAAATTTAAAAGGTAGATGATTCTAAATCCAGTTGGTTTTTAAAGCAAATGAAATTAGCCTCATGCTAGAAAGTCATATTAATACAAACTTTCATATTTGATGCAACATATTTTTTTTTCACATTTACTTTAAAATAAAAAGTAGAATCACATTTTTCAATCAGAATGTGGACTATCATTAAGAGACACACATTCCTTACTTAAATCTGGCTCTATTAGAAAAAAGTCTTCAGGAAGCCCCCTCTAGTGTCTGAAGGATGCAACAGCTCACTGGGGAAGGATTTGAGAGACAAGGATGTGAGAATTTTAGATTGTCTCCTCTAATTTGGCTCAAAGGGACCATGGAAATCATCAACTCCAATATCCATTCAGTTTAAAAATTGGAAAATTAAATGTCTAGGAAGAAAGTGCTTTGTCTAAGGTCACACTGAAAGTCAACAGTATTTATCAAGTAGTAGAACTCAGGTCTCCTGACTCCAAGTTCACGGAAAACTCTATTTTGGCCTGTGGACTTGGATTTGGGTCAAGTAGGCCCACAGTGAAATAAAAGTAAGGAATTTTGAAGATATGGGATTTCTTTAAAATGTAAAGGATATAGAAATGAGGAAATATTCATTGGGATAAAAGAGAAAAAGAGAAGGTTAACAAAAAGGGCAAAGGAATCATAGTTCTTTAAAGAACAGGAATCCAGGGATGGGGGAGAAGGATGATGGGTTAAGATTTAACATATGTCAGAATTTATCTGATAGGTTATTGGAAATTTTTTTAAAATATTAAAATATTTTATTTGTGAATCTGAAAATAAGATCACTAATGAAGTTTAGCTACTCATTTCCCACTTATTAAAAGTTGTCACCTAAAAAAAAAAAATAGGTGCTACCTAGCACCTATCTTATTTGTCACCTGTCTTAGTAGAGTATACTGATAATGTAGAACATGCAAATATCATAACAAAGCAATAAGCCTTGATTTTCCACTCTACTCAAGTTCATGATGATGGACTGGCAGTGGCGGTATGAGCTAAGCTAAAAACGGTCCTCATGTATTATCTTTGAATAGAGTGTGCAGTTTTTGGTCTCCCCATCTTTCCCTCAAAATGTATAAAGGGCAAGGATCCTCTAGAAAATACTCTAAGAATTACCTCTAAAAATGTCAGTTTGAAACATCCTAGTTACTTTATCCCTGAGTGTATGACTTTTGTCTGCACACTATTGCTGGAAGTAGTCTGCATAAAATATTTAACTCTTCCTTGTTACTGGGCATTGAATGTGATGGTGTGCTGTAGAGGTAGAGGTGTGTGCTGGGAGCTCATAATCTTATGGGGAGAAACAAAAGTTTGAAAGAAAAGGTGGGAACATATTGTGTCTAGTACCTTTTAATTTCAGTCTTTTCTGTGCCTTATAAATGATGGAATGTGATGCTGGAGCTCTCTTGTGATGTGTTCCTAATCTTGCCAGGTACTAAGGATACCTTACACAGGAGTTCCTCCTTACCCATCATACAGATGCAGAGGTAAATGAACAAAGAATATACAGCTTGAATCACAACTTGACAGACAGATAAAAACGTTTTAGAGATGAGGCCTCCACATGGAACAAACAGTGCAAGCAGTGAATTAAGAGAGTGCTAGACATGCTTGGGGAAGAGCATGTCAGAATTTCTCCGTCTCTGTAATATATTTCATGGGACGGAATTATAAAACTCCTTAAGTCTGGCTTTTTACTCATTAATTGAGCTGGTCTGTGCCAGATAAGAACAACGGTAGTGACTTAGAAATAAATGCACTGTGGCTGCCTTTACTGAATCTATTTATAGCCACTCTCATCATTTGCATCACACTTTGTAAAGTCCCTTTTAAAAATAAAAAGGGCTTCATGGGAATTTCATTCTCTACCTCATCTTCAACTTTCATCATTGTTATCATAGATGAAGTTAAATACCAAATAAGTAAAATATACTGAGAGCCAAACCTGTGCCAGGCACTGTTCTGCGTACTTTCACATGCATTGTCTCATCTTATTTTTATAAAAGACTTTCATCAGTGGGCAGTCCTATTGGTCCATCAGTATAAGAGAAAGAGTCAAAGCATCAGAGCATTACCAGCAGAGCATCTCCACCATCTCTCTCAGCAAGTTGCTATATTTAAGTTAGTATATACAATATTTTATTATTCCTATATTTTAGAAAATATTTTATTTATTTATTAGCCAGAAAGAGCATGAGTGGGGGGGGTAGGGGCAAAGGGAGAGAGAGAAGCAGACTCCCTGTTGAGGAGCCTGATGCAGGACTCAATCCCAGGACCCTGGGATCATGACCTGAGCCGGAGGCAGAAGCTTAACTGTCCGAGCCACCCAGGTACCCCTGATCCCATAATTTTTAAGTGTGAAACATTGAAGTGAATCTCACAGAGTTATACTTATGAAAATTTTGTATATCTCATGGGAATACCATTAAAACTAAAAATGCTCTAAATGTTTTCCAACTAGCGAATGATTCTACCATGCTTCAAGATATAGGATACCTACTTGCAAAGTACAAGGAAAGTATAATGGGTACACCCATCCTTGTGGAAGATGAGACAGACAAGCGATCTAAGTTCAAATTGCAATTCTACCCCTATGGCAAATACTATTTCCTCCAAGATTCCATTTTCTTATTTCTTATTTTTTTAAATTTTTTTAAACATTTTAATTTTTTTAATTTTTTAAAGACTTTATTTATTTATTTGACAGAGATCACAAGTAGGCAGAGAGGCAGGCAGAGAGAGGGAGGAAAGCAGGCTCTCTGCTGAGCAGAGAGCCTGATGTGGGGCTTGATCCCAGTACCCTGAGCTGAAGGCAGAGGCTTAACCCACTGAGTCATCCAGGTACCTCTATTTTTTATTTATTTTTAATTTTATTTATTTGAAAGAGATAGAATAAATGAACAGGGGGAGGAACGAAGGGAGAGGGACAAGCAGACTCCCTCCGTGCAGAACAGGGAGCCCAACAGGGAGTGAGGACTCCCCACTGAATGAGGACCCAGAGGTCTTGACCCAAGCAGAAGTCAGAAGCATAACTGACTGAGCCACCCAGGTACTCCTCCAATTTTTTACTTTATAAAACACGGTGGAATAACTACCTCATTTTAAAATCACATAATACAAGCTCTTATTAATCAAATATAGTTGATTCTTTTCACTCTTTGTCACAGCTTCCCTTTTTTAATCTGCATTCACCATCCTACCCAGAAGCTTTCATTCAGTCATAAGAGGGACCCAAGTCGGGCAAATTATTCTACAACCAAGTACTCAGAAGGGATGGCTAAATTAAGTTATACATTATATTCAAGAGGAAGAGATTAAAATGCATTTAACTAGCTTTGGGATGTCTTTCATAACTTCTTCTTGTCACATTATCTGATGATAATCCACATGTTTTCAATACTTTGCTCATTTATTCTTGCTATGCTTGATCTCTTCCTTCCATAAAGCACCTAGTCTCTTGACTGTCTTCCTCAATTATTTCAGCTCTCTTGAGAAATTATTTCTTTGTGATCCAATACTTCTACTTGTCCTTTACCAAAACCTTCAAATCTGTCACTATACCTATGTTCCTATAAAACTTTTCAACAAACCCTCAAATACAGATCAATCCAAACATCCTTTTGATCTGTTTCTACCCCTATGTTACTGATGACATAATTTAGTTACTATACACTCATGGCCTTTCTCTTTATCTGAACCCTAGAGCTGACTGTTTCCTCTCTGTTTCCCTTCTGTGGCAATTTTTAACCGTCATAATTTCCCACAAGCCTGTATCTCTGTCTCTCAATGGATTTATTATCTCCTTTTTTTTAGAGAAAAATAGAAATTATCCAGTAGATACTTTCTTAATCTTCTTTCAAATGTCACACTAGGGAGCCTGGGTGGCTCAGTCATTAAGCATCTGCCTTGGGCTCAGGTCATGATCCCAGAGTCCTGGGATTGAGCCCCGCATTGGGCTCCATGCTCAGTGGGAAGCCTCCTTCTCCCTCTCCCACTCCCCCTGCTTGTATTCCCTCTCTCGCTGTCTCTCTCTGTCAAATAAATAAATAAAATCTTTAGGAAAAAAAAAAGGTTGCATCACATCAATTTTCCACATCTTTTTATCGCTAATTATTCCCTTTTCTTATTGAAGTTCTAACCCCTATGCTTTTTCTGAATTTTGAATCTTATATCCTTTCTGTCTTGAAAGATACTTATTTTATTAAAATTTTGCATTTGGATAGACTATGTTCATGTTTATAAGACATAATGTCATTAGGATAATAATTCTTCCAAAAATGATAAATAGATTCACTATAATCCCAACCAAAACCCAGCAGTCTTTGGCAGAAACTGAAAAGCTGACATTGAAATGCAAATGGCCAAGAATAGTCCAGATTTTTTTTTTTAAGAGAAAGAAAGAGATTGAAAGTGAGAGTGCTAGAGGTGTGGGGCAGGAGGAGAGGGAGAGAGAATCTTAAGCAGACTCCGTGCCCAGGGCAGAGATGGACGGTGCTGGGCTGGATCTCCTGACTCTGAGATCCTGACCTGAGCTGAAGTCAAGAGTCAGAACCTTAGTAGACTGAGCAACCCAGGTGCCCCTAGCCTGGATATCTTTTGAAATGAATAGAAGATAAGATTTCAAAACTTAGTATAAAATTATAGTGATTAAGACAGTGCATTACCAGAGGGGAAAAAACAAACAAACAAACAAACAAAAAACAAGATGAGTTGAACAGAATAGGAAGTATAAGTTAAACTCAAATATATGATCACTTGATTTATGACTTGTGAAAGTAGTAACACTGAAGTGTAATGGAGAAAAAGTACAATCATTTTAACAAAAATACTGAGTCAGGTGTATATCTCTTGATATAGAGAAAGGTGAGAGAAAGGAGAAAGGTGAATCTTAACCTCAACCTAACACAATAAAACATTATATCAGATAGATTTCAGATATAAATGCACAAGGTAAGACAACAAAAACTTCAGAAGAAAATATAGGGGTATCCAAAGATTTTAAAAACAGGACACAAAAGAATTATCATAAAGGAAATATCAGTTAAATAACATTAACGTTCAGAATTTCAGGACATCAGAAAAAATCAATTGGAGTGCAGAATTAAAACACTAAGTAGGTGAAGATACTTTTGTTGATAATGAAGCAAATACTCCATTAACTTTTAATAGGATTAATGTATGATAGATAGATTTTGGAGTTCTCATTAAATATTTGATTACATTTAAGTACCCACTAAATGATAGGAGCAATATACTAGAATCTTTATGCATGTTATTTCATTTATTCCAAATCACAACCATGCAAACTATGTGGTAATATATTTATAAAGAAATTAAGAAATATATTTATGAAGAAGGATTTAGTAATTTACTCACAATCTCACTTCTAGTAGGAGACAGAGCTACAATTTAAGCCACAGTCTGAGTTCAAGGTCCAAATTCTTTATAATGTGTCTTGGTTGACTTTATTCAACATCTAAATGTGTGCATATTCTGTATGACCCACTTCACAGGTAAAGTATATCTTAAATTCTAAATAGAAAGAGATTTGAGTATAATTTTTATGCTATTATCCTCAGTGGTTTCTTAAATTTGAATAATCTAACAGCTAAGTGGGCTTAAGACAATGCTGAAGGGAATGCAGAAGGAGAAAGGAAAACTTCAGTGAAACGGAAGAAAAGGAGATCTAGAAAAACTCTGATATATAAAAAGACATAGAAGTGAGTGGTAAGACATTATATAGCCCAGAAATAGAAAAGTGGTATTTCTGTGGAATGGAAAGACAATGCTAGCCTAGAAATATGGAGAGATGTATCCAAGAAAGAGCTGTGCTAGGGTCTCCAGTGTGAGCCAGACAAAGTCCTGTGATCTCTCTGCTAATAAGTTCTTTGTCTACAGAATGAGAGAAATGAACTAAAGGATCTCAAATGTTCTTCGCATCTCTGATATTAAATGAATTTCTGTATGTCTACCACGTGCTACACATAGGGCAAAGAACATACATAGCCATTGCAGAGTAAACCAAATCTGTCACAACTGATGCTTTTCTTTTCCATATATTTTTCAAAATTACTGATTATTTATATTTAAGTCAATGCTTTAAAGAATTGAATTTATTTAAATCATAGTGCTTTTTTTCCCTATGAACTTTTGGTTTCACTTCTACCAGTCATGTGTTTCATATTAAATTGTATTGAGTTCAGTATTAGGAGGACCATGATAATTATTTAGTGGCCCATGTGACTATCTTGGCCATTTTAAAGTATATTTCTCTCACATTTACATCTTATACTTAAGTTTCTTTAATGTAAATAAATACCATTGCACAAATCTCTGGGCCACAGATAGACATACATACTTAAGTACAGTGTGAATCAGCCAAAATCCTATAGAGGGCAGTATGGTTTTAGCTGACATAGTATTAAATCCAATTTTGATGTAATGAGTGTAAAACTCTTTCTTTAAAAAAAAATAAAAGGGTGAGGGGCAGAAAATTTCTAATTATAAAGTTACATATAATCATTATAAAATCTATAGAATATGCCACAGTAAATATAATTTTTAAATATGCAGTAATTTATATTTTAAAAACACACATATACACATATAATCACATATATAATTATATATATAATTATAATTATATGTAATATATATAACCACTTAAGTTATATATATGTACTTAGTAATACATATATATGTATATGTATGTATGTATGTGTACATATATAATCAGTTCTGTAACCCTAAATAGTGAGCAACAACAGTTACTTAATGCTTTATGGAGTAGAAAATGGTTAACTTTACAGAACAAGCAAGTTAAAAAAAAGTAAAAATAAAAACTAATTCTTCTGATTTCTTGGATCTTAGAAAGATCAATGTTCATCAATATGAAAATAAAATGAATATTATTCTGCCAAAAATAGCAAACTGATAAAAGCATAAAACAAAATGAAACATACAAAATACTTTATCAATTACTATTTAAACTGGAAATGGACTAAAATCTCTCATAAAAATACTTGTGTTTTTAAACTGGATTTAAAAAAAACTAGCTCTATGCTATTCATAAGAATCAGGATGAAAATTAAGGAAAATCTTAAAGCCAATGCAATTAAGGCAGAGAAAAAGAATGGCAATGTCAGAAAGTGGATTTTATGATGAAAGCACTAACAAAATATAAAGTGGATTGGCATGTGTTAACAAAAGACACGGGGTGCCTGAGTCGCTCAGTCAGTTAAGTGACAGACTCTTGGTTTTGGCTCAAGTCATGGTCTCAGGGTCATGCGATTAAACCCCACATTGGGTTCTGCAGAACCCACATTGGGTTCTGGACTCAGTGCAGAAGACTGCCGCTCGCTCTCCCTCTGCCCCCTCCCCCATGCTCTCTTTCCCTCTCTCAAATAAATAAATAAAATATTTTGAAAAAGACACATTTTGTGAGGAAGATATGCAGTTAAAGACCTATGTATGACAAATAATATGATAGGTAAATATAAGAAGTACATATCAGAATATAATATATATTATATGTGTCATATATAATATATATAAGTTGATGAAAAAATATTAAAATAAGAACCAGCAATATGTTTCATTTGAAATTTGAGTAAATCTAAGAACTTTGTGACTATTCACTTATAATCTTCACCATAGTATCTTTGTGAAATTGACACAGTCATAACCTCTGTTTATACTTGAGAAAAAAAGATAAATAAATCAAACTTTTTTTGAGAAGTCCAATAAAAAATGATAAAGCCTTCATTAATCTGTTCAAGGACAAAAGAATGGAAGTAAAATACATAAGATTAAAGATAAGACTTAACTGCAGAGGATATTAAAAATAGTAAAATGTTATGATACATAATTATATAGCAACACATTTGAGAACCTAAAGAAATGAATGATCCTTTGGCAAGCTATATAATTACCCCCACTGAGTGAAAAAATAAGTGGAAATTTTTATTTATTTTTATTTTTTCTTCTTTTTTAAATTAACATATAATGTATTATTTGTTTCAGGGGTACAGGTCTGTGATTCACCAGTCTTACACAATTCACAGCACTCCCTAGCACATACCCTCCCCAATGTCCGTCATTCAGCCACCCTATCCCTCCCACCTCTCTGCCCTCCAGCAGCAAGATGGAATCAGAGAGTGAGAGAAACCATAATAGACGCTTAATCTCAGGAAACAAACTGGAAGTGGAAATTTTTAAATGATTGCTAATAAAAAAAATGAAGGAGTAAATTAGAGATATTAAAAAGGAATTTGATAAAATTAGTCTTTCTAATAATAACACCAAATAAAATTAGAAGAAATGAGTAAATTTAATACTTCACTATGCAAATAAAACAACACATATTGTTATAAATAACAACGCTTTTTACCTCATTTTTTGTAAGATAACAGACTGCCTAGTGAAGCCTGCTTTTAACATGAGTTTTCAATATTGGCTGGAGGTGTTCTGAAAACAATAGGGTAAAGAAAGAAAAAAGTAGTAGTGATACTAGAAAAGAGAGAATTTCACTTCTTTCTGCTGTTTTTTGTGATCATATCCATCAAAGGAAATTCTAGAAAAATCTATTAAAGTTAATATGAGAATTTGTAAAAAGTCTGGATACAGGACATGTGTTTAAAAAAAAAAAAAACCACAGTGGTTTTCTTTTTAGCTTTGAAGCACATAGGAATGGAAAGAGGGAAAAAAAAAACCTCAGAGTCATAATAGCACACATACACAGCTGAAAATATTTAGAAATTAACAGTGTAGAATAGGACCTACATGAAATGTGTAATAAATATATATGAAATTACATATGAAATATGTATGTGTGTATGTATATATATAAATTGTGAAGTACATAAAATATTCTGAACAACTGAAAGAAAGAAGCTGAAAGCTGCTAATTGAAATGTGAAATAGTACAGCCAATTTAAAAGAAGCAATCTAGCTATATCTATGAAAATTATAAACCCTTTGACCCAGCAAATACTTTCCTGGAAACTTATCCCTAAGAAATAAATCACTCCTACATAAGGATATATGCATGGGAAAAGTTTATTATATGATATTTATGGAAAAAATATGGAAATAATCTGCATACCCATTGAGAGAAATTACTGAATATATTATATAATATTATATAGCCAATATAATATTTTAGCTACTATATTATTTTATAGCCAACAAAATAAAAAGAATAAAATTATTGCAGTTTATTTCATTTCTACAAGGTGAGAAAAAATATTATATGGACAAATCTATATAATATCCTTATAATCTTTTGTAAAACGATGTTAAAGTGTAAAATTATGCTAAAAATAGCTGTACAGGGTACGTGGGCATGTATGATATATAAATGTCTATCTATTTAATTATGCAGGCATGGATAAATAAAAATAAATGGGGGACAATGTCCAGAGCAGGGAGAGACAAATGATCACTATGGCTGTATAACAAATAACCTTAAAACTTAGTGGCTTAGAGCAATGATTCTTGATTGAGGGTGATTTTGCCACCTCCCAAAAGACATTTTTTGATTGTCATCATTTATTCATCATGTTACTGTAGGCAAGAGGCCAGGGATGCTCCTAAATGTCCTACAAGGCACAGAACAGCCCTCCACAACAAAGAATTGTTCTGTCCAAAATATCAGGAGGGTGAAGCTGAGAAATCCTTGCTTAAAGAAATGACAATATTTATTTTGCTCAGGAATCTGCAATTTTGTCAGGGCAGAGCTCAGGAGAATGGTTCACTGCAGTACTACCCAGGGTCAGGCTAGAAGACCAGGCTGAAAGCATGTGAATCCTCTCTCACTCAGGTGGTTTGGTTTTGATAGTGACCATGTGTTGGGACCTGAGACTGTCAATTGGAACGCCTATCTTCTGCAGCCTGGTCTTTCTCATAGCAGTTTTGCTAGGTTCCAAGGTTGAGTATTGAGAGGAAGAGACAGAGAGATTGAGAAAGAGTCATAAGACCTTGAGATGATTATTTGGTTGAGGCAGCCCCAAAGTCCCATATAATTTCAAAAGGAAGGAAAACACACATTGTGATGAGAGTGGCAAGTTTCTAAAAGCACACATGGGAATGGAAATACTGCTGTGCCAATTTTTAAAAAATATATCTGCCATACAAGCAACGAAGAAAGATACATATTTTTAAAATTAGGGTGTACAAATAATGAATGTTGGAACACTGAAAAAATAAAATTAAATTTCTTCTACCCACTTACAAGATGGGATTGGGAGGGAGACAAACCATAAGTGACTCTTAATCTCACAAAACAAACTGAGGGTTGCCGGGGGGAGGGGGTTTGGGAGAAGGGGGTGGGATTATGGACATTGGGGAGGGTATGTGATTTGGTGAGTGCTGTGAAGTGTGTAAACCTGGTGATTCACAGACCTGTACCCCTGGGGATAAAAATATATGTTTATAAAAAATAAAAAATTAAAGTATTAAAAAAAAAATAAATAAATAAATAAATAAAATTAAATTTTAAAAAGTTGGGACAAAAAATAAAACTGATAAGAAAAAAATGACTTCTGTAAAAAGTAAAAATGCATGTGGACATTTTAGAATTCCTGATATGATTAACAATTTTACACATCAGTAACCATTTGTTACTTTCTTCAATGAATATTTGTGTCTTTTGCACATTTTTTCTATTGTGATTTTAGAGTTTCCTTATTTATTTGTATGTATAGTTTATTATGAATTTTCTTCCACCTCCTCCAGTAAACATTTAAACTTCTTTTTTTTTTTTTAAGATTCTATTTGTTTATTTGACAGACAGAGATCACAAGTAGGCAGAGAGGCAGGCAGAGAGAGAGGAAGAAGCAGGCTCCCTGCTGAGCAGAGAGCCCGATGTGGGGCTCGATTCCAGGACCCTGGGATCATGACCTGAGCCGAAGGCAGATGCTTTAACCCACTGAGCCACCCAGGCGCCCCAACATTTAAACTTCTTAAAGGAATAGAAAAATACAAGAAGCTGGCATAGAAAAAATAAGAGAGACAGAAGAAATTAAAGAAATTCAAAGACAGCAGTGAAGACCAGAAAAAGGGTAAAAATTAGTGTGATAAAACGTTTACCTTCCTATAGGCTCTACACTTACACAACTAATGGAAGAAGGGAAACCTGGACCGAATTCTCAATATATATATTTCTTTTAGTATAAAAAACAAAGCTGGCCAAGGGATGGTTGGGGAACCATGAGAAAAGAATATAGTATTTAATAAAATACAATGATTTCAATGAAATGACAAGCTTCATAGGTCCTCTTAACACAGAATTGGAAACCAAACCTTCCCAATATTGTGTGCCTTGCTCTTTGTTCATAATGTTATTTATGAAATATTATTCAGCCATAAAAAGGAGGGTATCTTGCCATTTATGACAATATGAATGGACTTTGAGGACATTATACTAAGTGAAATAAGTCAGAGAAAGTAAAATACTATATGTTCTCACTTGAGGAATCAAAAACCAAAGAAACAAAAAACCGAACTCGCAGACATAGAGACTAGATTGATGGTTGTCAGATGTGGGGGCTGGAGGGGTTGGGGAGGGAGGCAGATGATTGAAGATGGTCAAAATGTCAAAATTCTAGTTATGACAAGTAAATCATGGGGATATAATGTCTAGCATGATGACTATAGTTAATAATACTGTATTGTATAATTGAAAGTTGATAAGAGGACAGTTCTAAAAAAGGGGAAAAATGTATTTATGCTTAGAAAGTTCTCCTGCAGGCAGAGTCCAGATTAATAGATTCCTTGAAAAATTAAAAATAGAGCTACCCTATGACCCAGCAATTGCACTACTGGGTTTTTATGCCAAAGATACAGATGTAATAAAAAGAAGGGCCATATGCACTCCAGTGTTCGTAGCAACAATGTCCGCAACAGCTAAACTGTGGAAGGAGCCAAGACGTCCTTCTACGGATGAATGGGTAAAGAAGATGTGGTCCATATATACAAGGGACTATTACTCAGGTATCAGAAAGGAAGAATACCCAGCTTTTGCATCATCATGGATGGGACTGGAGGAGATTATGCTAAGTGAAATAAGTCAAGCAGAAAAGGTCAATTATCATATGGTTTCACTTATTTGTGGAACATAGGGAATAGCATGGAGGACGTTAGGAGAAGGAAGGAAAAAATGAAGGGAGGGAAACAGAGGAGGAGACAAACTATGAGAGACTATGGACTCAAGGAATCAAACTGAGGGTTTTAGAGGAGTAGGGGGTCAGGGGATGGGTTAGCCCAGTGATGGGTATTAAGGAGGGCACATATTGCATGGAGCACTGGATATTATTCACAAACAATGAATCATGGAACACTGCATCAAAAACTAATGATGTACCGTATGGTGACTAACATAACATAACAAAAGATAATAATAATAAAAAATAAATCCCCCCCCCAAAATATAGTGCTTTTTGTGTTAGAAATAGCCTAAATAATGATGCTTAAACAAGTAGTGTAATATGGCTAATGTAACTGCACTTTAATTTCGTATTATTTAAGTTTTTCCAATGTTATTTAGAATACTTATTAGAATAGCTTTTTAACAGTTCTGAATTATTATAAAATAAAAACACAATAGCTAAAGACTGCATCTTTAACATGTGACTTCCTAATAAACACTGCAAAATTATTATAATCACTAACCATTCATAAAATAACAACACTGAGTAATAACCAGTTTGGAAGGACCTTTGGAGATCCAGGTTCTGGTTTAACTTTGCATTAAACAATAAGTAACTTTGGGCAACTCCTTAGAGCTCCTGGGTATGTCTTAGGAGATGAGAAACCAGATGATATGAGGTGTACAGCACCTTGCTATTCTTAAAATTTTAAATCTCCATATCTTAAACCTTGGGAATAATACAGAAGAATGAAAAAGGATATTTTTGTATTGTTTTTAAATGAGAGTTAGTTTTACACAAGGGTTTGGGAACCTATATTGTTTAAGGTGTAACCAGTTGGAGGAAGTACTTCAATTTTGTAGATCCTCAAATTTGGAAGGCCCTTATTATTTTTTTTTTTTTTAGATTTTTATTTATTTATTTGACAGACAGAGATCACAAGCAGGCAGAGAGGCAGGCAAAGAGAGAGGGAGGAAGCAGGCTCCCTGCCGTGAAGAGAGCCCGGTGCGAGGCTCGATCTCAGGACCCTGAGACCATGTCCTGAGCTGAAGGCAGAGGCTTTAACCCAGTGAGCCACCCAGGAGCCCCAGGAAGGCCATTCTTTTATCCAGTATTTGAAGATGTGGAAATAAATCTAACTGCACTCACCTAGTTAAAACCTTTCAATAATTTCCCACTGTGGTTAGGATAGAGAATGATGCCTACGTGACCCAGTCTCAGCCTATCTCTCCAGCCCCATTACTCAGCAGCGTTTCTGTTTCCAGTATGTGTTTTAGGGCTTTCTCAGGTGCTCTTGAGTCTTTCTGGTTGCATATTTGCCGCTCCTTCTCCACCTGTTCAATTCCTACTCTTCAAGTTTTTGCTAAAATATCGTTTCCTCAGGAAAATATACCTACCTAGACACCTCAGTCTCCTCCCAGCTTTTCCCTCCTAGGACAAATAGTTTAGGGACATGGTTCAACACTCACATAGCACTTCATAATTCTTGTGTGTGTGTGTTTATTGCTGTTTTAATTTATGTCAGTATTTGTACAGTATTTCCTCCTCGGGTATAAACATCATAAAGACAGAGACTATGTATATTTTGTTCAGTGCTTTCTTTCCGGTACTTATGTAAGGCAGCAGGAAATGGAAGAGAAGCTCACTTGTTTTTTGAGTGAATCCTTTCTTGCATTCACTAACGAACCTCCCTGCTTTCCAACCTTAGAAGGAATACCTCCAAGGTTGGAGAACCCACCACTGCCTAGGAAAAACAATTTCTTTTTTGACAACCCTACTAGAAGGAGCTTTAACAATTGAATATAAAGCTATATCCCTGTAATTTTTACTTTATGTTTCTGCTTCGACCTCTGGCTTTCCATTGAAAAAGTGATTCTTGAGGATCATCAACTATGTAGGACTTTCACTGTTCTATACATACATTTTCAGCAAAACATAGTTGTAGCTCCAATGCAAAAGTAATGCTTGCATCATGCCTGTAGAGCTAACTGAAGAACAAAAGATGAGAACAAACTTTTTTCCACAAACAACAAAAGCAATACACTTAAGTTATGGCTTATTAGCCTCAATAAAATAGAGGATTTAGTGAACCAGTTTTCACCTTCTTCTTCTCTTCTGATTGCCCAATTTTGGTCCATTTCCTCCTAATATTCTTTAAATTTATTTTTTAAATTTTACATTTTATGAATGATATTATCATCTGCTTTAGATGTGTATTTTTTTTTTTTTTTAATTTCTGGAAATCCTGATCTGGTCACAATCTGAAGTTTTCACAGGCATCAATGTGGAGGAAGCTCAATTTGGTGATCTTTACCTTTGAACTGAACCCTGATAAGTTATGACTTAGTGTAACGTGACCCATGAAAGTGGTGTACTCCAAATTCTCCTTTTTTGTCCTTTACTAAATCTTGAGACTTTAAGATCTAGGCTGGACTCATTATATCCTCTTACTAAGTGTGCTCCTCCTACTTACCACAACTAGTTCTAAGGATCTAAGTGACCCTGAGAATGGAGGAAAAGATGCTCTAGGATTGGGAATTAACAGGGATCCTCCCCTATTATGAACATTCTTTCCCATTGCTTCCTCTTTCTACCTTCCAAATCACCCTTCATCCCAATTTTACCAAATCTCAGCAAAACTGCCCCCGTATAAGAAAGGGAAAGGAGTTCTTTGTCCCTCTTAATCTCACAAAGCAAACTGAGGGTTGGGGGGGTGGTTAAGGAGAAGGTGGTTGGGTTATAGACACTGGGGAGGGTATGTGCTATGGTGAGTGCTGTGAAGTGTGTAAGCCTGATGATTCACACACCTGTACCCCTTGGGGCTAATAATACATTATATGTTAATAAGCAAAAATCTTTGTCCATGGAATTAATTTTTTATATGCATGGAAAATCAATTACAAACATAGATTTCTAATCTCAAAATCATGTTGAATTTTGAGTTCTTAGTTTTGGAAATAATTTTAAGGAGCACATATTCTTGGTATTACCAGTGGATGAAAGAAATAGAAAACGTCTGAGGTTACTGGTAATCCAAACTTTTTTCAAATTCCTCTAGTGACCAAGAGCATACAGCTCAGAGTATCAGGTTCTATATTTACATAGCACTGAGTGTTCAAAATGTCTTTCTTTTTTAAACTAGTATCTGGCAACTTGTTAATTCTACCTACTGGCACTGCTTCTTTTTAATCTTTCACTACATTTTCTTTTGAAGATTATAATCACATCCAGTTAATTTTTTCTTCTGTATGTGAAAAAATGGACCAAATCCTTCTTGTATTTTATTGTATTTTTATCTTGGTGCCAAAGCCCCACTAATTCTTTGTTGATTCTGGTGTTTTGGAACAATGCAGTATTTAAATAAAACAGTTATTTTGTTATATTTTTTCCTCCTTTCTGTAGAGTTCCACAATTTTTAAAACAGTTTTGAGTTTTGGGGGAAGAAGAAAATAAAGCATTTCTCACACTGCAAATTTGGGTAGAAGTAGAAACATGGAATTCTTGTTTTAGGTAATATATACACAGACATTATCACTACTGTTCAGGTTGTTTCAATTTTAAATGTGATGTTATCCCACAAAAATATACCACTAATAATCATCTGTATGATTTCATGTATATTTGAATAACTTTTTTCTGATTATGAAAGCAAAACATGTTTCCTGTAAAATTTCAGGAATATGCAGGAAGGCGTAAATAGAATCATAATCACACTTCCCTTACAAAACCACAAACATCATTAATATGTTAGTATATTTTCTTTTGTTTATTTCGTTTATATAAATATACTTGTATACCTTTTAATACATTTAATATAATATTGCTGGTCCATGTCTTTAACTTTTCCCAAAAACATTTTCTATGAATATGCAATCCGTGATATGGACATACTGCAATTTAATGAAAGAGTTTCTTATTATTGGATGTTTAGAAAGTTTTTACAAGTGTTTTTTATACTGATATAATAAAGTTGTACATGATTTCTGTTAGATATATTGCTTTTATAAAATTTTTCTGTGCTTGCTGATAAAATATATGGATATTCTAAAGTTCTCAGAATATATTTGCATATGGCTGAATTCCATGTATATTTTTTCTCCTGATTACTTATGTTTTATTACATACCATACAATTATTTCTTCATATATTTATTTACATATAATTACACTCCTGGGGCTCCTGGGTGGCTCAGTGGGTTAAAGCCTCTGCCTCTGGCTCAGGTCTTGATCTCAGGGTCCTGGGATCAAGCCCCACATCGGGCTCTCTGCTCAGCAGGGAGCCTGCTTCCTCCTCTCTCTCTGCCTGCCTCTCTGCCTACTTGTAATCTCTGTCTGTCAAGTAAATTAATAAAATCTTTAAAAAAATAATAATTACACTCCTTTCTTTCTGTGCTATGTTAAGAAATAAATAAGCAGCAGACACAAAACACAGGCACATGGAAAAGAATGTTCCCTTTAACACTTAAAAATGTTTGCTTGTCAAACATGACTTACATCTGTAGTTTTAGTAGGCTTCCTAATATGCATTTCTGAATAATACAGATTGGTTGCCCTATCACAGGTGACACTGGCCAGCCACACACAGGTGATGCTGTCTAACTGGGACAGAGCTTTCCCTGAAAGCTTCCTTCAGGGGAAGATGCTGTGGATGTTGACATCACTGTGGAAAACACATTTCCTTTTCTTCTTTCAATTTCATCAATCAAATAAATCTGTTTTCATGGAAATCTTGACCCTTTATAAAAAAGCCAGGAATAGAGAATAAGTCTTTGTTTCCCAACATCTTTACACTGACATTTATAAGTATTTCAAAGCAGTGGGTGTCATAGATTTCTCCAGAAACATGCATGGATATGTACGAAAATATAAAAACATGTATATGTATACACTTCTAGACCGAGACTAAAGAATATGCAAAGAATAATTGCTAAGAAAAATTTTTTAAGATGAAACTTCTACGTTATGCAACTTGAGTTTTTACTAAGTGTGTGCTAGGACAACAAACTATTTTTTTCAAGAGCTTAGTCAATTTGCTTGCTTATTTTTTGGTATCTTTTCTCCTATAAATGAAGCTATTAAAATTTGTTTGTATGTTTAAGATTGGCTATGATTTGGTCATGCAGTTCTAACCCTGTTATTCCAGAGGTGGCAGCCAGAAAGATTTCTGATTGGAGGAAGCAAAAACTGTGTTCACCATTGCCCTCTAAGGATTTTGGAGTTTTACTTTATTGCTGGTGTGGTTCTCTATTTATATTCAAATCCTTCTCTATACTCATTCTAATGGCATTTGGCATTATTAATTTCATACCAATTACAATTCTTGGTATTGTCTCAGATATTTTTTGAATGTATAAATTCTTCCACCCACTAGAGGTTGGCATTATGCTTTCAGGTTGTGAAAAAGAAATATGCTGGGGCACCTGAGTGGCTCAGTGGGTTAAGCCTCTGCGTTTTGCTAAGGTCATGCTCTCAGGGTCCTGGGATCCAGCCACACATCAGACTCTCTGCTCAGCAGGGAGCCTGCTTCCCCCCCACCCCCACCCCAGCCCCCTGCCTGCCTCTCTGCCTACTTGTGATCTCTGTCAGTAAAAATTGCAATCTTAAAAAAAAAAAGAGAGAGAAATATGCAAAATAGATTTGGGTTAGAAACACCCAAATTTATTATTACAAACTTTGATTTGACTACAAAGAAAGTGATTTTGCCACAAATTATTGGGTTAATAAGAAACAAATTAACATTTTATAGATTATGGATTTCAAAAATATGGAATTTTAAATTAACTGTAGCTTAACATTTTGTATCTAAATATATTTCTTTGTCTTCCGTTCTTGAAAGAGTCACATTATTGCAGATTCTCTGAAAATTCCAGGGCTAGAAGGAATCCAGTCCCAGCTGTTCTGTTTTGCTGTTACATTCTGAATCAAGCTTTTTGAAGTGACACCCTTATTTCTATTATCTTCCAGATAAAATTGGATATCATTGTAGCTGCCAGCTCACCTTTCTGGTTTTTCATGCTTCAATCAGCAATCCATCCACCAACCACTAGATCAAAAATCCTTGACAGGGATTTTAGGATCAATAAAGGCAGTGAAGCCCAGTTTATGAAAATACTAGTGCTCCTGAAACAGAAATTCCTTTTTCATTTTTTTTTAAGATTTATTTATGTGATAGAGAGAGACAGCATGAACATAGGGAGGAGGGTAGAGGGAGAAAGAACCTCAAGCAGACTCTGGGCTGATCTAGCCCTGAGATCACGACCTGAGCCAAAACCAAGAGTTGGAGGCTCAACTGACTCAGTCACCCAGGTATGCCAAAAATTCCTTATATTTTAAATCACAGTCAGATAAACATACCTCTGATATAAAAGTCATTATTTTCATTTTTTCTAATGTAGTTGGACTAATGAGGTGTAGAGTTGTATTTGATTTTTGGTTTGTTTGGGGTTCCACATCTCTAACCTTTGTTGTATAAGAAGATCGATTTCTCTGTTTTGTATGTATTTTTATAGTAGTGTTGAAATTATTTTATTACAGTTTGGTCAGATAGATTCTCACACAGCAGATCCCTGCCAGTGCACCAAGGCATGATGAGTTAAAACCCCATGCTCCAGGTGGCCTGACAGCATCTAGAAGAAATGGAAACCCCCAAGCCCATTGAGATAAGCCTCAGCTATTTATTCCAGCATGCCCACAAATACTATTTCCAAGTGTCATTTTAAGAGAAAAGACAGAAAACAATGTTACAGAGTGCAGGGAAGGCTTGCCTCACTTTCTACAATGAATACAGATCTTTATTCCTTTGCTAGTTATCCCTCAAATATGGCATAATATTTGAAAGATATACCTTTAGACTTGAGAATCTTCAAATCTGTGAATATAATTATAGTGTATGGTCTGCCTTAACATAATACAACAAAGTACAACTGAAAAATTAAGCAATTACTTAATGAGTCAAAAAACAAGGGTTAAAACTGGTTATAAAACTATTGAAATAAATTCTGGCTGGAACACCCAATAAAGTTGTATCATAAATTTTTATCTCCTTGCCCCCCTCCCCCACCACACACACACACACACACACACACACACACACAGCTTTAAACTGCACAAATCTTCCTAGGCCCTAATTAAACATCTTACTCTTTAATTTGTCCAAGGTCCTTCACTTTTCTGGCTAATAACCTGATATAATTTTTTCAAACTTATTCTTTTTCCTTTTCTCTTGCCAGAATTAACAGTTAACTTTCTTTTGTATAAATATCTTTGTTCAGATAGGAACAGATTCACCATGGCATGTTATTGTATATGTGTGGTTACTAGAAGCTCTGCTGACATGTGGGTGGTAGGGAATAGTCAAGACTGACCATATCAGCATGATTGATTTCCACACATTATTCTGGAAGGGTGAAACTCAAAACTATGCCTCAATGAACTAAACACATCATCATTCTCCAGACTTGCTAAAATAAAATATTCAAAGGCTAAGTCTCCCAATGTAAATCATCTACCGAACTGAATTTTCTCTAAGGGTTTGGCTTTTCTTTCCTTATATGTGAAAGCAGAAATACAGTCTTTTTATTGCCTGGAGATTCAGCTGTTGAAGCTATAGGAAGAGGCCATGTTTGTAAAGAGAATTTCTGTCTTGTTCTTTTATTATATATGCTACTGAATTCACTAACGAGGTAATCAAATAAAGTGTCCTCCAGGGGTGAAATAAAAGAACATTCCATATGCCAATCTGTTTATTTCCTTGGCCCACCACTGATCACACACTACCCTTTCCTGTCTGCAGACTTGGTTTGTGTGCAGGTCAAATTACCTTTGATTTTATTATTTCTTCATCCTGGCAGGAGGTAGTACCCCAGGTCAACAATTGGGCTGTTATTAGCTACCTCTCTTTTAACATCGTCTCTTCAGCCACAATACAAAAGACAGTTTTTACTGATCTTATTGTCTATAGAAGAAAAAATAATCACTAAAGAAGTTGTGCCTCTTTCTTTCAAAAATATGAATTAAGAAATGGCCAAAGGATTTCACATTATTCTTACTTGCCTCATAAAAACAAAAACAAAAACAAACAAACAAAAAAAACCTACAAACGAACAACCAAAAAATAACGCTTATACCCAAGCAGTAGATCTTTTTCTTTTTTTTAAGATTTTATTTATTTATTTGAGAGAGAGAGAAAGTGTATGATGGGGGGGAGGGACAAAAGGAGAGGGAGAGGGAGAAGCAAGCTCCCCACTGAACAGGGAGCCTGAGGTGGGTCTCCTGCAACTGAGACCCCCAAGACGCTCCCCTAAGCAATACATTGTAAATAAAATGATATGCTTAAATCAGACCTTAAGGATTTGGAAAATTTTCCATCAGTTTATGATTTCAGGTAAGCTTTATCTTGTGATTTATGTTCAATTGCCAATAGCTCTTTGTGGCTTAACTTTAGGGATCCACTAATACCATATACACTCCCACTCCTACTAAGCTAAAGCAGCTAATGATTTATGACATGTCTCTGTGCTAAAAATCCATCAAAGACTTTTTAAAAAATATGTCTAGCCCTCAAAAAGTCTGTTTAATAAGTGTAGCTTTTATTTTCAGTTATTTTAACAGGTAAGACACAGCAGCATATATGCTCAAAGAGTCCTCTACACATAACAATAATAGCTGCTCTTTGTGACTTGGGCAGTGAATTTGGAGTTTTCAAGGCAACAGTGGTCAGCTTTTTTTTTTTTAAGATTTTATTTTTATTTATTTGACTGAGAGAGATCACAAGTAGGCAGGCAGAGAGAGAGGAGGAAGCAGGCTCCCTGCTGAGCAGAGAGCCCGATGTGGGGCTCGATCCCAGGACCCTGAGATCATGACCTGAGCTGAAGGCAGAGGCTTAACGCACTGAGCCAGCCAGGTACCCAGTGGTCAGCTTTTTAATAAGCCTCTCAGGTACATATTTCTTTCCTAATTTACCACGGGAGCTGAGAATTTAGAGACCATGATAATATAGCCCCAGGTGTTTCAGGCTCAGAGAGTAGAACAAGAATCAGACCGCAGTTACATCTGTACCCAAAGCCTATGCCCTTTTGTTTCATGCCATATTTATTCAATTTCACCTTTTGCGTCATTTTTAGAGTCAAGAAATCATATTATCCAGAGGTTCACATACCTAATTTATGAGTTTCCAAAAACAAAACAACTCAATGCTCCTTTTTCTCCCCCTGGCTCTCATCAAAAAAGTGATTAGGGGTTTTCTTTGCCCTGAACAAGATCATCGATTCTCATAACCTAAACAGGTTTTGATCTGTTTCCCCCATCATCTCAGGGTCATAGTGCCAGGGTATCCCCACCCCTTGTGCCATGAGAGTGGTCACTCACTGAAATGCATCATGTCGTTTAACCCTGTGTAAGACCCATGAGTTTTCTAGGCAGTGATCCCCAAAGTTTGTATTATTCACTTAAAAATGCTTGCGAACAAACTGGTTTAGAGAGAGGACTGTGCAAGCCAGATTCTGTTTTCTTAATCCTTACACCATGCCCAAATTGGTTTGCTAGGGCTTCCAGAATCAGGGATGAGATGGCTTAAACATTTTCTCACATTTCCTGAGGCTGGAAGTCTAAGACCAATGTGTTGCCGGGTTATCAGTTTCTGATGAGGCCTCTCTCCTTGACTGGCAAATGGCCACCTTCCGGCCTTATTCTCACATGGCCTTTTCTCTAGGCATGCCATCTCCTGTGTCTCTTCCTCTCCTTATAAGCCCCAGTCTTATCAGATTAGGGTGCCAGCCTTATGATCTCTTAACCCTGATTCTCTTTTTAAAGGACCTATCTCCAAATACAGTCACATTCAGGGTTGGCGACTCAACATACAAATCCTGAGGTAACACAATTCAGTCCTTACAAATGCCCATTACAGAAATGGCTATAAGTGCAGAGAGAAAAAAAATAAAACAGAATTGTGATAGTTAGGAGCATGGATGCTAGGCCAGAGGTTCAGACCCAGAGTCTGCTGCTTGCTAATTGTATAATCAATGGTCAAAAATTTCTTAACTTCAGTGCTTCATCACAGAAACAGAGACAATAAGCACACCTGCCCCCTAGGTTATTGCCAGTTGAAATAAAAGTGGGCTATTAGTAGTAGATGGATGGTTTTTAAAATGGCTTTACCCCTTTATCGCTTGTGGATTATAACCTCATAGGAATCGTGAGAGTAAAATGCAAGAGGAAAGATGGCAGGAACCAAATACTTCGAAAAATATTTTTCTTAATTGTAATAACGTATTCTATATAATCGTAGTTGTAAAGATAGGACCAAACACAGAGACAGACACTTTAGGTTCTTAAATTTGTAGCTTAATTAATGCTTTATTGAGCACCCATGACCGGTGAGGAATTATTCGAGGCATCCAGGAGACCACATTGAACAAAATGGACAGGAACGGCTATTCCCCCGGAACTTTCATTCTAGAATGGCTATAGATCATCTTCACATTTCACACCCACTTCAGGAGTTGGGGGAAAGGAGATCCATCAAATAGTAGGAAAAAAGCCAATCAATTCACAATGTCATTCAGTAAATTGGTATGGATCACGTGGCCGGGAAATACACAGGAGCAGTTTTGTGTCTGGGGGCTGCTGCACCTGCTCCCCAAGTGCTGCTCTGATCCCCGAGACCCTGCTCTGGGCTTTCTCTGACCCTGATTCCCCGGGCCACAGGGCCGACAGTCCACCCCGCCCCGCTCGGGGAGCCGGGTTCGCCCAGTCCGGCGGGCGGCGCGGTCCCCGCCCACCCCAACTCCCCGCCGACCGCAGGCAGAGAGCTGGCAGGGAGCGGGCACCGCGCGGGTTTTGAAGCCGCGCGGCGCACCGGGCCACTGAGCGCCGCGGCAGGGCTCACAGGTCTTAAGGTCCCCGCGCGGCCGTCGCCCCGAGTGCCGGTGACTTTGGCTTCAGGTCTGCTGACCCACGTCACCAGTTTGACAGCCTCGCACCAAATCCGAGGGCGGTGCTCGCTCGGAGTCCCAGGCGTCACTGGGAGTTCCCGCAGATTAGAACTCGCCTCTCCTAGCCCCTCCCCTCAGTCCCATTTAAAGCTCCCACGGCTTTCCGAAAAATTGAAGGCTCAGTTTCTGCAGCGCCTTCTTCCACTGCAAGATGGTAAGTGAGGAGCCAGCGTTTAGGTAATGCGCTGGGGAAACCTGGGGGCTCTGAGAACTAGTAAACTCTGCATTTAGAATTTCTTCCGCCTTGGATGCAAGATTTCTGGGCTACCTTGCCCAGTAAAAGGGGTCTTTTCTGCTGCGTCATCTGCTTATTTCCCCCCATCTTCTCTTTCTCATTCCCCATCTCTCTCATCCTTCTACCCACTGTGTTATTTCTACTTTCTGTACTTTCTCCTAAACTTTCTCTTCCTCTATACCTGCGCTCACTTTTCTTTCCACCTGTTTCCTCTAGATTAGACGCATATTTGCAAACATTTGGATTTGAGTTAGTCTAGGGGTGTTTGAGATTTGTTTTCTTCTCGGGTGTCAATTGCATAATAGTTCAGCTTTGATTTCAATAATAACCTCAGGGAAAGAGCTTACAAACATGCTTTTAGAATAAAAGAAAATAGTCCTTGATAAACTTTGGGCTGAATTTCTTTGGTCTGCACTGCCCAAGCTGGACTTGCTTCAAGACTGGACTTTTTCAAGACTTAGCTTACTGGGAATATTAACAAATTGTGACTTAATTAACTTTTCTCCGTGTGTCTCTCTCTCCTTATTATTTATTTTCTCTCTGTTTATGTTATGCCCAAGAAAGTCCTCAAGTCAACAAAAGACTTGTAGTGGTCAAAAAGAGGTTTGTCCAAAGCTGAGCTCTGCTGAAATGAATGGCTTTTTACCTGATTAAACATTGACAAATAATTCAGAATGGACTGTTGTACAAATTAACCCAGGAAAGCTGCATATCTGCCCTTGCTTGGATATTTGGAAAGAGTGTGTGTTTGAAGTTTGAGGAGTCGGGGGCAGGAGGTTGTTCACTGGCTCAGAACACAGTGCAGAATAGATGCCAGACAGTTAGTAGTGGCAAGATAACTTTGCAAGGGCATAGAGACCTAGTGCTGGAGAGAGCTAGAGCCTGCTGTCTCGGCTAACATATTTCAGCTCTGATGGTATTTTTACTTGGAGTGACTATATGTGCTTGTGCTTGGAGGAGCAAATGTATTTAGTTATCTCTGGAATGTATCTATATGTCAGTAAGTCCATTTCAAACCATTTGGAGCACCATAGGATCCAGCAGCATTTAAAGCCGGAGGAAGGAGGAAGGAAGAAATGGAGTAAGTTTATAATTGAGAAACTAAGAAGCTAAAATAAGGAGTTTTCCTTATATGTTATATTCAGTCCATTTCAGCCTTAGCATTCTGGGCTCTGTGTCTTCCAAGGTTATTAGAAATATAATTAAGTTATTTATTAGAAAGAGCCAAATAGTTCTTAGGTCTTTCAATCAGTAAGTAGAATTCCTTTTACATAGATCCTGCATAGCCTGTAAGATGACTCAGTCATAGAAACAGAGAGTACTCCTGGATATTTACAAATTTGGTCCATCCAATACTAACCTGTTTTTTTTGCTGAGAGGTCCTCAGGAAAGTACTGGGTAAACCAAGAGGCTGATTCCCTTTTAGTGATTATGTGTTTTGGCTGCTTGAATTAATCTGGAATCAGTGCTTAACACCTGTACTGATTTTTGATTCATTGCATGTAATTCGTGTCTCTTTCTTCCATCCTTCTTCCCCTCCAAATCCCAATCACCCCATCTCCTGGGACCTTCCCCACCCCTGCTCTGATCCTTCCTACTGACTTTCACAGAACACTGTTCTGCCTTGCCAAGACCAGTACTTTGTAGGAGGTCAGAGTTATAATTGCCCGTATTCCACTACAACGTCAGAATCTAGTGTTGACGTTTCCACGGAGACTTGGGTCTCTTTCTGGGCTGCTGGTCTCCTGGACAACAGAGAGCCCCAACAAGCACCACAGGCACTGGGTAAGTTCTGCTCGTCTGCTTTCCTGGTAGGTCTGAAGCCCTTTTCCAGCACCCATAGTTGCAAAGCATCATGGGCCAGAACCCTGTAGAAGAAGAGATGCTATGGGAAGTTGAAGAAAGCCCACAGACTCCTGAATTTCACAGCCTAAACAAGCTGCTTTTCTATACTTGCCAGATAGTGAAAATGGGAGTCTTGTCTTTGTCCACTGGACAGTATACAATATGTATTTCTCCCCACACTTAATAGTTCCTAGAGACTTCCAACCCACTAAGGGATTTAGGGTTGTGTCAAAATTTTATAAACAAATACTGTCAAGATACCAGTTGGAGCATTTCTTTTGGAATTCAGGAAAGTTCCCCTGAGTTTAAGAGGGAGACAAGGAAAACTAATAACTTACTCTTTTATTTCCTAAGGAAATTCTATGAAGAGCATCCTGTAAAAGGAAAAAAAAAAAAAATGATTCCTTTTGCTCAAAGAAGATGTCAGCTTTGGAAGGAGAGATAACTTTGTGATGAAAATCGTATATTAATTATCACCTGGGGCTTAGTAAGGAGTATTTATAAATATTAAAGGAATTTATATATTAACAATCAGTTTCTAGAAAAACTGGTAGACATTTCAGAATTAAGTATCTGAATTCCTGGTTCAGCCACATTATTTTGTGTGCATGTGAATTTGAGAAAAAAAAAAAAAAAAGAAAAGCCCCAAAATATTGAAACACACATATATGTCAGGAAGGGAGTTGTTCAACTTTAGTTTTCTGCTGCAAGCAGCAAAGAAGACAGAATGCCCAAGAATATGAAACCAAACTGTATAAAATTTGATTCCTGTCTCCCTACTCATCATTCTAATTCAGTAAAAATATTTCAGTAATATGTCAGTTTCAGTAGAGATGGGGAAGAGTCAGACTGTACTAGATGAGGAAAATAAAATAAAAATAAACCAATATAGAATGCCCAAACATAGTTTTTACTCATAGTTTGCTATCAAATATGGAAAAAAAAAAAAAAAACTCCACCAATGCATAAAAGACAGTTCATGGTATAGTTTGGAGATTTTCATCAAGGTCTTCAGAGAAACAAGATCCAAATTATTTTAAAGTAGGAAGTGCCACCACTTCCTACACTGAGTTCAGGGTACAGTTTGGAGATTTTCATCAAGGTCTTCAGAGAAACAAGATCCAAATTACTTTAAAGTAGGAAATGCTACCACTCATAATTCTGAATACTCTCCATCAGCTTTAACTGGCATGCAAATAGGCAGAGATTTTCATCTGGGGAGAAATAGTAACATCAAGAATAGCATTTGATTCTAGAACCAAACACTATGTTATCAAACACGAAACCTTAGAAAGTAAGATAGAAACTTGGAAAACATAGTGGAATTGCAATGTTATGCTGAGTTGGGGAAGGATCAATAAATATCTGAGTGAATTTGTAGTACAGATGGGATGGTTTTTATAAATTTAGCTGGTGGAAATTTATATATTAAGAAGAAATATGGACCTCTTAGCTCCTAAAAATTCACCCTTTCAGCCATTTGGGCATGTACTCTATAAATATTTATCTTTCACAGCACAGTTATCCCTTCTGAAAGGCTTTAAATATGTTGTTTCCTGTGTAGAGGCTATAGCTATTTTTAGAAAGGTAATTGAATCTATTAAAATGTCTGAAATCCTTCAATGAGCTCTGTATTACACAAAAACTGCAAGGGTGTTTTCTCACTTATCCATTTGGTATTTTCACAAAGAATCATCCTGTGACTCCAGTTTCCCTGCTCCTAACTCGTGTTCATGGGAAGAAGCTCAGCTTTCCTCTCAGCTCTACAGAAACAAGCAGGTATGTGTAGCTCGTCAGAATACTGAGACTGGACCGACATGTTCCATGTAGTCTTTTTTTTTTTTTTTTTCCCACTTTTACTTACTTATTTGCTTATTTATTTATTTGGTTATCTATTTATTTTTGAGTCTAACAGACTCTCAATGTTATATTAGTTTCAGGTGTATAACATAGTGATTCAGCTTCTCTATACATTATCCTCACCACAAGCGTAGCTACCATCTGTCACCGTACAACACTACGATAATAACGTTAACTGTATTCTCCTTGCTGTGCCTTTTATTCCCATGACTTACTCATTCCATAGCTAGAAACCCTTATCTGTCCCTACTCTTCACCCATTTGGTCCATCCATGCACCCCCTTCCCTCTGGCAGCCATCAGTTTGTTCTCTATATAAGTCTGATCCTGTTTTTTGTTGGCTTGTTTGAGTGAAATCATACGGCATTTGTCATTCTCAGGTTGACTTGCTTCACTTTGCATGCAGTTTATTCTTAACATAGTCTCTTGATGTCACCTTGCTTCTTTTCCCTGGTTAAATTCATATATTGCTTTCAGCTTAGAGCCAAAGTGGATATATGTCCAGAGGATGGACATGAAGATAGATGATCAGTGTCACAGGGAAAAACAACAACGACAAAGTCAACAACAACATCCAAAACCCTGTAGGAGGACCTACAGTCAGGCCCTGACTTCACACATTGTAATTATATGACCTCTTGAATCCTCTTTTACCTTACCTAGGACATTGAAAGATTTATGATGCCTTCCTGAGAGGGTTGTTGCCAAGACCAAATGATATACTGAGTGTGATTGTATTTTTTTTTAAGATTTTATTTATTTATTTGACAGAAAGAGATCACAGTAGGCAGAGAGGCAGGCAGAGAGAGAGAGAGAGAGAGAGAGAGAGGAGGAGGAGGAAGCAGGCTCCCCGCTGAGCAGAGAGCCCTACACAGGGCTCGATCTCAGGACTCTGGGATCATGACCTGAGCTGAAGGCAGAGGCTTTAACCCCCTGAGCCACCCAGGCACCCTGTGTGCTTGTATTTTTTTTTTTTTTTTAATTTTTTATTTTTTATAAACATATATTTTTATCCCCAGGGGTACAGGTCTGTGAATCCCCAGGTTTACACACTTCACAGCACTCACCAAATCACATACCCTCCCCAATGTCCATAATCCCACCCCCTTCTCCCAAACCCCCTCCCCCCGGCAACCCTCAGTTTGTTTTGTGAGATTAAGAGTCACTTAAGGTTTGTCTCCCTCCCAATCCCATCTTGTTTCATTTATTATTAAATGTGCTTGTATTTTTAATCTATAAACATAGGCCTTCACTTGGAGAAGCGATGATGATTATTTAGGTTTTGCAAAGAATGTTTCATTTTCCATGTTTTATTTGTTGTTGTTCCTGAGAGAGTAATTTAATCTAGTGGATATACAAACAGATCAATCTGAAGATGAGGGAAGCAAACCCCCTCCTTGTTTTTCTTCTTTTCTTAACATTCAAGGAAAGAGTCCAGCGAAACCTTTCTGAACACATTTTTCTATATTTAAACAGTTGCACACAGCTCATTTTCCTATAGACCTTCCCGATCCCCTTGTGGTTACAATCTTAAAAGTCATATAATCTCTTCAAATACTTTGCAATGAATAAAAAGTTCAGAGCACAAAACTGAACAATGGGGTGGTAGGTGGGTGTAGATTGAATTTAGGCCTTAGAGGACAAGGGCTCCCTGAGGTTTGGTTCATAAAACAAATAGAATAATAATCAAGTTTAAGCAGGTTAAGGATCAGTGGCATTATTATAAGGTTACAAAGTCAATATAGTAGAGGGGCCTTCACCATTGTATGCTTTTTGCAGCTCCAAGATACTCTGGTGCAGAAGGAAGAAGAACTTGCTAGGTTACATGAAGAGAATAACCATCTCAGACAATACCTGAATTCTGCTTTGGTTAAATGTCTTGAGGAAAAGGCCAAGGTATGTAACTACCCCCTTTGTAAGAGCCGAGCAGTGATTTGAGAACCGAGACCACTTGGCTAACACTGCTTGATTAAGTGTAGGAGGTGTATTGAACAGCATGGCTTCAAAGGCATTCATAGGCTAGATGGATTTTTCTGAAAGAAATATAGCACTTCCTCAAGAATTTTTATGTATTATTTCTTGGAAGAATCCAGACTGCATATTTTAGCCATATATTACCCAAAGAGTTGCTTAAGAATCGTAAGCCAGTCCAGGGAATCGCTAAGACAGCAGAGGTTAATCAAAAGGTAGAGTTAAATGGATGGAACACTGGAGTGGGAATCAGATCTGAAAGACACTTGGTTTTTTTAATTACCTGCTTGACTTTGAGTACATTTCTCTGTCACTCAGCCTCACTTACCTTCATCCGTAAATGTAGGGGCTAAAAGATTCTTTAAGAATCTCCCAGCTCTGAAATGTTATGAATAGGGCTGGAGCCCAGATCTTTTGACTGGCAATTATGTATCACCAATTACATTATCTTTTAGTGAACCTTTTTATCTTATCCTTTTAGAATGGACTATTTCTAACTCAAGGACAAATAGTTTGTCCATAGTCTCTTTCTGTTCTTCTTCTTTTCTTTTGTGTTTTGTATTTTTGTTATCTTTTTGCCGTTCTGTTATCATTATTGCTTTGTCCTCAATCTTTACCTTGCCACTAGACAAGCTGCATTATTTGACATTATTTTATTTAAATTGATGATGCTTCTTACCACTTCACTGGAAATAACAGTTGAGAGAAGAAAGGGTATCATATCTGATTCCTTTACAATTCCTTTACAATCCAGTCAGCTTTGTTAAGAAAAGGAGCACATCTCACAGTTAGGAGCTTGGGCTCATAACTTCAGCCACCATTTTGTAAAAAAGGACATGCATTAAATTAGTAAATGAGATTGATTAGACAGTATTTTTGTTCAAAGTGTGGAATAATACATATCATGTGAAAGTGGTCTGACAGCAGAATAAGAAGAATCAGTGTTAGATATTGTTTCAATCAGTCGCTCTGTCTAGATTCAGATGATTAGATTTAATGTAGGCTGCACGGCCCTTAGTAAGACTCAAATATGTCCATGCCTCAGTTTCTTCACTAAAGTGGATTTTATAAAATGAGATGAATATACATGTAGTCAGCATTCAATACATGATAGTTACTGTTATTGTCATTATTATAATGATAATTATTTCCATGAATTGAAAATTTAAAGAAATTATTCATTTCTTTCAACTTTTAAATGATTAGTAAAAAACATGAATTGTGGTTTCCAGGTAGTTACTTGTCACTCTATATTTTAATTTAGAATCAGAAATGAATCCAATTACTTTTACATAGTGTATGTGTGAGAGAATAGAATTTTAATCATGTTTTTAAGGAATTAAGATCATTAGTAAATATGTGAAGGAAGTTTAATTAGATAGCAGTAAAGAAATTATCTTGGTTGACTATCTGACTGTGTATTTTCCAAATACTACTTCCTTAGAAATTGCTGTCATCAGATGAGTTCTCCAAAGCATTTGGGCAATTCAGAAAGGGAAAGAGGAAACCCAAAGAGCAAAGATACTTTCCTCCTGAGATCCCCCACCACAAAAATGCCAAGAGAAACCTCTCTAGTGAATTTGCTAACTGTGAAGGACAACCTGGGCCCCCTGTGGACCCTTGGGTTCTTCAGACCCTTGGGTTAAAAGACCTCAACACCATCGATGACACTTTATCAGCTAACTACAGTGCCCACTCCTCTCATCCGAGAAGAATTGCCAGCACATTTCCTCCATTTCTGGATGATGCAGTTGATTATGAAAATGTCCCCAGGGAGGATCTGCCAATTGACTATGGAGGCAACCCAGCAACCCCCTCACATGGCACTGCTGGGCACAGGGAAGATTTTCACTTCCTCCCTCAACTTTCAAATCCCCCAGGAGGGCTGCAAACTTCTCCTTACTATACTTCTGATGTGTCACCCAATAAAACAGAGATGGCCTTTTCCACATCCCTGAGCCCTCACTGTAATGTGAAAACTCATTCCTTCCACCAGGGACAAGCCTTTGTTTGTCGAGATGAGGAGGGAGGCTGGAAGTTTACCTGGGTCCCTAAGCAGTCTTAGTGACCTCCCTTCTATCATGAAAGACTGCTATAAACTCTGTTTACAAAGACCTCTCTTGCACTTGAACCTGACTATTTGGAACACAGAAGCTTTTGCCCTGACTGTCTCCTGCCACTTTAAATGTCACTCTCAATTACCCACTTAAATCCGCAGAGAACAGCTTCCACGAATCCATAATGAAACATGCCTGATCTTCTTTCACCTAAATTTGACTTGTTTACACACCAACACCTGCTGTTGACTTCATCCCTTCGCCCTGTACCTGAAAAGGTATTTTCCAATTGCCCGAATATTCCTTCGAGGCCTACATATGCTGTTCCAATTATAACAAGTCTAAGAGCTTTTCTCCTTTCGTCAAGCAGTTTAAATGTTCATAGTCTCTACCCTCTCACTTTTATCCTGTCCTGTTCTTCTTCATTTCTGAAAACTGCCTCGAGAGTGAACACTATTATTGCTCCAAGTGTTTGTTCTTGAGTGCTCCGATCTTGGGGGTGGGGTAGAAACAAGGGTCTCTGGACATCATCATTCCCAAAGACATAATGTAGATGTGAGCAGTGCCACGTGTAGAGCAGTTCAGGAAGTTATGTGCCCTGTGAAGTTGACAAAGAGCCTCTTCAATGAGTTGCAAATCTACTGAACAAGAAATACCACTGATAAATTAAAAGATGAAAAATAATTAAAATTAATTCAAGATATGCCACAGTATATCAGCTTCTATATGCACCTGGCATTGCCTCTTTAACCAACATGACTCAAACTAGAACATGGCTAAGGGATGCTTGATAACAAGTTGTCATCTTAATCGCCCAGATGCTGTCAAGGGTCTGGTCCTGCCAGTATTGTCTAGCCAAACTCTGTGGTTGTCTCCCTCATTCATTCACTTACTCATCTACTCAGTTTTCCATTCATTGGCCCACGCAAAATATTTGTACAACATCTGCCATGTACCAGGCGCTGTCCTATGGGGTGGTGATGGAATAAATGAGAGCAAGTTAGACCTTGTGGCCACCCTCATGAGACTCAGAGCCAATATTTGCTGTGACCTTGAGAAACCTAATTCCCAACAGTGAAGATTCAGTTTTCCTGGCTGCAGAATACAGAAGATAGATGAGACCATCACTAACATTCTATAAACGGAGGCTAGGTCCATCAGCTTTACTCCAGCACTGCCAGCCCAGCTCACTCTTCTCTTTAGTTTTGATAGACACTATAGGTATGTTGGATGAGCTTTACATACAATTTTTCTTAAACATGAGCCATTTGTAGTCGACACAAGAAACCATTGCTCTGATCACAGTATTCTTTTTCTGGTATGAGCCCATGTTATAGGTTAATTCAGTCTAAGTATGTGAGAGTAACTTGCATCTAACAAATAGAGATAATAATTTTTAAATAAGTGTGCATAAATATAATGTAAATTTTGACATCAAAGATTTCTCTCTTTCTAAATAAAAAAAATATATTCTTAGTGCTTATGTTAGTTTTCCTCAAGCTCTCTATCTTTTGCAGAATAATTTACATATCAACGACGTGTACCTCTGTTTTTTGGAGAAAACGTCAGTTAGCAATAAGATCCACCAGGGTGAACTTCTTTCCTGTTTTTCTGTTCCCACCTCTCAATAAGACATGTTGTACCATCAGTGCCTGAGAACATGACTGTGCCCTTTGGGATTCTTTGTAACCAAGACATGACTTTCATTGCTGTTGCTGTTTGGTTTTTGCTTTATTTTGGTGATTGTGAGCAAGTAATCTGTTTTAGAAAGTTTTCTTAACCTCTACTTTTCTTTATAATCCATGAAGTTTCAGAAACTAAGATATTAACTAATATTATTCTCCAGAGTATTTTCATGACTTAGGAAGAGGCAGAACACACTCTATTTTCTAAAACAAAACAAAAGTAGTAACAAAGAAGTGCTTAACACTGCAGTATCTGTGCCCCTGGTGGGTGAAATTTATCTTTTTAAAATAACAAATTTAAGAATTAAGATTAATTAAATTTGATTGTACTTTAACACCCTAGGAATCAAGAAAGCAACATAACTACTTCAAAAGATTAAATGATATAGCTGTAAAACAAAACTGATCAGTCAACAAATACTTATTTTGCATTTTTGTGTGCCTTATCACAAGTTATATACTGTGAAGAAACACCCAGGCTTAGCACAGTGCATTTGGTAGATAAAACAGAGCCTTATAAAATTTAACTATTTTTAAATGAAGCTTGATCTCAGCCTGGTTTAAAGAAATTACAGCACTCCTGTGATAAATTATGGTAACTTGCTCTGGCTTATACCATGGATGAAAGAAAATTACCACATCTTCTTGGGACTACATATCTATAGACATTTGCTACTCATTTGCATTATGTATAAAAGTTCTTTTGTTGATGTTTGAGAAACTGGAAATTTCTCTCACCTAAGTATATATATTCTGTTATGGTTTTACCATGCCACTCCTGTAATCCACAGGTAATATTTTATTAATGTAAGAGGAGAAATAAAAACTAAGAACTTGTGCTTGTGATGAATAATACCTTTATGTTGTATGTAACATTTTCTAGTATAATAGATTTTCTTCTCCTAGGTTTTAACCATAATCCTATTGATCTGTACCTCTTTTGTATGACGTATGTGGCCAGACCAATCTTCAGCATTTAGGGTCAAAGAGTTCTTTTCCTTATCTAGGATACATTCACGAGGCCTTCGGATGTTAATGGTCTAAAAAGTCAGGTGCAACCTAACCTCCCATAAAAACTAGTATCTGGCATCAATTTTTAAAATGTGGTGACATTTCCAATGTTCTCTGATCACGTGAAAATAAAGCCTATTTGTATCTTGCTAATATCTGGAGCATAAAGGCACTTGAAAACCTCAGTTATGTAGGTGACAATGAATGGGATTAATTTAAAACTGTGGTGGTGCTAAACCATAATTTTGAAAAACTGGATAAAAAAAAACTGTGAATCAATGGGAAAAAATTGCTCCATTTTATCTATTTCAAAAAAAGATTTTTTTTCAATGTGACAAATTAATTCAACAACCAACCTATATCACAGAATCAAAGGAACCAATAGAGTTTAGACATCCAGTGATAATTTTTTACAAGTTTACTTCTTGTCTATAAAGTCAGGATACACAAATTTACATTTATTTCAGTTTACCAGAAGATTCATGTGCATAAATATTAGATGTCTCATTTTTTCTTTATTTTTCATGAAACCAAATAAAATTGGTTTACAAGTTGCATGATGTAAGTATATTTCTTAACATATTTGTCATATTTTATCTACATTTTTTTTGTTACATGAGCAAAACCAGACATCCAGTTATAATTCTTATGGTGGATATTCTATAAATGTAAAATATAATTTAACATTTAATATTTTAAATGACTTTGATTTGTTTGTGATTTAAAATATTTCTAATTATATGTGAGTCAATTTTGTAATGAATTAATGTCTAATAAATAAAGTAATGGGAAAAACTTACTCCTACTTTTGGCCCTTATTTTAGAAATGTTTTTTAATGAGTTGAAGAACAGATGAAAAACAGTTGTCAGTTCTCATTTCTGCCACAAATATGCATTGAAATAATACATATTTTAATTTCCCAATAGTGGTAAAATTAATAATAGAGGTGCTTATTAAAAGGATAATAGCCTGTGTCCAGCTCTCTAGGAAATAAAGGATAAAATAGGTGCTCAAACCAACTTGTCTATAATTGAGAGAAACATAAACATGCTTAATCAAAGCAAGGGAATAATTAGCTCTCATAACCGACAAGTCTATGCTTTAGCTATACCTGGATCTATAGCTCAAGGAATATCGTCAAGAATTTGGTTTGGGATCTAAAATAAGACTGATGAATACGGACAGATTATGGAAGGGTGTTGAGATAGTACTTGTTACACAAAAGCATAACAGAAACCAGGGTGGGATAGGCAATGTAAATTTGAAGAGTAGCAAGCTATATCCCATAAGTTTTCCGGTTTTGTGACTTTCTCCTTGTTCTTTACACTGTAATTCCCTAAGATGAATAAACCCTCAGTTAAATGTTCTAGAAAGAACAGTCTGGTAATCATGGGCAGATTTCCCCTGTGTTCACTAGATAGGCCCATATCCATCCCTAAGAGGAAGATTGATATAAATAGAAAATGGTTTGAGACTTACATGTCAGGCCAGGAATCCATTGCTACATGGAGATTCTCCTATTATCAGTCTTGGATAATCTGGTTGTTATTTAGTGTCCTTACAGGGATATTTGATTGATTTTTTTTTTTCTTGGAGACCATTACATCTATGACTCACTCACTTTAAATGACCCTTGAATGTCATCAGGACAGGTTATTGGAAACATCAGGAAGAAGTAGGTATCTTGATTCCCATTTTACAGATGAGAAAACTGGTTCTAAGTTTTTTTTTTTTTTTTTTTTATGCATCATGTTCTAGTAAGTATTTGAAACCCAAGGTAAATCCTGGCACTGATTTTGGGTCCAATTCTCTACTATATCACACAGTCATGATGTTTGGTACCAGTAAATGGGCTTACAGTCCTGTCTGGTACAAATGATTGTAGGTCTCAGAACCAGGGCCCTTAAAGTATGGAGGGGCTCTGACATCTTTGCTTACATTCATTGGAGGGCTCACCTGCGTCCAGGTCTCTTAATCCTATCATTGCTAAAAGGGATTGTTCATAAGACACTGAATTCATCCTCTATCATTTCATTAAGAAAGAAGTGAATAAATTGAGAATTATTGCAGAAATTTGGGATAAAAAGAGTAGGATGGAAAAGATATGCTACTTATGGTAAAAAGCGTTAGTATGCTTCTTAAATGAAAAAAGTTGAATAAATGAAAAGAGAAATATCTCTTCTGATTGCTTCTGCTAATAGAAAAGCTTAATGTAGCACTTCATAAACAATGTTCATGCAGGCTCTCTCTTTTTCACTTGTATAGGAAACAGATTTTACACCTGTTTGAGGCAGGACCTTACTCCCTCCTAGCAATCCTTTTAAGTATAGCTCCAAAGGACAGTAAAGTAACTGAAGAAGCATATTTACAATGCTGATCCAACTCCTAACACAAAGGAGGCATTCAATATGCTCACTTTGGAAGTCAGGGGTTAAATAATACCTTTTCAGGCACACAGCAGATGTGTTTTTTTTTTTTTTTTCTCCCTTCATCTCTCTTCCAAGCTTATAATCTGAAATAATAAGTTGTAGAAAGGGTGTTTCAAGGTGATTTCTTAATACCCAGTGCCTGATCCCCCTGGGATGAGACCCAGGATTTCAGATCTATAACCATGAGCTTTCTAAAGGTAATGTTTCCTTAGGGTCCCCCAATTGCTCTGAACCTGAGACCAGAAGCCCTCTAATAACTGTGCAACGAGAGGTTAGAACCTCTTGTTTCAGTCAGGCAAAAGGCCAAAAAACACCCATCTTTTCATTTGGTCTCCTGAGATTTGCTACTTTACAGAAGCCACAAAGTCATTCTTCTTCCATCCCTGGCACACAAGGGAGTTGCCATGGGTGGAACAAGGGAGTGACATCTGCACAGTGCAGCCCATGGTGCCATCCATTACTAGAGCTGTGCGTGCCCCCTAGGAATCTCAGCCTCCTTTGACAGTGGAGCACCATACTGCCAGAGCCTTAGCCCTTCTTTCTCTTGCTTTTAAGGATCATAAGTAGTTCACCCAACCCATTCTAGGGTCCTCACTCCACACTTCTACAGTAGCTTTAATGAATATGCTGCTTTCTTTTGAAATGATAGAGGATGCATAGGGTTTCTTGTGAACCATCCTGTTAGCAACAATAGAAGGAAAAGGACTGGAGACATACAATAGCACTTTGTCACATGCATATAGTATCCTTTTCAGGACCTTAGAATGAGCTTTTAAGAGATTGTTTAATATCTATAATAATTCTTAGAATTTATTCATATAGTAGATAAGAATATAGACAAAGATTCACACTCCCCTTTCTTATTGTGCAGTGATATCATGCACAAAGAGCTCTGCTCAACAAGTCAGATTCCTTCATTCACAGGTGCATGACCTCAGAAATTAATTCCATCTTCCTTAGCCTCAATGTGCAGTTGATCCTTGAACAGCATGAACTGCACTGGTCCACTTGTATGCAGATTTTTTTTAAAACTACAGTACAGTATTAAAATGTGTTTCCTCATCCTTATGCTTTTCTTAATAAAATTTTCTTTTCTCTAGTTACTATATTGTAAGAATATGTACATAATATATAAAACATACAAATAGGTGTTAGTTGACTATGTTATTGGTAAAACTTCAGGTCAGTAGTCATCTATTAGTAAAGTTTTTGAAGGGTCAAGCATTGTACATAGATTATCAACTGTGGAGGGGGTCAGTCCCTCTAACCCCCATGTGGTCCTAAGGTCAAATTGTATTCAGCTGTAAAATGGAGGTAATGTTGGCTCTATCCCACAATCTTATATTATGAAAAGATCACGTCTAAGTTAAGATTCAGTCATTTATCACAACCTTCACACAGAAAAAAATTACATTTCCATTTAATTTTGAGTGGAAACTTTCATACTTCATAAAATGCAACACTAAAAATCACTTATACATATTTCTACTGATTCACTTCAGTAAATACTCACTGTTTTCCCACTATAAAAGTATAATTTTATGTTCTATGTACCATAGCCCATGCCTTAAAAGAGTTCACAAGTTGGTAGTGGAGGGAAACTAAGAAAGAATTCACTGAACACTTGAGGTCAGAGACATTCGTTGGGTATAAAGTTAGAATTGCGTCAGTATAGGTAAAGGTAGAAGGGGAAAAAAGGAGAAAATCTCAGCAGGCAAAATATGAGGAATATTTAGAGAATGATGACTAGCCCAGGTGACAGCTGGATAGACTTCTATAAAATAAAGTATCCCTTGGAATACAGCAAAAAATTCTGTACAATGAAACATGCTGTAACCTCTAAAAATGTTCTGCTAATAATAAAAATAAGGTGAAACCTATAAAACCCAAAGGGTAAGGACAGTAACTTAGATAAATTATTTCTATCCTTAAAATGATTTCACTAAATATGTTCATACTTATTGACAATGACATTAGAATAGTAACTAGTAAGTGTCAACTTTTATACATCCCTTTTAAAATTCTCTCAGTTTCTTTAGACTGAGTGAGGCTGACCCTTCAAAAAGGTAAGGGGATGTAGATAGTAGAAATTACCACTTGACCCTCATTCATATCACTGGTTTTGTTTCAGGATCCTAGGTTTTTTATTGTTTGTTTAACAGGCTATTTTAAATTTTCTTTGAAGATCTTAAATATGCTACACATATAACATGAGGACTACGGAGAATATATAGTGACAGTCATTGCATTTTTGGAATTATATTTTTGGAATTATATTTTTGGAATCTTCACTGATAAGAGTGTCTGCCACAAGCATTTTCCCATTAAAATTAGGGTAAGAGAATTTCTTCTTTGGAGCTAATGTAGGTATAGGAGGGGGGAATCATATAAAGATTAAAAGACACAAGTGAGAAAAAGGATGTGAACTTTTGCTTCGTGAGTAGACCCTGGCCACAGCAGTATGATCTTGTATGGCAGGGGAAGTGAAAGATGAGGCAGTAGAGAAACTGGACTCCCAAAGTTGTTCAAGGGAAAGGGATTCCTGTGGCCGATCCACATGAGAGAAGCTGCTGAATCTGAGAACTCTGTCTCGTAGGCAATGGACATGAGAGGCAAGAGACTCTAGGGTAGACCATTGGTGGTGTGAGCTGAAGTTAGGGGAAGGGAGTTTTTTAGAAGGGATTAAGCCAAAGCTATGTAGTTCTTCTCCCCTAGAAAGTTCACATAAATAAATCCCACAAGGACCATGATCATACAATCTACTCTTCAATTTGTGACTTCTTTAGAGTGATAAATACTAACCTGGAAAGAATTTTAGGACAACACTTATTATAACCTTACTCTATCACAACCAAACCAGACATACATCCAAAATATACAGAAAAGTCAACATTTAGATGCCTGCGTAGAGGATGTAGAGGAAAACAGACAGTCATATGATCCAGGAAAGCAGCAACTATGAATAATCATAGGCTAAACCTCATCTGGTTATGTAGATATGTACTCAAATTAAAAGAGGAAAGTTGGGGGTGCCTGGATGGCTCGGTGGGCTGAAGCCTGTGCCTTCGGCTCAGGTCATAATCTCAGGGTCCTGGGATCAAGTCCTGTGTCGGGCTCTCTGCTCAGCAGGGAGCCTGCTTCCTCCTCTCTCTCTGCCTGCTTCTCTGCCTACTTGTGGTCTCTCTCTGTCAAATAAATAAATAAAATCTTAAAAAAAAAAAAAAAAAGAGGAAAGTTGGAGCAGCTCTCCCTATTCTAAAGTGCCTTGAAGTTTAACCTACTTTTCATGAACTTGGACTTATTTTCATGGACAAAAATGACCTAAAATTGATGAGATCTATCCACAAATGGAAAAGGTATTTCAGTGCAATAAGACTGAAACCATCAAAAGGAAAAAAACAATAAGCTACATCTTCTCAATACTTCAATGAGTTCATGTTTCTCAATAAGCCACTTGTAAGTGTTTGTGGGGAGTGAAAATTAAATTGAACAAAGAAATGCTATAGGCCCTTTTGAAAATAACTGGGACTCATTTGTAGCTGGTAATTGAAATGTATAGTAAAGTAAATGTAAGTTACAACGTATCCTTCTTTTGCATTGATCAAGTGTTTAGAAGCAAGTTACAAATTACCAAATATATAAAGAGCAAAAAAGAAAAAAATTAAATTTCTACAAAGTACTTCACCTTACATGTTTGTATACACATTTATACATTTCATTAAAAACATGAACTGAAAAATATATAAAAAAAGTTATGTATATATACATTATATGATCTTTATATTATATATGCAATGTTATAACCTTTCTTATGAAGCACTAGCATTTTTTCTCATTATTAAGACCTTATACAATATGATTTTCAGTTAATATTTTGTATGACTATTATGTGAATATACTGTAACATATTTAACTAATTACTTATTGTCAGATATGAAGATTGCTTTCTATTTTATTTTTTACCTATAATGTAACAGTGTACACTCTTGTAGGAACATATTTTCCCAGTTTATTTCTTAGAATTTCAGTTGCTTTATGAAAAAATATGTACACTTTTAAGAATTTGAAAATAAATAGCAAAAATGCTCCAGGACTTATGTTGGAATCAGAGTGGCTAAAAAAGTACCTATTTAAGTCTTCTAGTTTTGAAAGACCAGAAATAATTTCTTGAGAATATTGCCCATGAAGAATTTGTTGTCTTATGAGGCAAAGTCTTGCATCTAATATTGCACACATGTATATCTGCATTTGTTATGGGCCTCATATATGGAAAGGACATTCAAATATATGATGGACGTGAAAATTTCAGGTATTGCTTAGAAGCATAATTCAATAAAATTACTTCGATCAATAGAACCAACACCTTCTTTTTTTCTTCTAAAAGTTGTGATTGAGACTCTTAAACCCTCTAGATGATTCTGTCAAGTGACAAGAATTTCAAAATTTGAGTTATGAGGGGTTGATTGTGAAAATAAGTAACTAACCCCCCTCCCCACAATTCTCCAGTCCCACCCTCTCCAAACTACCACTTTACACTTACATTTTCTTCTGGAGGATTTAGACTTTTCTTTTATTGAAGTATCATATCACCTCACCTGTGGCTTTTTTCATACTCATATGGTTTAGGAATAGAGATATTTACTCTCCTTCTGACAACAAACTAGTTTCAGGCATGGATCCAAGAGTACCAGGCTTAACCAAGAGCTGTAAATTTTTAAAATAATCTACACAATTTTTTAAAATTAATTAATTTATTTTTTAATTTTTTTTTATAAACATGTATTTTTATTCCCAGGGGTACAGGTCTGTGAATCGCCAGGTTTACACACTTCACAGCACTCACCAAAGCACATACCCTCCCCAATGTCCATAACCCCACCCCTCCTTCTCCCAAGCCCCCTCCCCCCAGTAACCCTCAGTTTGTTTTGTAAGATTAAGAGTCACTTATGGTTTGTTTCCCTCCCAATCCCATCTTGTTTCATTGATTCTTCTCCTACCCACTTAAGCCCCCATGTTGCATCACCACTTCCTCATATCAGGGAGATAATATGATAGTTGTCTTTCTCTGCTTGACTTATTTTGCTAAACATGATATGCTCTAGTTCCATCCATGTTGTCGCAAATGGCAAGATTTCATTTCTTTTGATGGCTGCATAGTATTCCATTGTGTATATATACCACATCTTCTTGATCCATTCATCTGTTGATGGACATCTAGGTTCTTTCCATAGTTTGGCTATCGTGGACATTGCTGCTATAAACATTCGGGTGCACGTGCCCCTTTGGACCACTACGTTTGTACCTTTAGGGTAAATACCCAGTAGTGCAATTGCTGGGTCATAGGGCAGTTCTATTTTCAACATTTTGAGGAACCTCCATGCTGTTTTCCAGCGTGGCTGAACCAGCTTGCATTCCCACCAACAGTGTAGGAGGGTTCCCCTTTCTCCGCATCCTCGCCAGCATCTGTCATTTCCTGACTTGTTGATTTTAGCCATTCTGACTGGTGTGAGGTGATATCTCATTGTGGTTTTGATTTGTATTTCCCTGATGCTGAGTGATATGGAGCACTTTTTCATGTGTCTGTTGGCCATCTGGATGTCTTCTTTGCAGAAATGTCTGTTCATGTCCTCTGCCCATTTCTTGATTGGATTATTTGTTCTTTGGGTGTTGAGTTTGCTAAGTTCTTTACAGATTTTGGACACTAGTCCTTTATCTGATATGTCGTTTGCAAATACCTTCTCCCATTCTGTCAGTTGTCTTTTGATTTTGTTAACTGTTTCCTTTGCTGTGCAAAAGCTTTTGATCTTGATAAAATCCCAATAGTTCATTTTTTCCCTTGCTTCCCTTGCCTTTGGCGATGTTCCTAGGAAGATGTTGCTGCGGCTGAGGTCGAAGAGGTTGCTGCCTGTGTTCTCCTCAAGGATTTTGATGGATTCCTTTTGCACATTGAGGTGCTTCATCCATTTTGAGTCTATTTTCGTGTGTGGTGTAAGGAAATGGTCCAATTTCATTTTTCTGCATGTGGCTGTCCAATTTTCCCAACACCATTTATTGAAGAGGCTGTCTTTTTTCCATTGGACATTCTTTCCTGCTTTGTCAAAGATTAGTTGACTGTAGAGTTGAGGGTCTATTTCTGGGCTCTCTAGTCTGTTCCATTGATCTATGTGTCTGTTTTTGTGCCAGTACCATGCTGTCTTGATGATGACAGCTTTGTAATAGAGCTTGAAGTCCGGAATTGTGATGCCACCAACATTGGCTTTCTTTTTCAATATCCCTTTGGCTATTCGAGGTCTTTTCTGGTTCCATATAAATTTTAGAATTATTTGTTCCATTTCTTGGAAAAAGATGGATGGTACTTTGATAGGAATTGCATTAAATGTGTAGATTGCTTTAGGTAGCATAGACATTTTCACAATATTTATTCTTCCAATCCAGGAGCATGGAACATTTTTCCATTTCTTTGTGTCTTCCTCAATTTCTTTCATGAGTACTTTATAGTTTTCTGAGTATAGATTCTGTGCCTCTTTGGTTAGGTTTATTCCTAGGTATCTTATGGTTTTGGGTGCAATTGTAAATGGGATGGACTCCTTAATTTCTCTTTCTTCTGTCTTGTTGTTGGTGTAGAGAAATGCAACTGATTTATGTGCATTGATTTTATGTCCTGACACTTTAGTGAATTCCTGTATAAGTTCTAGCAGTTTTGGAGTGGAGTCTTTTGGGTTTTCCACATATAGTATCATATCATCTGCAAAGAGTGATAATTTGACTTCTTCTTTGCCGATTTGGATGTCTTTAATTTCCTTTTGTTGTCTGATTGCTGAGGCTAGGACTTCTAGTACTATGTTGAATAGCAGTGGTGATAATGGACATCCCTGCCATGTTCCAGACCTTAGCGGAAAAGCTTCCAGTTTTTCTCCATTGAGAATGATATTTGCGGTGGGTTTTTCATAGATGGCTTTGATGATATTGAGGTATGTGCCCTCTATCCCTATACTTTGAAGAGTTTTGATCAGGAAGGGATGCTGTACTTTGTCAAATGCTTTTTCAGCATCTATTGAGAGTATCATATGGTTCTACACTATTTTTTTTTATTATAAATGCAATCCAGGCTCATTTTCAAGGACCATATTTTATGAGTTAATTTATTATAAAATGAAAGAAGGAATCTCTGGGAAGATTGGGTGGCTCAGTCAATTAAGCATCTGCCTTTGGCTCAGGTCATGAACCCGTGGTCCTGGGATCAAGCCCTGCATCTCGCTCCCTGCTCAGTGGGTAGCCTGATTCTGCTTCTCCCTCTGCTCCTTTCCTCTGTCATCCTTTCTCTTTCTCTCTCAAACCAATAAAATCTTTCTAAAAAGAAAAAGAATCTCATATATTGTGGGTAACAAAGTAAATTATTTTACCAACCACACTTTTTCTTCTTTTTCCTCTAAAATATTAGAAAGTGTAAAGAGCAGTGATTTCTGTTATTTTAAATGTATTCAACTTCACTTTATATATGTAACTATATTAAGGTTTCCCTTTGTGTTTTCTCCATTTGCTTAAAATATTAGAAAATCATGTAAAAGTCTAAAGCAGTGTTGATTAGTTTTTCTCTAAGACTCTACAATCATCACTTGTAGATTATTATATATTTTTAGCTTGATGAAAGAGACAGAATGCCAAAAATTGCTTCCATGCAAAATTTTTGCATTGATAAATATCTTTTCTGATGCTCTTAATTAACCATCAAATTATAGTTTCATAAAAGATCCCCTAATAATATATTGCACTTTTATATATTCATATGCATTTATAAGCCTTAAATTCCACTTTTTATATACAAAGGAAATGAGTCATGAAATATATGCTAAGTGACAAAAGCATAAACACATTTGAAACTTCATTACATGAAAAAAATTAATAAAAATGTATACATAAACACAGCAAGAAACAGAAATGAGATCAACAATAAAAAGTGTTTTGTGTGGGGAGCACCTGGGTGGCTCAGCTGGCTGAGCAGTAAACTCTTGATTTCACCACAGGTCATGATCTCAGGGTTGTGAGATTGAACCCCACATCTGGCACTGTGATGAGTGAAGACTTTGCTAGAGATCCTATACATCTCCCCTGCCCTTTCCACAACTCTCTCTCTCTCTCTCTCTCTCAAATAGATAAATAAATCTTTTTTTTTTAAGTGTTTTGGGTCAAAACCAGTGGAGGGAAGGAGAATTTTGTATGACTTTTTTTTTTCTCATTTATATTTCTGTTACTATCCAAACCAAAACAATTTACAGAAAAGCTAAAGAGACCTAATAACCAAAGATAATGAACAGAGTTCATGGTGATGAACATATGATGAATTTCCATCTTCCCAAAGCAGTGAATCAAATAGGGGCAATGAAAAGGGGGGGGGGGGGATTTAAAAAGTTATGTGACTGAGTTAGACATTCAAGCAAAAAATACTTGAGCTATTTTATTCCTAGATGAGACAACGATTTCTAAGCCATGGAAGGGAAGAATTCCAGATTTTTGTTTAAATCACTCTTTTAGCTATCCAATTATATACCCTGAATTCATAATTTTTAATAAAATAATACCACTACTAAGGTTAATATTATTAAATTACCAAACTGCATTTAATAGAATTATTTATTAAATTTTAAATACTTCTTATGTTAATTTATTAAAATAAAAAGCAGCCTGTGTCTTCATGTACAGTGATCAAAAATTCATATGTGCATGTTTATGGATTTAAAAAAATGTGTAGGGGCGCCTGGGTGGCTCAGTGAGTTAAGCCTCTGCCTTCAGCTCAGGTCATGATCCCAAAGTCCTGGGATCCAGCTATTGGGCTCTCTGCTCAGCAGGGAGCCTGCCCCCTCCTCTCTCTCTGCCTGCCTCTCTGCCTACTTGTGATCTCTGTCAAATAAATCAATAAAATCTTTAAAAATTTTTTTCTAAAAATGTGTGGTAAGAAACAACCTCTTGTGGGAAAATGAGCAGAGTTCACATTGTAGTGTGGGAGGGGGTCTGGTACACAATTTCCTTCCAGAATCTCAAAGGGAACACTGGGCAGAAACCTTTGCCATTTATGTTGTTGCCATTCACCCTCATCTCTTAATATGGCTTTTCTTTTGAAAGAGGAGATTGTAACAAATATCTGGCCATCTGTTTTTCCTTTCCTTTCCCCTTCTCCTTTCTCTTCCAACTTATCTATAATCAAGTTCTAAAATCCTGCCAAGGAAATAATTTTTTCTCCTTGAAATGTGGCTGTCAATCTTTTGATTTTTCTGCAATATTATTTTGAAAGTCACGACAGAATTTCAACACTTTTTTTCCCTTTTGTTTTACTATCATGACAGTTCTGACCCTCAACCAAGACAGAAAGAGAGATGACTCAGCTTGTAGAGATGCACATAGTGCATCTCTACACTTTATAAAAATAAAAATAAAAAGCATATTAATCTCTAGGAAATATTTTCTTAAATCTGAAAGAACTAAGGAAGTTCTCAGTGCATCTTTACTATCTCATAGATTTTTGTAATCTAATAATAGGCTTTGGCATTTACTATAACCAACACTGAGAAATATTGACATTTTGGATAAGTTTTATTGATCTTTGAGTCTCCAGTTCTACAAAGAACAGTTAAAGCAATCTTCACATCATGTCGGGAGTCAACTAAAACTTAAAACTGTTAATTGATAAGTTCCAAAAAGAAAAAAAAAAAGCTGATTTCCTCACAATTTATAATGGATTATCATTTTCTTCTTAACAGTTGTGTGGCTTTAGACATATTACTTAAGCTCTTTAGGAGTTTGGCTCATTTATAATATTAACAGTGTCTAACTCGGGTTTTGAGGCAAAAAGTAAATCAGTTATATTGAAATATTTAAAATTGCTTCTGATACATAGTAAGTACACAGAAATGTTAATTATCACTATCACTATCATGATCATCTATAAAGAAAAGCATCAGCATAGAATATGAAATCCTGGAAGTAAACTTAATGAGAACTGGAAGATACTTTCAAAACCATCTGGAACAACTGTACATAGCTCCTGTTACAAGTATAAACAGAAAGTTCGTAATTTAGAAATGGACAAGGACCCTGTGACTAGGAAGAATGGTCAACTAAATTGCTATGTCTCGTTTTCAGGGTATCATTGTGCTCTTAGGTTGGTCTCTTTACCTATTGTCACTGCTGCTATCAACATATGTTAGACCCTTGAGGGATGTGACTTCCTTAAATCTATGACCACTGATAAGGTTCTTGGGTTCACTTTATCATTGAAAGAGCAAGCTAATGATTTATTTTTTTTATCAAAAATGTGTATTATTTTTAAAATCACACATTTATGAAAGAAATAACAGAAAACAGACAAGAAAAAAGAGCAAGCACAACTCTGAAACCACTATGCACATTTCTGTATACTTCTCTTTCTTCTACACACAGATGTGTACACTTTATTTTAAAGAAATCAAAGGATTGTGTGTCTTTTCTTTCTTATGTAAAGTTGTATACTTAAAAATAACTTCGGTAGAAATCTTTTTTCATATACAAAGAGAGGTAGAAATTTTGGAATAGATGATCTTCAAGGTTTTTTGTTTGTTTGTTTGTTTTGTTTTTAATCCTGAGGACTCTATGATTGATTTTTTACAAAGATGTTTATTAAGGTAAAGCTGCCTGAAGACTATAAGTGGATGTTTAAAGAATGATTATAGCTGGCTATTATATCCCTTTGCCAATAACTTTTGAATATGCATTTGTTGGCATAGAGGAAACAATTGGGAAAAAAAAATACTCTTAATCCTATTGCTCTGACCAAGGTGCTGAAATGGGACCCTGAAATTGCTTCCCAACTGTCAAGAAGCATAAGAAAGTGGTAATTGTTTTCCATTGTATTTCTAACTCAACCAAATGAAGCATATAGTAAGGTACTAAATAATTCTCTATATCAAACTTGCCCCATCCTGGCAAAGAAAAGCAGGTTACTATAGCCAAAATTATAACTGAAGATTAATATCAAAGCCATGTTAAATCCCATTTAAGAATACTGATATTTAGAAAACAAGGAAATTTATGTGACACATTGAAGAGACCATATCACAAACATATATTCACAAGAGATGTTGCAAATAGCTATTCCAGTATATACATTAGAATTACTCTAATCTTAATGTCATTACTAAATAAAGCAGTGAATTTATGAAAACATTATATTTTCTCACCTCTATCTCTGAATTTAGTATTAAATTTAGGCGAGAAGCCAGATTCACTTCTGTGCCAATGTCTTTGCTCTCCCAGGATTCTCACTTTTCTTTTTCTACTGAAAACCATTCTATTTCTAAAGTCTTCCCTCATTATTTACATATTTTTCCATCTAAGTGTCATTAAATACATTCAACATATATATCTTAAGGGAGAAAACTCAATTTCATGGCTGGCCATTCAGTTATTAAATATTGTCAACATCACTCTATATTTCATTCACTCAATAAAAATTACTTAGCACCACACACCAGACTATGTATTGAGGGAAAAAAAGAAAAAAAAAAACAGTGAGAATGGGGGATAAGACAAATACAAATATGTTTAATACACATGTTTTAAAATAGTACATTACATATGAGAAAAAATGGTGTGGGTACTAAATATGGAAAGGAATTAACTACTTCTACTTTGGGAGAAGTAGTTATTGGAAGAATATGAATAAGGACGGGGGAAGTGGCATTTAATCTGGGCCCTAAAGCATTGTTAAAATCTTGACTAATGGAGATTGGAAGAGCATTTGAGAGGACAAAAAATAGTGAAAATAATATTATGCAGGAAGAAATTTAGGGCACACAAGTAAAGTGATGGTAAATAAAACTGAGAAATTAGGTGGTAATACAATTTAGAGAGCCTCTGATTCTATTAGAAAAAAATTTACTAGGCTTAGACTTATTCTTTTGAAAACAGAGACACTTTCTCTTTTGAGAAAGAATTGTATCATCATAATTATGTTTTGGGAAGATAAAGATAGCAATAAATGTAGTGGCCAATGAAGAGGAATTAGAAAAATAAGGAGTTATGTACATACTCTGTATTGGCAGCAATACAGAAAGGAAATTCGGAAAGGATGGCATGAATTCTTAACAACTTTTCTAATACTCTGTAATTCTCATAAAGAACATACTTTATGGTTAATTTATTATGATCATAATTTTCAAATGAACTAGAAAATATTTATCTATCATCATAGTTACTCAAAAATTGTTCATTGAACAAATACAATGTTAATTGAGGGTTTAATATAAGATAGTGAATTTTCTCAATTTAGGGAATAAATAGGGTTATCATAATACATAACCTGAAATTCTAGTTTGGGACACAATGTATAGATATAAAACTTATGTATCAGTATATAACAGCATAGATTAAAAACATATTGAGAGGATTTAGCAATATGATATAAAAGGAAGAACCCTAGAGTAAATCTGGAAGTCTGAGTTCAAACTCTGCGTGTCACTTGTACTTTGTGTGAACTTGTGCCATAAATCAGTTACTTCAAGACCTAGATTCTGATACAGAGTTTTGCATGCAGGAGATTTTCATAAGCATGTTCTCAGGAGCAACACCTCTAAGGAAAATACATCCAAATCTTGGAAAAGAGAAAAAAAATTGATGATGTGGTCAAAACAAACTCTTAGCCAAATACATGGGAGGTCCAGAGATGAGATGGCCCTTTAGAATTGAAGAAAAAGCTGAATTTTGTAGCCTGACCTGGGATGGCTTCCTTCAGCTGAAGTCAGTTCCTGGAGAACTGAGGGAGGAATGTCTTGATCCTGAAAGAGATTTTGGGTGATGAATCAGCTATAGCACTCCTTATGATGTACTCCTTGCAACTGCTTAGATCCACTTGCCTCAATAGTAAGTTCATCCCATTTGGAAATATCCCCTATGATACTCTAGTTGATATTTTCCTGGAGAAACTTAGAAGAAGAGTTTTAAAATTCTGATGAACATATAGAAGCTCATCTTGGGACTACAACTGATACTCATCATATCTTTTATTTATTAGCCATTATAGATGCACCTAAACTTCTGCTAGCACTTGTAATATCTAGGTGACTAACCTTACAGTGATCCAACCTGTCATCCCTGTGTAGTATGAATCCCTGATCACCATGATCTTCTCACCATGGTCAACTACAACTGATGTACTTGTCCACTTACCATTAAATTGGTCAAGAGAGTACTAAGAGTTGCTATAGTGAGTGAGGGAGATGTCAAGCATTCCTTCCTTATCAGCACTGTGTTATAGCCCCCTGCTCTTCTCCTGATGACCAGGATAAACTACCCATGCCACTGTTGTGATTCTTTTCCTTATCTCTCAGTTTCTTGGCATAAGGAACTCAAACAGCCCCAACAGCTTAAAGTTCAATAGGATTTGTACTGTTCTATTATTGGAAGTGTTCCTCTTCTAAGAAGATGGCATCTAGAAAACAGATACTAAAGAACAAATCCTCTGAGTCAGTGGAAGTAAGTGTAAGTAGACCACTGTTACTTTCTCTCCTTTGATGTGGACCCATATATTCTATCTAATGTGGATCTAGAGCCACAAATGGGCCACTGATTTAGGGTATAAACCACATCTTGAGGGGCAGCATATCAGCCTTGTGGGTTGTCGCCCCCAAGTTGGTACCTCATCTGCATCTGCTCTATTAAGTTGGCAGATTTGGGGTGGGATGGTATGTGGATGAGTCATATGTCCACTTCCATACCTCTTGGGTAGTTTCCTTTTTCTGAGGTAATACTGTGCAGTATTCTGAGTGCTAGATTAAAACTTCATGTGCCTTTAGATAGTGGTATTGGCCAAGGCCCTGAGGACTACAAGGCAGGCCTCTAACTTTAATGTGTATCTATCTCAGTGAAAATGAATTGGTGTTTTTTGTTTGTTTGTTTTGTTTTGTTTTTTGTGGTGAAGGTGGTCCAATGCAGTCATCTTGAAAATAACTAACTAATTGGTCTCCTTGAGGAGAGCTCCTGTTCTATCTTGGTCTCTACTGAAGGCAGGTTTATATTAAGCAATGACAAGCACCAAATCAGATTTGGGTAGCTGAAGACCACGTTGGTAGGTTTATGTATGCACAGCCTCCATCTCTACCAGCAAAGCTGCTCCATTTGGGAGCCCATTGTGTTGCACTCCAGGCCAGTGGGACTTTCCCCATGGTAGGTGGTTTTAAGTTGTAATAAGAAGATCTTCACAGGGGTGCCTGGGTGGCTCAGTGAAGCCGAAGCCTCTGCCTTCAGCTCAAGTCATGATCCCAGGGTTCTGGGATTGAGTCCCTCATCAGGCTCTCTGCTTAGCAGGGAGCCTGCTTCTCCACTCTCTCTCTGCCTGCCTCTTTGCCTGCTTGTTGTCTCTCTCTTTCAAATAAGTAAATAACATCTTAAAAGAAGAAAAAGAAGAAGAAGAAGACCTTCTAATAAAGGAATTTTTGTGTATATTATGTCTAAAAGTAACATTGGGTATAGAATCAGAGGTTACCACTTTACTTTCCCTACTTCAATAGCTCCAGTCCCATAAGCCAAGAAACCAATATGGGGTTCTTCTGAGAACAAAGTATGTCCATTCCAATTATGCATTCTAAGAAAAAACTTCTGTGATATCTGTGAACCCAAAAGAGTTAATATCAGCTAACCTTGAACCAGAACTTCACTTATTATCAGGTTCTCAAACACACAGACACCTACCTTAATAGTAAGACCATGGTAATGACTCAGGATTTTAAGTGCTAACATCAACTTGAATGGTATTCTACAGTTCTCAAAATGCCACAGCATTCACATTTTAATAGTGTATGATTGTCTGATTAAATAGCTGTAAGTCCTTTGGGAGATTGAAGGAATCATAATTATATATACATGCCATGATATTCAAAATCATTCCTTATGTGGACACAGCCTCTCCATTAATCAATGGTTAATTAACGGGGCTTGGTATCTGTCTCAGATTGGAAACTGGGCAAGGGATCCAAATATTTTATTGGAGTGACTGCTTGTGCCCTTGGTGGCTGACTACATATATTTCCCATAGAAACACTGTGTCCTTTGAATATCTACCTAGCTCTTGGACTGCACATTGACATGGGAACTCATGACTATAATGACTTCAAACTTGCTGTCATCTGGCTTCCCTAAATAAGAGTATCTTATCCCTATTGCTACTGGTGAACCAAATTCTTAGCTTCTCTTACCATCTAACCTGGTTGAGAGAGGATGGCCATCACTGAGCTTTTCAAATGTACTAGTTCCACTCTCATCAGTGCATTGTTAATGACGTTGGTAAACAAAGTCCTGGGGGCTCTTCTGTAACATAACCAGCTATTTCATTTTCTTGTCTCACTTAGTAAATCCACTATATCATGCCCACTTCTCTAATCATTCCTTCACCATCTGCCTTAGTATTTCTGGCATTTCTACTTCACTTACATGCAGGCTATCATTTCTCCCCGGTATCCAACAGCCATTTTAACAGTGTATTGTATCATTATTAATGGTTCTTCCTAAATTGTAAATCTTGCATCACTTACCTTTATCAACTCTCTGCTCCTCTTTGACCCAACACATTAGGATCCATTTCACTATATATACCCATGATATCCTTATGCATATTTTAAGAGAAAAGCCAAGACTTTCAGGGCATAGGAAGAGGGTTTATAAATGAAAATTATCTGTTGAGACTTAATGTCTAGCTATTGGCATTCTAGGTTAACTTGATGATTGCATTTACATATATTTTATGTTTACAGAACATGGGCACATGAAACATAAATCTTGGTGCATTTTTCAATAGATCACCACTTGTATTGTGGACAACTTTGAGCACACACACACACTCACATTCATATATATATATATACACACATATATATATATATATATACACACACACACACACATACACACATACACACAAACACACACACATTCTCCCTCCTCCTGGACTAAGAAGTAACAACAGATTTAACCTAGGTCAAGGGATGAGAGGCAGAGAAGTTCCAATCTTTTAATGTTTAAATGTCTCCAGTTATGCATGAATGAGAAGAGTGAATTCAATTTGCCAAATAGGTCAGCAGACAGTACTATGAAAGATCAGAACAGTCTGGTCATGGATCACCTTTTCTAGCACTGGTCCATTACCCTCCATTTTAGTTGATGAACATTTAATTATATCAAGCCTGGATTATCTAAGATGAAATAGTCTACACTGCAAGAAATAAGGTGGTTGCAGGAAGACAGAAAAAATGTTAATTTAAGATTGGAACTCCTTGGAACCTAATTTATCAAGGCAAGTTAGAGTACCACGAGGTCATAGAGTCACAAGGGAAAAGCAGTAATTATTGCAGGGATAAAATATATTTCCAATTTCAAAATAGCTTTTACATATGAAATTAGCAAGATTGTGACTAGGTGTTAAAAAGGAAATACTACTAATTGATAATCTCTTCTGAGAGACTAAGCTGATTTTTAATGACTGTCAGAGTTTTAGGGTTTTTGTCTTACTGTCGACACCATGGCCAAAATGTTGTATTTTACTGCAATCTAAGTATACAAATATGTCTTTGACTTTCAAAATTTGACATTTTGTCTATCATATTTAATCACGTAGGGTATAGTCTTCCCCTGTGCCATTCCCCATCTCTACATTTTGAGGAAATCAATGTTGTCTTTTCAGCATAAATCTCACATCCAAAAAAAATTTTTTGCATAGTTTGGTTGGAATAATTAGTTCTTTTAGAGGTTTGATAAGAACACTTAAAAATAGGGGAATATTGATTTCATTAAATGAATAAAAGGAGAGAGTGCTTTTAAAAGCTCTTTAATTAATTTTATTTTAAGTGGCTCTATTAAGAAAAAAAAGTTTTCATATACGATATGGGGAGGCTGGCATAACTAAGTTTGCTCTCATCTGCAAGACCACATATTAAGTTGAAATTTCCATTTCTATTGAACCAATGTGGCCTAATATTGGCAATGTCATGTAATTTAATCTACCTGAATAAGCATCTGTAATGTATTTTAATGGAAAAATATCTGAAAGTGCTTAGAAAATTAAACTGGTAAACAAAGTATATAAGCAAAGAGCTAGAAGTGGCTACCTCACATTTGGTATCATATAATTGAAATTAATATTTATTTTCTACGAATTCTTGCCTTGACTGTAAGTTAATGCTGTTTAATTTCAAAACTGACAACTAATTCAGATCATTTGTAACCATTAAATATACTTGAAAATCGAGTCAAAATGTAAGGCTAATAATCATTACAAAATGCCAATCTAGCCCACAATTTGCCTGTTACTTAAAAATTCTGTGTCAGATTTTATTGAATTAGAAAACCTTCTGCTACATTCAAAAGTGAAAGTCTTCACCTGGAGACTTTCAACAGACTCTAGTATTCCAAATGTATTAGATGGCAAAGTTATATTTATAGTCTTCAGTAATAAAGCAAAGCCTCTAACTCAGCCTTCTTATTTTTATGAATCACTACTGACATTTTTGGAATAATATTTTAGATGAATATACATGCTTGGTGCATATCTTGAAGCCACTCCATTGAAAAATCTGTCATTTACAGTGTATCTAACTAGCCAGGTCAGGGCACACCAGTGTATGGTGATCTACTTTTATTCCAATGGTGCAAGCATAATAGTGAAATAAGGAGACACTTAGGGGACACCTGGGTGGCTCAGTTGGTTAATCCACTGTGTTTGGCTCGGCTCATGGTCCTGGGGTCCTGGGATCGAATCCCGCATCAGGGTCCTTGCTCAGCAGGAGACCTTCTCTCTCTGCCTCTGCCTGACTCTCTGCCCACTTGTGTGTTCTCTCTCTCTCTCTCTCTCTCTGACAAATAAATAAATAAATAAAATCTAAAAAAAAAAAAGAGAGAGAGAGAGAGACACAAGCTAACAAGTGTCTGAGGTTACTAATGTCCTTCTGTGCTGCAGTAAATTATAAAAGTAGTTTTTCTAGAATAGTTGTCTTGCAAATGATTGTTCTCTAGGTCAGCATGCTAAAATATGACAAAGAAATATATGCTGGGCGTATTGCTAGATCTAGACAGCAAAGTAGGTCCTCATATTTCCCTGGCATCTAGGAGATTGATGAAAACATTTAATAGGTATTCAGAAAAGGTTTATTAAAATAACAAAAGAATAAATATATTAATTAATGAACTCTTTAGTGATCAGGTATTACCTCATGTGTATGCAACACCTTACCATTTATCAAATATTTTCAAAATATACACAATATAATTGGATACTTGAAGGATGTATGATGTACTGAAATGCACACAGAATTTGGAATGAGTGGATTAAGGTTAGAGTTCTGTTTTTATAATTTTTTCTGCTAAGATAGCTTTGAATAAGCAAATACTCTGTGTCTTAATTTCCACATCTGTAAATAGAATTGATTCTACCACAAGTGCTGCAGCAAAAATCAAGAGATTGCATGTAAACAAAAAATTTTATTAAAATAATTCAAGGGTTAGAATGTCTAATCAAAGATGAACAATCTTCACCTCTGGAAAAATTAAGTTACTTGACCAAAGTCCACAGCTACAAATCTAGTTTCCAGGATGTAGTTTATAACAATGCCTATTTTTGTCATTTTTACGAACCCTTGAGGACATACAGTGTTCATATAGTTATAGCAGAGAAGATAGTATTTTATTATGAACATCATATTCTAACATTTTATTCAAGACCCCTGTTTTTCTTCTTTTAATGCTCATTATAGGCTTCTGTGAATGGTTTGTATTCAAAAAAGAAATAAGGACCAGATACCCAGATTTTCCTTCACTGACTAGAGAGTTGCATCATTAGTAACAGGCAAATGAATGGTGAGATTTAGAAATTAGTTCCCAAGAAAGCTTCCTTTCCAAACCCTGTCTTCAATGGACAGATCATTACTCTTTCCTCTGTTCTTCTTGTCTCAACATATGTCTGTTCCTACTTTTAATTTACATTCTTAGCTTTGTGCAAGCCTTTCTAACTGGTTCTCACAATCATTCAGATATTTGTTACTTTCTGCTCTACATGGGACTCTATGCTACCAGCACTAAGGAATAGCAGGAAGGATCACATTTTGGAATAAAACTCTGGCCTCTGGAGATTTAGGAATAGGTAGCAGTTACATTTCAGTAATTTAGTAAATAAGTGCCTCTGATCCTTGAGGAGATCAAATGCTCAATTCCATTAAACTACTTCATCTTTTCGGCTAACTTTATTTGAAAATATGGGGATATGATCATTGATGAACTTATTAATAATTATACATGGAAGTTTCAATTTTTAGGCCTTCTTATGTTTTGCTACAGATTACAACCAGATGCAGCCTTTCCCTTAGAGAAACTTTTTCTTGTGCCTTTCAAATTAAACTAGAGTCTCCTGATTTCCTCTCCCACAAGACCTTGAATATTTTTTCATGGCAATCCTGACAGTTTGTTATGATTCACTTCATTACAGTGAATAAGATAATGTCTATTATCCTATTAGAATATGAGTCTCTGAGGACAGTAAGTTCCTAATATTATTCATCTCCTTTTGGGTTAGGGCCTGTAACAGAAACTGGGATATACTGTTGTCCAACAATGGTTTTGAATGACTGTATGGACCTTCCAGAGTGTTTATCTCAATGACTTCCCCTTCCGCTAACATTACTTACAACAACCGGCTAGGAAGGGATCCAAGGAAGACCTTGTATTTTAGCCAAGAAAATGAAAACTCCATCAGGGTTAGATATAGAACAGGGCAATTAGTTTAATGTAGCAATTTCTCACAAAAGCCATGAGGGAGAAGTTTAAAGTTAAAGCCTTTGAAACGAAACACACTCCAGCTTTCCTTACATATGTTTACACCATGTAGAAATCTTCCCCATCTGATTCATCCCAAATCCAACCTATAACTAAACCTACTCATACATATGATATGCTGCTTTCTCTTTTGGTGTTGCTGATAGAAAATTCAAAGATCTTGGAGACCTGTGAGATCAAGAGTACATATATGATTTGTGTGTGTGCCGTGTGTGTGAGGATAAAGGGGATGGGGACAGCTGAGAATGACACTGCAAAATATGGCACTAGAACTGGAATGGTCAGGGGTTCTAGGATAGGAGTCGCTCTGGTTTTCAATGTAGGGAATACAAACATGGACGTCTGGTGACCTAGGGGATTAATCTCTCCCCTAAGTGATTCTGCATTCTTTCTTTTTTCTTTTTCTTTCTCTTTTTCTTTTACTTTTCTTTTTAGCTGCTGTGGATCTCTTTGGAATGTGCTGTTCATTTCAGCATGGATGCACTCAGCAGTTTGTGGCCTGCTGGGCTGTTTTACCTCACTGCTGGGTCATGCTTGCCCACTTTTGTTGAGAAATAGTAGGAGGTCAAACACGGTGTCAAGAAAATGTTGGCATAGTTAGAGAAACAGGTATTGTATTAGTTGCAATGAATTCAGACCTACTGATGGTAGGATTAATGAAATCTGTGTCTGGCACTCTCTGTTGCTCAAGGGAGCTTACAATGAGCATAGCCTAGACACTAGAGAGGCCCAGCAAGCCCCCTGGCCTGTGGTCTGCTTCATCAACCCAGGCTGGCCCAAGGGATTCAGTAAGTAAGTGCAGGCCTCCTAAAATACCTACCGAGAAAAGTAGGAGCAGACAGAAGTGAAGAAAGATGGATGAAAGAAGGAAGGAAGGAAGGAAGGAAATCAGAATTATATAAAGTATCTATCTTTGACAATTTCAAATTGAATTACAATAAATTAAATTAAAATGAACTAAAAGTAGCAAAATGTTAGTAACTGCTTTATTGCAGACAAGTCACTGGTCCGAAAATTTTACATGTATTGATGAATGCATTTCACAACCACAAAGTGATGTAGATACTACTGCTTTCCTCTTTTTACAGATGAGAAAGTGGGGCATAGAGAGACTAAAATAAATTGCCCAAGAGTTCACATGTAGAAGAGGGTGGATCCAGGAGTTGAACTCAGAAAATCTGACTACAGAATCTGTGGGTTCTGTAGGGACACAACTGCTTCTCTTTATAGGCTGTTAACCCAGATGCTATTGGTAATAGTCAAACATGGCTTGGTGGACAGGGTGAGGAAATATGGGGGAAACAACCTTAGAAATATGGAGTGACAGAGTTGGTAGACTCCAGAAGGCAGGCGCTTTTACAGGAATACTGGAGGAAAGGAATTTACACATCTCACGCTCTGAGGTGGATAATTGATTTTTCTTCTTTTATGTGTCATGCCAGGAAAGCACAGTTCAAAGCCAACCTTCTCTTTAGCACAAGCTATCTTCCCTTAATCATTCCTTTTCCTTATAGAATCTGGGGGTTATACTGCTTTTAGGTATTATTTACTTAAATTTCTGGATGTATGGTTAGGATAGGTCAGATGGAGGAAATACCCAGTTATCTAGAAAGGCAGTGGGGGTTAGAGAAACCAAGTCTCTAAAATCCTGAGTTCTTTGTATTCTACATACACAGAGATATAAGACATGACAGTCTATCATCAGGCCATGAAGAAAGGGAGAGACCAACATGGAAAGAAGCTCCAAAGGAGATGGACAGAAATTCATTCCCTTCCATGGGCCATCAATAATAGTTCTAAAACTCTTCCTGTCATTTTATTTCATGTTTAATTCACCAGGACACAATAGCCATCCCTAACTTCTTTTTTTTTTTTTCAATTATAACCAATTTATTGATATGGCAGTGAGAGCTATTAAGTCATTTAGAAAACAACTTCAGCTGTTAGTCACATAAAATATTTTCCTTGCAATGGGAACAAACTTACAATTTTCTTTATTACAACAATCTTGACCTTTTGTTTCCTCTGCTTTTTTTTTAAATATAATTTTTTATTTTTTATAAACATATATTTTTATCCCTAACTTCTTTTAGTGTTTCCAGAACATCAGGAGCATTCATGTAATGTGGACATGTGCAAGCATCTTGTCCTTTTATATTTAATTTTATTTATTTAATTTTACATGTGTAAGTTCTGTGTATGGCCACAATGCCTCCCACCCCCAACATATCTATGGATTCTTTTTGCCTACCATCAACTGTAGTCAGGAAACAGAGGATCCATCCTTTGCCTGACATATCCTCAGAAAGTCAACAGGCATCTAAGGCTATATCACAATGCTAAAATCATTCACCCAACTTCATGTCACTGTGTGGGCATTGGACCATCTCACATCATCACAAAAGGATGAGTACAGTACAGTAAGATATTTTGAAAGAGAATGAGATCACAATCTCATAAATTTTATTAAAGCATATTGTTTTAATCATTCTCTTTTATTATTAGTTGCTAATCTCTTATAGTGCCTAATTTATAACTTAAACTTTATACACACACACATATGTGTGTGTGTGTATATATATATGTGCATATATATACATATATGAGTGTGTGTATAGGAAAAAAAGCATAGTATATTTAGGGTTCAGTAGTATCTTTAGTATCAGGCAACCTCTAGGGGTCTTCAAATTTATCTCTCACAAATAAAGGGGGACTACTTACTTCTCTTTCCTCTCTTTTAGGATTCTTAGAATGAAACTTGAATGCTTCCTAGCTGTCTTAATAATCTTCCAAGGTTCTGAAGATCATTTAAAAGAGAAAATGGATAAAGACAAACCCTTGAAATGAATCATTTAAAAGAGAAAATGGATAAAGACAAACCCATTTCACTCATTTAGCATATTAGTATGCTAAAGCTCCTGCCCTCTAACTGGGCCAACAAGATCTAGACAGAGAAGAACTGAATTCAGTTAATTAAAGGTTCCATTTCTTTTTCATAAACCTATCTGTTAAACACTATGGTGAAAACATGGGAAAGATCATTCCATTTCTGAGTTGCATCTCGGATGACATTGCTTTTGAAGAAAAGAAAATTTAATGTTGAGTGATTTTATTCTTTGTTATGCAAAACTTCTGCTAATGTGTGAATACAGAATAAATGAAAAATGTGATAGTGAAACATCCTTATAAAGTTAAGTAAAGTAATATATTCAGAGCTCTGTATGAATTTTGTATGCATTATGTATAAAATATAAAATTACTTGCAAATTTTAGAGACTAGAAGATTTCAGAGTTTAAAAAGTGGTTTTCATATATTTTCCCAAGTAAGTTGCAAGTACTTCTTAGTTTTTATACACTTAATTTTCATGCAAATATTTATTCATTTATCTTGAGAACAATGAGATAAACTATCATGCAGCAACTTTAAAGTTTATTTGGTGAGTTATGAAAGACCATCTTCTGTATATAAAGGGGAATTAAGGGGGTGTTTTTATAAAATAGTAGTATATTTAAATAAGTACTTGAAAATTAAATGTAGAAAAACTAAGAATTACTGTAAGTCACTTTTGCTAAAGTCTCTACTGAGTAATATAGCATTTAGTCAGTAGTTTTATGGCTTGGTTTTCATATATTGTACTTGCATTTGTATTATATGTATCTTTTCTGATTATTTTCATGTTTCTACTGATCTACACATTCAGTTGACATTGTTTCTCTTTATCATGAAGAACGTCTTCTTAAGTTTTTTTTGTGTGAATTTTAATGCAGCTTATTCTCTAAGCTTTATATGAAATGTGTTTATGCCTTTCATTTTTGAAAAATTTTTTTGCTGTACCTAAAGTTCTATTTTGATAGGTTTTTTGTTTTTTGTTTTTTGTTTGTGTGTGTGTGTGTATGTGTGTGTGTGTGTGTGATTTTAAAGAATTTTCTCATTGTCTTCTGACTTCCACGGTTTCTGATGAGAATTTCTCATTTTCATGTTCCATTGCATGGAAGTCTTTGTTTTCCACTAGTTGCTTGTAAATGTTATTTTTAGGTTTTGTTTTGTTGTTTGTTTGGTTTTGTTTGTTTGTTTGTTTGAGTTTTTTTTTTTTTTTTTTTTTTTTTTTTTTTTTTTTTTTT